>NC_133326.1:716618005-716977722 GCF_042186555.1 Aquarana catesbeiana
ATTTGAAAGGTCAGGCACTGATGTTGGATGAGAAGGCCTGGCTCACAGTCTCCGCTCTAATTCATCCCAAAGGTGTTCTATCGGGTTGATGTCAGCACTCTGTGCAGGCCAGTTAAGTTCCTTCACTACAAACTCGCTCATTCAGGTTTTTATGGACCTTGCTTTGTGCACTGCTCCAAATCATTTGGTGGAGGGGGAATTATAAAGTGGGGGTCTTCTTCCGGCTTCGGGGGTCCCTCTGGTTCATCTTCTCCCGGCGTCCGGTTGGTTCTTCTCCGCTCTCTCCGGCCTCTTCTCTCGGTGTTCCAGTTCTTCGGCCGGGTCCCCCGCTATCTTCAGGTAGCTCTCTTGCCAGCGGAGGTCCGGACTTCTGGGCTTCTGGGCTTCTTGTCTTCTTCCCTCTTCTCTTCTCCAGATGTTGACACGACGCTCTCTCCAGCTGGACTGCTCCCTGAGGGCTCCGTTGTGACTTATATAGGCGGAGACCCCGTCCCCATATGATGTCACAGTCCCTGGGCATGCTGGGACTGTGATGTTTTAGGGGGCGTGGTCAACATCACCCAGTGACCACGCCCCCTAAGACATCACAGTCCCAGCATGCCCAGGGACTGTGACATCATATGGGGGCGGGGTCTCCACCTATATAAGTCACAACGGAGCCCTCAGGGAGCAGTCCAGCCCGAGAGAGCGATGTGTCAACATCTGGAGAAGAGAAGAGAAGACAAGAAGCCCAGAAGTCCGGACCTCCGCTGGCAAGAGAGCTACCTAAAGACAGCGGAGGAGCCGTCCGAAGAACTAGAACACCGGGAGAAGAGACCGGAGAGAGCGGAGAAGAACCAACCGGACGCCGGGAGAAGATGAACCGGAGGGACCCCCGAAGCCGGAAGAAGACCCCAGAAGCCGGAGGAACACCCCCGAAGCCGGAGGAAGATTCCCCCCCCAGCTGTTTAAAAAATTATTTTAAAAACCTGTGTAGTGTGTTTTATTATTGACACTTTTTCCCTAGGTGAATGGGTAGGGGTACCATGTACCCCATACTCATTCACATAGGGTGGAGGGCCGGGATCTGGGGGCCCTCTTACAGGGGGCTCCCAGATTCCGATAAGCCCCCCCGCCCACAGACCCCGACAACCAATGGCCAGGGTTGTCGGGAAGAGGCCCTTGTCCTCATCAACATGGGGACAAGGTGCCCCACAGGGCGCCCCCTCCCCCAAAGCACCCCCCATGTTGAGGGCATGCGGCCTGGTACGGTTCAGGAGGGGGGGGCGCTCGCTCGTCCCCACCCCCCTTCCTGACCGTCCGTGCTGCGTGCTCGGATCGGGGTCTGGTATGGATTTTAGGGGGGACCCCACGCCGTTTTTTTCGGCATAGGGGGTTTCCCTTTATAATCCATACTAGACCTAAGGGCCTGGTATGCTCCGCGACAGGGCTCGCAAGGTGTCAATCTCGCTGCTAAAAGCGGCAAAATTGACTTCCTTTTCTAGCCCCGAGTCACGTTCAAAATGAACGGACTTGTCCGTGTGTGGGCAAGTCCGTTCATTCTGAAAGTCCGCCGTAACTCCGGCGAAAGTCTGTCAGAAAGACAGGCGGACTTAGCCCGCCGGAAAGTCCGGTCGTGTGTGGGCAAGTCCGTCCATTTTAAAGTCCGGCGCACCTGGCGGACAAAGTCCGTCAAAAAGTGTGCCGGACTAAGTATGGCAGAAAGTCCGATCGTGTGTACGTGGCATAACTCTTCTAATTGTAGCCATGGTGTTAGCACTACTGACAAACAATCCACCAAATCACCCCACTGCCAGACTTCATGCATCCTTTCCAGAGACAATGAACAGTCTTTTGCAAGCTTTGTTTTTTTTTGTTTTAATGGGGGGTACAACTTGGATAGGGATATGGTATATAGTGAAATGAACCACCGAAGGTCAAATATGTTGCCTTCAACGAGTTGCCAACATCCCGGATCAGTACATAGGATAAGAGCCTTAAATCAGGGAACTTATATACCTGCCAGTATAATGGGACTTTGTAGGCGAACCATACGATTAGATAAAAAATATCTTTTATTTATTTAGAAAAGCTTAAAAACAGAATACATTGGACATGAATCTCAAAAAATACTTATACAGTAGAATTTGCCTTCATATAATTATTGTATACTTCCATTTGTAAACAAGATATTTTCTCTAGAAGCCTAACATGTTTCAGGACGATGTCCCTTCTTCAGAGGCGTGTTGCAGAGAGAAAAAAATCCTATATGTAGAAGATACATTCTGAAACAACAAATGAAAACAGTTTGCACAATGTAACAATATGAGCATAAAAAGTTTTAGTAGCCCAGCGACCCACAATGTCCACCATACATACCAGTAGAAGGTTTTCAGGAATGAAAAGTAGATGCACAAAATGTGCACAGGCATCCAATTTTGGATGAGACAACAATTTATGTATTTAGGATAAAAATGCACTGATCGTCAGTTGACCAACCAGTGTAGAGTAATGGTTATCCCTCGGCTTCAGACATGACTCCGCAAAGGCCCCCAAATGGGAGGATAGCCCTGCTGGGTCCCCAAAATGACCTTAGAAAGAAAGGAAAAGAAGCTTTAAGCAATTTTAACAAAACCCATGAATTTGTATATATATATATATATATATATTTTTTTTTAAATTATTTTATTATATTTCCCATTTGCCATAGGAGGCTCTTTCATTTTGAACAAAAATGTCTGGCCAGTACTCCACATTTACAAGGTAATGCTGTATACAGCATTTGAAATGTTAGAGAGATGACATTCAGTAAAAACTGTTAACTTTAAAAGATTAGTAGTGCCACCGTCTGCTACTGCAAAGAAACACTTTTCTGCCTGTGCATAAAAGCAGGAAGTTCATGCAGCTGAACCGTTTTGCAAAGTAAGTATAAATAGAAGAGTAAAAGAAAAGGGGGGGAGAGACATAAGAAGGTTTGCCTGTCTCTGTCTTTCAGAGAGTGTGTCTTGCAACAGAATGTATCATACATTAAAAGGAGAGAAGTGTTTGAAAACACTTACCAATAAAAGCAGGGATAATGCACGGACAGCTGGAGCGTGGAGAGCCTTAGTGGTGGAATAACACACTGGCAGGATGCCAGAAAGCGGCTTAAGTAGCCGTCAGCGCCTGCGCAGTGGGATTCCAATAAGAAGTGTCAGCAGAGGGAGGATGCCGCTCCGCAGAGTGCGCATGCGTCGGATGGGATGACGCACACAGGGAGGACGGACACACAGGAGCCCTGGAGAGGAAAAGGCTCCGAGGTCCCGCCGTCCCTGAAGAATGGCGTCATCACGCACGACGCCGGGAGCAGCAAGGTGCTGTCAGGCTAACCTGTCATAATATGGGATCGGAGCAGTGGAGGAAAATGATTATTGCCATGGCAACTGGGAGCACGGTCACATAAACAGGGGAAGAGGAGAGAGGAGAAGAGGGGGGATAGACAGAAAAGGAGGGGTATGAAGAGAAGGAAAAGAGCGATTGGATAAATAGTGGGTATGTGGCGACCATATAAAGAGGAAAATACATAAGAAAATAAAAAAATAGAGAGATAAAATGGAAATCAATTCACTGGTTCCATTCTGTTTAGAAACCACAAGGAAAGGAAGGAAGAAGGACCCAGGGCATCTAAAAATGGGGCCCCAGGGGAGGGTGTGCACGGCGCCCCCCCCAGAGCCGAAGCGCTGGGGGGGGCGTCATGCAGGTCCACCCCACCGACGCACGCGAACACCGTCATGACCAAGCCCAAAATTTTGGGCTTGGTCATGACTCGCCGACATTCACATAGTGAGTAGTTTTAAATATGGCGCCGCGGAGTTCGGAGGGACTCGGCGGAGCTGAACGAGCGCCGCCGAAATCACAGAGCCGAGATACACATAGTCGAGTGTATTCGGCTCTTTCCGGCGCCGCTCACAATCACGCACAGTCCCGCCATTGGACCTGTGTTATGTCCATCATAGGGTGGGACTCGGCGGGACTGTGAGCGGCGCCGGAAAGAGCCGAATACACTCGACTATGTGTATCTCGGTGGCGTTCGTTCAGTTCCGCCGGCGCCGACTCCCTCCGAACTCCACGGCGCCATATTTAAAACATGCAGCTATGTGTATGTCGGCGGCGGCGGTAGGCATGGACAAGGCTGCACTGGGGCAAAGCTACACTGACAAGGCTTCACACTGACAAGACTGCACTGGGGCAAAGCTGCACTGACAAGACTGCACACTGACAAGACTGCACTGGGGCAAAGCTGCACTGACAAGGCTGCAATGGACACTGGGACAAGGCTGCACTGACAATTCTGCACTGGGGCAAAGCTGCACTGACAAGGCTGCACACTGACAAGACTGCACTGGGGCAAAGCTGCACTGACAAGGCTGCAATGGACACTGGGACAAGGCTGCACTGACAATTCTGCACTGGGGCAAAGCTGCACTGACAAGGCTGCACTGACAATTCTGCACTGGGGCAAAGCTGCACTGACAAGGCTGCAATGGACACTGGGACAAGGCTGCACTGACACTAAAAAGGCTGCAATGACACTAACAAGGCTGCAGATGAACACTGATGAGGCTGCATTGATGGGCATTTTAATGTAAGTTTCTTTTCCTTAAACTTCCCTCCTAAAAGTTTTTTTCCCTAATATTCTCTCCTAAACTTGGGGTGCGTGTTATACGCCGATAAATACGGTAGTCATTGCCATCATATTTAAAGAATTCAATACACTGAATAAAGTTAGAGCCTGAAGATTGAATGTGCATGTTTGACTAAGTATAAATCTTCTCCTGCAGCTCCCTGCAGACCGTTACTCCCTCTGCATCTCCATGCAGACTACTGTCTCTAATGCCCTGTACACACGGTCAGACATTGATCGGACATTCCGACAACAAAATCCATGGATTTTTTCTGACGGATGTTGGCTCAAACTTGTCTTGCATACACACGGTCACACAAAGTTGTCGAAAAATCAGATCGTTCTGAACGCGGTGACGTAAAACACGTACGTCGGGACTATAAATGGGGCAGGATTTTGTTGTCGGAAAATTTTATAGCAAACTCTCAAACTTTGTGTGTCAGAAATTCCGATGGAAAATGTGTGATGGAGCCCACACACAGTCGGAATTTCCGACAACAAGGTCGTATCACACATTTTTCGTCGGAAAATCCGACCGTGTGTACAGGGCATTAGAGTTTCCCATCCGACACCGTGTGAGGGACAGAAACATCACTTTTGACTGTGTAAAAGCAATGGTCTTAGATCTCTTCACCTCCTGCCCAAAACTTGATTCCTTCTGCACAGACTTGATTCCTCTTGCACAAACTTGTAGTTGCTAATTGAAGTATGACACATCCTCTTCTAATGGGTAGTATGAACTCACTCTGAATAAGCCCCGCTACTGGCTCTGGTGGCTCGCTGCTAATAGGCCTGAGGCCTGCAGAACCTCTCCCCAGAGGCCTAGTAGGTTAAAGCCTGTCTTCTAGGAAGTGGACTACTGCTCCCAGCCAGCCCAACTTGCAAACCATGTGCCCTCTGGCTACACTGATTTGACACAGATCCCCACAGTCTCTTCTCTGATACAGGACTCCTCACCATCCACCGTGTGCATGATAAAGACTCTGCTAATGACTGTGTAGAAGAAGAGTTCCCTTACAGATTCCCTGGCACCTCCAGCCACCCACTGTGGTAACACTCACCGACCTTCCAGCCCTGAGTCCTTGATGAGGAACTTGTCTGGACCATGCGTTCCAACAGCTTCTCCTGCCCCTCTGCTCCAGGAGTTCCCTGCCACCAACCGTGTGGTGACAGAGACATTATGAATGACCGTGTAGAGGTAATGTTCCTTCACAGCTCTCCCGGGTCCTCCTCCTGCAATCGCTAGACCCTCCACAGATGCGGGTGTCCTCCTGCGGCTGTCTAGCACTCCATTCCTCACTTCACCCAGGTGACTACTCCTCCACAGTAGCATGTGACCTCTACGTATATAGGAGGCCCGCCCCCTGCCAACACCAGTTAGGGATTGGTCAGGGCTCCCACATGAGTTGCCTGCCACTCCAGCTCTTGGCCCAACCTCTCCTCCAGAACATTCTCCCTGGAAGCAGGGGAGGCACCTCAGAACTGGAGCACAAGTGATCACACCCACTGCTACTCTTCCCACTCCCAGCCCCCAGATCAAAACAGACAGGCCTAGCTTGCAGCATAAGCCTGCCTAAATTTGCCTGTGCTGAACAAACCCTAGTAATAAAACCCTTACTAGCATCTACCTACTGGTAGAGGGTGCTACATAATGTTAGGAGGTATGATTATCATTACTACTGTGAGAAAATGCCCCCTGCTTTGTACTCTGATATCTGTTTCAAATTTCACGGATCCAGCCCAGCCTCACCCTGTGTAGGAGGAAGTGACCCCTCCCAACTACATTCTTCTCCGGTGTAAGAGAACTTCATTTCATTTCCTCATCTGCTGTCAGCGATGGCGTCTGCTGATCTGAGAGCTGAGTTGGAATGTTCCATCTGTCTGAACATTTATACAGATCCTGTAATGCTGAGATGTGGACATAACTTCTGCCGGGTCTGTATTGATCGTGTGCTGGATACACAGGGGGGGTCTGTAGGATATTCCTGTCCTGACTGCAGAGAGAAGTTTCAGGATCGGCCTACACTGCAGAGGAACATAACATTACGTAACATAGTGGAGAATTTCCTGTCTGCTCAGCCAGATCAGGAGGAGTCCGGGGTCTTCTGTACTCACTGTGTGGACTATCCTGTACCTGCTGTTAGATCCTGTCTGCTCTGTGAGGTTTCTCTGTGTGATAAACACCTGAGAGTCCACAAAAAGTCCCCAGAACACGTCTTATGTGACCCCAGCTTGTCCATGGAGAGCAGGAAATGCTCCGTCCATAAGAAGATCCTGGAGTATTACTGCACTGAGGATTATACTTGTGTCTGTATGTCTTGTGTAATTGGAGGACATAAGGGACATGAGATGGAATCACTGGATGAGGCTTCTAAAAAGAAGAAGGAGACACTGAGGAATGTTCTACAGAAACTTCTAACAAAGAGAGAGGAGATGGAGGAAAGAGTCCAGAGTCTGCAGGAACACAGGAGGAAAGTAGGAGAAAAAGCACCTGGTGACACCGAGAGAGTCACTGTCCTGTTTAGAGATCTCAGGAGACGTCTGGAAGACCTGGAGAAGAGAGTCCTGAGGGAAATCTCCGGGCGGGCAGAGCGGATCTCCATCTTCATCCGGGATCTGGAAATAAAGAAGGAGGAGCTGTCCAGGAAGATCCGTCACATTGAGGAACTGTGTAACATGACGGATCCACTGACTGTCTTACAGGAATCAGACACAGGTGACTTGTGTGATACTGAGGATGGAGATAATGAGGACAGAGAGAGAAATGAGGAACTCCTCCATGATGGAGGGGGTCTGGATATAGATGGGATATCACACACATTACACACAGGTTTATCTGATATAATAACAGAGGTAGATGTATACTTCAATATACAGGGAGCTGAAGACATATTATTGGATGTAAATACAGCTAGTAGTCAACTCCATATATTAGATGACAGAAAAACTGTATTTCTGTCATACAGATACCAGGATCGTCCAGAAACACCAGAGAGGTTTCGGTATTGTCCTCAGGTGTTGAGCAGTCGGAGTTTCTCCTCAGGGAGACATTACTGGGAAGTGGATGTCGGGGGATCAGATTGGTGGATAGTCGGGATGTGTTACCCCAGTATAGAGAGGAGAGGAGGGGAGCCAGTGATTGGAAAGAATAAGAAGTCCTGGTGTTTGTGGAGGGATGATGATCAGTATAAGGTGATACATGACAGTAAAGAGATTCCCTTACCCACCAATATCTCCAGTAACAGAGTCAGGATATATCTGAATTATGAGGCCGGGCGGATCTCCTTTTATGATCTGTGTGACCCGATCCGACATCTCCACACCTTCACCACCACCTTCACTGAGCCCCTCCATGCTGGGATACGTATAGGGAGAGGTTGTATAAAGATCTGTGGGGGGAATCAGGAGAAATCCATCCAGAGACTGGTGACATCACTGGGAGGATTGGTGGGATTAGCTGAGTATGCAATCTGTAGAATAATCTATAGAATAATCTATAGAGCAATCTTTAGAACAATCTATAGAATAACGCAGTGGGTGGGGCTTTAGTCTGTATCCTGCTGTTTCTTTACTATAAATAATAATAAGTGAGATTTCTCCCTCTAACACTGATCACTGTGATTGGGTAGAATATCTGTCCAGTCCTCACATGTTCCTAGTGAGGAAAGGTGTGGCCTATATAATCACCTACTGATTATCTATCTATCTATATCTATCTATCTATCTATCTATCTATCTATCTATCTATCTATCTATCTATCTATCTATCTATCTATCTATCTATCTATCTATCTATCTATCTATCTATCTATCTATCTATCTATCTATTTCTCTGTAATTGTTAATCAGAAATGTATCAGAGCGTGTGACATCAGCAATCTCTGTGATTGGACAGGATGTGGTCACCTCTCCTCTCTTTCTTCCTCCTATTCCATTAAATCTGTAATAGAAGAGGTAATAATCTCAGAGAAAACATATAAGGAAGTGATCCAGAGATTTACTAGGGAAAAACATTTGATTTCTAACTAATATAATGATATTTCTATAATAATGTATGATTACTAGAACTGGAATGTATCCCAATATAATGTGTCCCCATAGAATGGATCACCAATAGAATTCTATGGGATCACTTTTATAATGGATCCTAAAATAATGTATCATTGTGATGTTGTATCTTATAATCATTAGGGAAGGAGATATTTTTTTTTTCTCTATTTCTATTATAAAGTATCTCACAAAAGTGAGTACACCGCTCACATATTTGTAAATATTTTATTCTATCTTTTCATGTGACAACACTGAAGAAATGACACTTTGCTACAATGTAAAGTAGTGAGTGTACAGCTTGTATAACAGTGTAAATTTGCTGTCCTCTCAAAATAACTCAACACACAGCCATTAACCACTTAAGGACCGAGCCTCTTTCTGAGATTAGGTGTTAAGTTAAAAACAGTTTTTTCGCTAGAAAATTACTTAGGAAAAAAATATATATAATGTTTGGGGGTTCTAACACCCTAGAGAATAAAATGGCGGTCGTTTCAATACCTTCTGTCACACCGTATTTGCGCAAAGGTCTTACAAGCGCACTTTTTTGGGGGGGAAAAAATACACTTTTTTGAGATAAAAAAATAAGCCAACAGTAAAGTTAGCCCATTTTTTTTTATATTGTGAAAGATAATGTTATACCGAGTAAATTGATACCCAACATGTCACGCTTCAAAATTGCGCCCGCTCGTGGCATGGCGACACACTTTTACGCTTCAAAATCTCCATAGGCGACGTTTAAAAAACATTCTACAGTTGCATGTTTAGAGTTAGAGAGGGCTAGAATTATTGCTCTCGCTCTACCGATCGCGGCGATACCTCACATGTGTGGTTTTAACACCGTTTTCATATGTGGGCGCTACTCACGTATGTGTTCGCTTCTGCACGCGAGCTCGGCGGGACGGGGCGCGTTTAATTTTTTTTTTCTTATTTATTTTACCTTTTATTTTATTTTTTTACACTGCTCTTTAAAAAAAAAAAAAAATGTGTCACTTTTATTCCTATTACAAGGAATGTAAACACCTCTTAAATATGAGATCTGGGGTCAAAAAGACCTCAGATCCCATATTTACACTAAAATGCAATAATGTCATTTAAAAAAAAAATTGCCTTTAAGAGCTATGGACGGAAGTTACATTTTGACGTCGCTTCCGCCCTGCAGTGGTATGTAGACTGGTGGGGGCCATCTTCCCCTCACTTATCTCCATGCCGAGCCAGGGAAAAGACCCTCTCCCAAGGCCCTCTCCCGCCGCCAAAAAAAGTGATCTCGTGGCAAATCTGCCGCAGAGACCACTTTTATCTTGAAGTGGACCGCCCGCTGAAGAAGAGGATACCGGGGTTATGGTAGCTAGCTGCTGCCATAACAACGATATTCCTCTTCAAAGTAGCGGTGTAAAACGATGGCGGGTGGTCCGGAAGTGGTTAATGGCTAAACTGCTGGCAACAAAAGTGAGTACACCCCTAAGTGAAAATGTCCAAATTGGGCCCAATATGCCACTTTCTCTCCTCGGTGTCATGTGACTCGTTAGTGTTACAAGGTCTCAGGTGTGAATGGGGAGCAGGTGTGTTAAATTTGGTGTTATCGCTCTCAATCTCTCATACTGGTCACTGGAAGTTCAACATGGCACCTCATGGCAAAGAACTCTCTGAGGATCTGAAAAAAAGAATTGTTGCTCTACCTAAAGATGGCTGAGCTGCAGCACAGTGGCCAAGACCATACAGCAGTAGGGATGAGCCGAACACCCCCCAATTCGGTTCACACCAGAACTTGCGAACAGGCAAAAAATTAGTTCAAACACTGTTAAACTGTATGGGACATGAACATGAAAAATCAAAAGTGCTCATTTTAAAGGCTTATATGCAAGTTATTGCCATGAAAAGTTTTTCGAGACCCGGGTCCTGCCCCAGGGGACATGTATCAATGCAAAATTTTTTTTTAAAACAGACGTTTTGTCAGGAGCAGTGATTTTAATAAGGCTTAAACTGAAGCAATAAAAATTAAATATTCCATTAAATATCGGGCCTGGGGGTGTCCTTAGTATGCCTGTAAAGTAGCGCATCTTTCCTGTGTTTAGAACAATACCACAGCAAATTACATTTCTAAAGGAAACAAAATGTCATTTAAAACTGCTTGCAGCTGTAATGTATTGTCGGATCCTGGCAATATAGGTAAAATCATTGCAAAAAACAGTGCCAATTTTTTTTTTTTTAAATGGCGTAGGGGCCCCCCAAAATCCATACCAGGCCCTTACCTGAGCAGGCAACCTGGTAGGCCGCAGGAAAAAGGGGGGGGCGACAAGAGAGCACCCACCCTCCTGAAATGTACCAGGTCACATGCCCTCAACATGGGGAGGGTGCTTTGGGGTCCCCCCCAAATCACCTTGTCCCCATGTTGATGGGGACAAGGGCCTCATCCCCACAACCCTTGTTCAGTGGTTGTGGGGGTCTGCGGGTGGGTAAACGGGTGATGGGTGCGGAGTTCCACTTAACATCCATACCAGACCCAAAGGGCCTGGTAATGGACTGGGGGGAACACATGCCATTTTTTTCAATCATTTTTATCTATATTGCCGAGATCCGGCAATACATTACAGCCGCGATCAGTTTTAAATGACATTTTGTCCTTTACAAATGTCATTCTGCTGCTCTCATTCATAAAACTATGTACGGCTGTCCTGTAAGCAGCCTTACATAGTGTGGGGTGTGGACTCAGCCCCCTCAGCCATGATTGGCCCAAGGCACCCTGCCTTGGGCCAATCATGGCTCTCACATCATAGCGCGGTGTGATTGGCCAAAGCATGCAGGTCAGGTGCAATCTCGCAGTGCATTAACGATCTCAGCGTTCATTATGGCGCGTTCCGCGGGCACTTGAATTTTCCGCGTACGCCCCATAATGTTCAGTATTCTGCGAACACCCGATGTCGAACATCAGGCTCATCTCTTTACAGCAGTTGTGTAGGGACTTTTGTGAGATAATGTACATGTGAAGTGTTAGTGATGTATCACAAAAATAATAAAATGTATATCTGCTGCTGAATATTGTGTGATTTCTGTGCTGATGGATCAGTGTGGGGGTGTTGGGAGGTGCTGGATGCCGGTATCTGTGCTCTATTTGAGGGGTAGTAAGTACCCATCAGGGCTGGATAGTGATTAGCTAAACTGCCCTGGGTTCGGTTTGACCAGGGTTTCAGTTTTGGGGTCCCGTCCCCAGGGAAAGCACCTTGTCCCCATGTTCATAACATCACCTTTCTCACGTGAATGTGTATGGGGTACAAAGTACATTGTAGCAAGGTCCCAGGCCTCCTTCAGTCTAATAAGAGCCTCCAGGCCCAGAGCTGACATCCTTCTGTATATGGTGGGTTGTGAGGCATAGTGGGTGCAAGGTAGTTAAAGTTATTGGGCGCCAGACTCTTTTCGAATGCAAAAGAGATTTTTATTTCTATTAACAGAACTTTTGGGAGAGAAGGTCAGGGCCAGGACAACTTTAGGTAGTTGCAAGATTAATTGACAGACTCCGAGACTTCAACAGGAGAACAGAAATGCAGGGAAAGGCATCCAGCAGATCACCACATCTGCATGTGTAGGAATGCTGTCTCCTATGGCAACAGTCTTTAACAGTTCCTAACACAAAGTGTAACAGTTCTTTTACTTCCACTATAATCACTTCTTGTAGTTCTTCAGCCCACTGAGCTCCCAGTCTCTCTCTCCTCAAGCGTCACCCCCGTTTCTCTGCTGGGTTCCTAGCTTGGCACTCCAGATACCTCTCAAGCTTCACCCCACCGGCCTGCTCTGTTCCTGGCTTGACACAAAAGGCTGCTCTGGAAACGTCACCTCTGCTGGCTGTATCTCTAGCTTGACATCTGCTGAAGTTTCCCAATTCTACACTGTGCCCGGTTGGTGAGAATGTGGCACCGGTACTTGCTTCAGTTACTCACTATGGTCCCTGGTAATAAGGTGGTTGGTCCCTTAGTGGCGACAACTTCCCTTCTACCTCAGACCACGACAGGTTCTCCAGCCGGAAGAACCGTCACTTCTGGTTGGACTGCAAGCCGGAATCCTAACTCTGCTCTCGTTCTTCTGGATAGGCCCTCAGACAGCGAGCAGCCAGATATGCCCGGGATAGGACAATCCCCAGCCAAGCAGCCTGGGCAATACAACACAGCCGTCCAGGTGGAAAAGAACATAGATCACCTGACGCAACCCAAATATATAGGTTCTCCCAGCAGGCCAAGGGATTTAAGAAAACCCCTGCCCATTGGCTGAGATACCCGATATACCCATAATCTGACCTTGCAGTGCTCTTGTCATATCTAATACCACCAAGTACCCGGCCACCTGGTGGTAGAAGAGAGAAGTGCAGCAATTACAGACTTAGTGTGAAATCAATTAATCCTCAACAATTAGCCAAGGTAAAAAGTAAATAGTGCCGTGCTGTATAAATCTAAACATAAATAACCATAATGAAATGAACTGAAATCCATGCACAATTAAGTGACAGTGTGCTACATGTTAAACAACCATCGCTGTGCTAATAACAAGTAAAGTGACAATGTGCAAATGTGCAAATGATCAGGTTGACTTAGTACAAAAAAAGTGCCACGTTCCTCAAGGCAATGCTCTAAAAGGAAAAAAATAAAAATAAATATATATAAATATACATATATATATGTATATATATATATATATATATATATATATATATATATATATATATATATATATATCTAAAAATGTTCTTATCTTCTTTGTAATAAATAAAATAACATAAAATATTTACAGAATGTCCTTTTCTTCTTTGTGGTGAAATGAAAATACACAATGTGAAAAATACGTGATTTTTTCTTCTGTGCAGAGAGTATCTACATAAAGTGCAAAAGTGACTCCTTATCTTCTTATCTTCAGTGCAATACACTAGTGTATTAGGTGTCCCCTTACCTCACAGCCATGTAAGTATATCTTTGAAGGTAACAGGTATGCTCCTTATGTGTCCAGATGTTCACCGACCTCCCGATCTGGTGTTTTAGGTATGGAAGTGTGTATCCGTCTTTGGAAGCCAAAACACGCTACCAGTTGTGGCCAGTATCGGCGTGACCTCTATGGGTAGGTATTCGGGTGTAAAGGGAATAAGAAGGGGGGTACTCGATGGTGTAGTACGTTTAAAATAAATTTATTGCAGTTAAAAAGACTTGAGTATTCACATTTCATTACATACACAATACAAAACAAAAACGAGGAGCGAGCTCGCAGACGTCACTTCCGGTGCCTGTACGTCCTGATGCGTGTTCATCACGGTCATGTGACTTCATCAGGGGAAAAACTAAACTAAACACCAGGGTACTACAACATTTATTCACAAAGAAAGGTGTAACCCAGAAATAATGACACCCACACATGTGACAAGTCCTTCATTAAAACATAACAATCCCCAAAAAATGTTGTTTTTTGTAAATATCCATCCATCATACATGATGCTCACCACCCACCAACTCTCTGAAAAAAAAACATAATGACCTAGTGTACACGACCAATCCTGATGGTATGAGTCACCAAAAGACAGCTCCTTGTACTATCATCAGCTATATAAGAAAAGAGGCGGGGATAGTAGTGACATCATTGCCTGAATATGCCATTGGCCATATTCAAGCAGTGATGTCACTGCTTTCTCTGACATCAGTGGTTCCTGTATTCACTGTGGGTGCTTGAGAACCAGTGACAGTGGGAAGCTGTCATATATAGGAGTGGTAACAAATACTGCCTCTATATATGATGCCCGGCTCCTGCCGAATGAGCTAAACTGATAACAAGCCATGGTCTCACTGGACTCGCTGAGTCTTATTTGGATCCTAGCTGCATAGAGGGGCCCAAAATCCAAGGAACCCCTTCAGGCTTTCCAGGGGCATAAATTACACATCTAATTTCCTAACTACCTATCATATTTTGGAGGCCCTGAAGCACCAGGACAGTTGAAACACCCACAAAATGACCCAATTTTGGAGAGTTGAATGGTGAAGATTAACTTTGTTTTTGTCACAAGTTTTTGGAAAATGTTGAAAATGTTTTACACAAAATTGCTCATTTAATAGGATATTTCCCCACACACAGCATAGATATACTTAGAATTACACCAAAAAACACATTCTGCTACACTTTCTGAGTATGACAATGCCACATGTGTGAGGCTTTTTCAATCAATGGACTGATTATGTACCGGACATTGCATCTTGTGTATCACAAAACTAAACCAACACTGAATCAAAAACAATGTACTGTAGTACTCGCTACTGTACAAATGGTCAGCGATATACTGTAGCTTAGTGTAGTGCAAGCCTAGCCTACTGGTATGTGGTTGCTCCGAGGAATTATACACAATGCTAGGTTTACTGACCAGCAGTGGCGGCTGGTGCTATAGGGAGAGGCAAACAATCCGCCCCCCTCCCCCCCAGATGGTAGGTCTCGGTCAAATCACCCACACTTACCCCATCTAGGCCACGAGCAGTGCTTCCCCAGGGCAATGGGCGTCGACTTCACCCTGCGTCTCTTCCGTGGCTTCCCCTGTGTCTCCTCCTCCTCCTCAGCAGCCAATAGGATTGCTTCTCCTCTTGGCCAATCAGATCTGAGCACCTGCTTCCTGCTCAGATCTGATTGGCCGAGAGGAGAAGACGATAGCGAATATTAATTTGGTATTGTCACACATCTGGGTGGGCTCAGGGCATAGTGCTCTGCGCCCCAAGCCCACCATTTCTCGAAGCCAATTAGAGCCCCAGACTCTAAACATGTGCTTCAAACAAAAGAAAAAAAGAACATTGGAATCCATGTGTCCGGTGCCCTGCATGTAGATTAGGGGCCATGTGCATGGATTAGGGGGGCGGCCGCCACAGCTGGCCAGGATGTACAGGAGGTTCCACAAGGGTGGATGAAAAAATACCTGTGGTTCCCAGGTGCAGTTGTCCACAGAGGATGGCTGGGTCTGGTGTCTCACAGGAACGTAGTCAGTGGGACATGAATATGGGTCAGTACAGGAGGCAGGCAGAGATGTGGACAGCAAACAGGCAAAGGATTGGTTGAGGTGGCAGACAGAGATGTGGTCAATAAACAGAGCAGGGTACGTTCAGGTGGCAGACACGGATGTGTCAAGTATGCAGGTAAAGGCTCAGTCCAGGTGGCAGGCAGAAACATGGTCAATAAACAGGCCAGGGTCATTTCAGGTGGCAAACAGCCCATCCATAAGGGACGAAAGGTCACCTCCCCCCTAATCCATGCACCTGGTCCCTAATCTACATGCAGGGCGTTGGACGCATGGATTTGAATTTTTTTTTTCAAGCACATGATTAAAGTCTGAGGCTCTAATTGGATTAAAAAAAGGGTGGGCTCGGGCAGAAGAGCACTGCACCCTGATCCCACCCAGTTGGGTGACAATAGCAAATTAATATTCACTATTGTCTTCCTGATTCCCCTCCCAGCCAAGCAGGAAACGGGTCCTGAGACCCGATTGGCCAGGGAGTCTTGGGACTCCCAGCCAATCGAGTCTCAGGACCCACTTCCTGCTTGGCCGGGAGGAGAAGCAATGGCTCCGGAGCAAGGTCTCCTCACCTTGGAAGACTGAAGCCATCAGGGTGAGAGTCAGGGAACAGCTCAGCCAGCGGTACGGTCCTCTCCAGCCGGGAGCCATAATCCTGCGGATCAGCATTAGATCCTCCTAGGGAAAAGAAGCTCGACCAATTTATAAAGACTCGGATCCCTTTTCCATTGATTGCTCACCCACAGCCAGATCTAGCACTCTATCCTGGAGCTCCACTGTATACTGTCCATCCCGGAGCTCCACCGTATACTTTCAATCCTGGAGAGCAGCCGCCCTACCCCAGATCTTCATCAACTGCCTCCTAAGGTAAGGAGGCCTCTGATTGCTGCCTTCCTATCTGTCACCCGCGTGCACAGGGGGGGGGGGAATTGCCGCCTTCCAATCCATCTCCCGCACAGGGGGCAGACTGCCAACTTTCCGACCGTCTCCCGGAGGGGGGGTGGGGGGCGGCGTTGGTTTGTCGTCGCCCCCCCCAAAATATTGAGCACCAGCCACCACTGGAAATTACACTGATATTGCAGTGATCAAAACACTATTGCTGGCCTACACTGGCATTGATGACACTGTACTGGTGTGGCTATCAATCAGAACACTGTTTCTGGCTGCACTGGCACTGGTGACACTGTACTGGTGAGGTATCGCGGCGATTGTTAGAGAGAGAACAATAATTCTAGCACTAGACCTACTCTGTAACTCTAAACTGGTAATCTATAAAAAAATGTTAAGCGTCGCTTATGGAGATTTTTAAGTACCGTAATTTGTTGCCGTTCCATGAGCATGTGCAATTTTAAAGCGTAACATGTTAGGTATCTATTTACTTGGTGTAACATCATCTTTCACATTATACAAAAAAATTGGGCTAACTTTACTGTTTTGTCATTTTTTAAATCCAATAAGTGTATTTTTTCCCATAAAAAAAATGCGTTTGTAAGACCGTCACGCAAATACTGTGTGACATAAAGCATTGCAACAATCTCCATTTTATTCTCTAGGGTCTCTGCTAAAAAAATATATAATGTTTGGGGGTTCTAAGTTATTTTATAGCAAAAAAAATACTGATTTTAACTTGTAAACAATTAATCCCAGAAACAGGCTTGGTTCTTAAGTGGTTAAGGCTCCATTCACCCTTGTGCGGCTCCAAAGTCGCACGATTTCCAGCGCAACTTTGGAGTGTGACTTTGAGTGCGGCTTTGATCCAGCTTTACACTCCCTGGCATCAAAGTAGTGCAGGAACCTTTTCAAAGTTTCTGCAGCTTTAAGTCGCATACATCCGAACGGGTCCCATTGAAAACAATGAGCTGTGACTTGTCATGTGACTTTATGTATCCAAAGTCACATGACAAGTCACACAAGTGTAAATGGAGCCTCAGGGGTTTTTTTTTTATAGCGTGGGTTTTTGTCGTTGTTTTGAGTTATAAACGCCATCTTGTGGTCAAAAATAAACAGAGCAATCCAATGAAACCAAATATGGAAAAAAAGCAATTTTATCTATATACGCTACTGTGCAAAAGTTTTAGGCAGGTGTAACAAAAAAAAAAAATGCTGTGAATAAAGAATGCTCTCAGAAAAAGAAGTGTTAATTTATTTTTTTATCAGTTAACAAAATGAAAAGTAAAAGAACAAAATTTCACACCTGCCTAAAACTTTTGCATTGTACTGTACTGTATGTAAAGACGAAAAACAAAAAAATGCTCTAAATATGTCGGCCAATGAAGACAGGCCTGGATTAATAAAGGGGCAAAAGGGGGCAATGCCCCCCCTGACAGAAAGGAGCCCCCCTTTATACAAAAAATATATAAAAACAATATAAAAAATATATACATAAAATAATTAAAAAATAAGTAATAATAAAAATATAAAATGTATACTATAAAAAACATGTTTTATTTTATTAAATGTACCTTGGAAAATAATATTTTTCCGGCCATCATCTGTAAAACTCTGGACTGGTATATCGTATCGTTTTTTTCAAAAATGAATTTTGGCAGCTCTAGCAAACCACAAATAGAGCACCATGACTGTGTGACCTCAGAATGACGTTGTGTCTCGAATTTTAAAATTGTGTGACTGTCATTGACAATGTAAACCAACTCTGTGTATAACCTGAAGTACCCCCCCCCCCCCCCTCCCCTCCCCACCAAGATCTAAATCTGTCTCTGAATAAAGGAACTCAAATTAATCTCAATGTGAAAAAATCACATGATATATATGATAATTACCAGAAATATAAGAAAAAAATTATATATAAATATTTTGCATAGTAACATATTATTTGCCGCTAATAATAATAAACAGAAATAACCACATTGTAAGAATTAGATTTATATAGCATTTTCTAAAAAAAAAAACTAAACAAAAAACAAACAGAAAAATAAAGATAAAAAGTGGTGAAAAATATGTAAATTAAAAATTATTATTTGAAAAAAACAAAAAAACAAAAACAAAGTGGAGCTTTGTTAGTAGTTGGTGGCAAAGTCCATTCAGATAAGGTTCATACAGATTTATCTATACATTTATAGTGTCTTTAAACACCCATAATCAGATTTACGTGGTTAGATACTGTTTTTTGTTAACTGTAATTAATTTAAACCGTATGTTCACCTTCAACACCAAAATGTAACTCCTTCATAAATAATGCCCAACATACACTTTATTACCAAAACTATTGGGACGCCTGCCTTTACACACACTTGAACTTGAATGGCATCCCAGTCTTAGCCTGTAGGGTTCAATATTGAGTTGGCCCACCCTTTGCAGCTATAACAGCTTTAACTCTTCTGGGAAGACCGTCCACAAGGTTTAGGAGTGTGTCTATGGGAATGTTTGACCATTCTTCCAGAAGAGCATTTGTGAGGTCAGGCACTGATGTTGACAATAGTTTAGATGGGAACTGGAACTCTTTATTGAAACACAGAATTTATATACCACACAATCAGGTGAGGGGTTGACCATATTACCATAACAATACAATCTGTAAACAGGAATATAAATAACACTGCTAAGGGACAGAAACATACACATAATGCTAATCTACATCTAGCAATTAATAGCTGACAGTGATTTAATTAACCCGTCAAATAATCTATATAAACACATAACATCCCACAATAGTTTGCTAACAAGGTAGAGTGGACACAATACTAGCAGACAGGCAGAAACAATAGGTGACTCAATTAACACAATTAACAATGGGAGAGAAAACACTCAGATTAACACTCAGAAAACACACAATCAGGTTACTTTGAGCTGATGATATCTGCTCTGAGTCTGCAAATTGAAAACAGTCATTGCTGGTTATGGGCATAGAGGCCCTAAATATGGAACCAGGGCCTAGATTCCCAAAGCCTGTGTGTTTCAGAGAAATAAATCCAAAGCAAGACCATTCCAAGGGTCCCCCAGGCACGTACCTCCCAAAGAGTAGTGTTCCCTTAATGCCAGGGCCTATAGTTAGTAGGCAAGAGGCCACCTTGCATTCCCCTCAAAAAGCCCCTGTCCTAGTTGGGTTTGTCACACCAAGTATTCTGTGACGGGCCCAACCAAGGACCAGGTGGCTCTGACCCCAGCCAAGCTATTCTGGGAGTATGTGATACAACCGTACAGATGTCCAAAATGGATACTCTCGGATCAAGGTCCAAACTTGTAATTGGTAATCTTTTCCGAACTATGTCACCTTAGTGGTATCAGAAAGTCACATACCACTCCGTATCACCCCCAAGGTAATGGGGCCTTTGAGCAGTTCAACCACACTCTTCTGGGCATGCTAAGGACCCTTGAGCAAGGGCACTGTGATCACTGGAATCAGCACATAGGCGATATAGTGTGAGCTTAAAAAATACAGTCCACCTTACTACCGGGCATACTCCCTTTTTTCTTTATATTCAGGCACTACAGATCACTGCTAGTGGATCTCCTTCTGGACTCTACAGAGGGCTCCCAAACCCAGATGCCCAGCACCTGGGTACATGAACACAGGGACTGGATGCAGAAATATAAACAAGTCGTTCTGGGCTGGCACAAGGATTTGGTTATGGACTTAGTCCTGGATTAACTGCTATTGCGACTGGGGGACCTGCTGGGGCTGTGTGCCCTAAGTGTTGATTGCTCTACCAATCCAGCTGGAGACAGAGAGCCCTTCAGCTCTGCAGATATCCCACTGGTACAGAAGAAGATGATCACCTGCAGTCTGACCCCTCAGAGGACGCATAGGTTCCTCACCCTTTGCGGTCCAACTGCAGGCAACTTCCTGCAAGATACTCTGATTATGTTGTGTGAACTTTCTCCTGTTGTTAACCATGTTCTTTGTGTTGTTCATGTTATTTTCTGTGTGTGATGCTGAGGACAGCATCTGTCAAAGAAGTGGGGGTGAGTGTAGGCAGGTGCAGTTTGTTGTGTGCACTGCAGGTGGTGAAATATCACAGCGACCCAATTTTCACCCATCAAGGCGGGTTGGTGTCATGCCAGACCTTTAAGGACGGGGTCCCCTTTGTATGGAGTGTCCACTGCCTTGGACCTGTATAGCGCCCTGCCAATGCAAACCTGTGGTATAGAAATGTGACCAAGGTGCTGGATCGCAGGGTCCAACTCTCCTGAGAGAAGCGTTACAGGCAAAACCTTGTGTCTTCCGTACCGAGGCTCGGGTACCATCCACTTCCTCGGTACCATCCACCATCTATGGAGCACTTTTTTGCACAACATTAACCGTGACCAACACCTTTAGACACTGGCAAAAAAACAGAGGTACTCCCTGTATGGGAGGGGTTATATAGGGGGGGACTTCCTGTCTTTGATTATGCTAGTGTCCATCACCTGAAGGTGGGCGTATAACCCATATAGTAATTACTACAGTGCTCTGTGTCCCTTGATGTCCTATAAAGAAAAAGGAAAGAATGCAAAGCAAACCCTGAAAGATGGTGGGGAAATAAAAAAAAAAAGAAAAAACATGAGCCCTATTCACTGCGGCACTTTACAACTTTTCAAGCACAAGTGTGCCAATGGGTACCCTGGATGGTTTTGGATCCTAGCAATACCCCCAGGCAGTAAATTAAATATGAAGCAATGAAGAAGAAAATGAGCAATAGCAGCCTACACCTTTCACTTAACCAGAACCCCCAACCATTCCAGATCCCAAATGATGGCTCAGACTTGATGTAACCACATTCCTTTTTACCATTCTAAAAGAGGGGTCTATGGGACTTTGGATGAGGAGATGACGTTGTCATCAGTCTCCATCCCTATTAAAATATACAAAAGAGAACAAAGAAGTGGGACTTTAAAGCGGTGTTCCAGACGAAAACATTTTCTTAAAAAGTCAGCAGCTAAAAACACTGTAGCTGCTGACTTTTAATAAGGACATTTACCTGTACAGGGAGCCCGTGATGTCGCCCCCCCCCACGAGGCCAATCCGTCCATCGGATTGGATGCCGGCGTCGCCATTCAAACTAAGGGAAACAGGCAGTGGAGCCTTGTGGCTTCACTGCCCATTTCCTACTGCGCATGAGCAAGTAGTGCGGCGCTTTGTGAATGGCCGGCTGTCTTCTGGGACACACAGGTCCCAGAAGACAGCGCGCCCCATTTCCCAGAAGACAACGCGAGGGAGGACGAGAAAGAGGAGCTCCACAGAGAAGGAAGTGGCACGACTGCCTGGCAACAGGCTTTTCTGGTAAATTAAATTTTTTTTTTTAAATGTTTTTTAAGAGATTTAAAGGAGTGTGTTAATGTTAATTTTTTTTTTTTAGGGTGGACCTTCGCTTTAAAAGGGTCAAGTGTTGTGTGGCGTTAAAATTAACATATCTATAATATATGTAAACAAGTAGGACATCTGTCTCATAATAAGTGGTCCTTTTTACCATGTTGCAGCCATTTTCACCTTTCATCTCAGCGCACTTAAGCTGGCCATAGATGGGTAGAAATTTGAATGATTTTTTTTTAGGAAAAGAACGTTCTAAGATAGTTTGTTCATTTTTTTAATCATCAAATTGATGTTCATTTTCATCTGCAGTGATGAGAAAATTCAAAGGAGCAGGATGGAACATTTTTCTTAAAGGAACAAATTTCAAACAGCTTATATGGTTTTCATTCTGTAAAGTCCATTCATTCCAACATCAAATGTTAAAAGGAAACAAAATCTTTGGAGCGACATTAGAATGTTCTGAGAATTTTCTAATGAATTTTCCTAAGAATTTTTGTTCAAAATTCTATCTGTCTACAGCCAGCGTTTCTGTGCCTTGTTTCTTCTCCACACGGTCTTTCCCCCTATATCTTTTCTAATGTTAGGAGGTATGATTATCATTACTACTGTGAGAAAATCCTCTCTCCTCTGTACTCTGATCTTGGTTTCAAATATCACTGATGCAGCCCAGCCTCAACATGTTTAGGAGGATGTGACCCTCCCAACTGTATTCTTCCACGTTGCCAGAGAACTTAATTTCCTCGTCTGCTGTCAGCGATGGCGTTTGCTGATCTGAGAGCTGAGTTGGAATGTTCCGTCTGTCTGAATATTTATAAAGATCCTGTAATACTGAAATGTGGACATAACTTCTGCCGGAGCTGTATTGATCGTGTGTTGGATACACAGGAGGGGTCTGGAGGATATTCTTGTCCTGAATGTAGAGAGAAGTTTCAGGATTGGCCTGCACTGCAGAGTAACATAACACTACGTAACATACTGGAGAATGTCCTGTCCGTTCAGCCAGATCGGGAGGAGTCCGGGGTCTTCTGTACTCACTGTGTGGACTATCCTGTACCTGCTGTTAGACCCTGTCTGCTCTGTGAGGTTTCTCTGTGTGATAAACACCTGAGAGTCCACAAAAAGTCCCCAGAACACGTCTTATGTGACCCCATCTTGTCCATGGAGAGCAGGAAATGCTCCATCCATAAGAAGATCCTGGAGTATTACTGCACTGAGGATTATACTTGTGCGTGTATGTCTTGTGTGATTGGAGGACATAAGGGACATGAGATGGAGTCACTCGATGAAGCTTCTGAGAAGAAGAAGGACACACTGAGGAATGTTCTGCAGAAACTTCTAACAAAGAGAGAGGAGACGGAGGAAAGAGCCCAGAATCTGCAGGAACACAGGAGGAAAGTAGAAGAAGAAGCAGCTGGTGACACCGAGAGAGTCACTGTCCTGTTTAGAGATCTCAGGAGACGTCTGGAAGACCTGGAGAAGAGAATCCTGAGGGAAATCTCCGAGCGGACAGAGCGGATCTCCATCTCCATCCGCGATCTGGAAATAAAGAAGGAGGAGCTGTCCAGGAAGATGCATCACATTGAGGAGCTGTGTAACATGACGGATCCACTGACTGTCTTACAGGAATCAGACACAGGTGACTTGTGTGATACTGAGGATGGAGATAATGAGGACAGAGAGAGACATGAGGAACTCCTCCATGATGGAGGGGGTCTGGATGTGGCTGGGATATCACACACATTACACACATTATCTGATATAATAACAGAGGTAAATGTATACTTCTATATAGAGGGAGCTGCAGACATATTGCTGGATGTAAACACAGCTCAGAATAATCTCCATATATCAGATGACAGGAAAACTGTATCCTGGTCATATGAAAACCAGTATCGTCCAAAAACACCAGAGAGATTTCATGATTATTCTCAGGTGTTGAGCAGTCGGAGTTTCTCCTCAGGGAGACATTACTGGGAAGTGGATGTCGGGGGATCAGATAGATGGAGAGTCGGGATGTGTTACCCCAGTATAGACAGGCGAGGATGGCAGTCAGTGATTGGAAATAATAACAAATCCTGGGGTTTGGAAAGAACTGATAATCAGTATTTGGTAATACATGACAGTAAAGTGATCCCCTTACTCACCAATATCTCCAGTAACAGAGTCAGAATATATCTGGATTATGAGGCTGGGTGGATCTCCTTTTATGATCTGTGTGACCCGATCCGACATCTCCACACCTTCACCACCACCTTCACTGAGCCCCTCCATGCTGGGTTAGGTGTATGGGGAGGTCATATAAAGATCTGTGGGGGGAATCAGGAGAAATTCATCCAGAGACTGGTGACATCACAGAGAGGATGGATGGGATTAGTGGAGTATGCAACCAATAGAATAAAGCAGTGGGTGGGGCTTTAGTCTGTATCCTGCTGTTTTTTTTACTATAAATAACTATAAGTGAGATTTCTCCCTCTAACACTGATCACTGTGATTGGGTAGAATATCTGTCCAGTTACTGCAATAACATGTTCCTAGTGAAGGAAGATGTGGCCTATATAATGATCTATCTATCTATCTATCTATCTATCTATCTATCTATCTATCTATCTATCTATCTATCTATCTATCTATCTATCTATCTATCTATCTAATAATCTATCTATCTATCCCATGACAATCTGACATATTACTTTCTCTGTAATTGTTAACCAGAAGTTTATCACAGCGTGTGCCATTAGCAATCACTGTGATGGGATAGAATGTGGTCACCTCTCAACTCTTTCCTCTCTCCTTTTCCATTCAATCTATAACAAAAGAGATGAAAATCGATGTAATAATCTCAGAGGAAAAATATGTAGAAATGATTTACTAGGGAAAGAAAAAATTGGATTTATCACTAATATAATGATATTACTATAATAATGTATGATTACTAGAACTGGAATGTGTCCCATTTTTGTAAATATTTAATTATATATTTTCATGTGACAACATTGAAGAAATGACACTTTGCTACAATATAAAGTAGTGAGTGTACAGCTTGTATAACAGTGTAAATTTGCTGTTCCCTCAAAATAACTCAACACACAGCCATTAATGTCTAAACTGCTGGCAACAAAAGTGAGTGCACCCCTAAGTGAAAATGTTCAAATTGGGCCAAAAACATCAATATTTTGTGTGGCCACCATTATTTTCCGGCACTGCCTTAACCCTCTTGGGCATGGAGTTCACCAGAGCTTCACAGGTTCCCACTGGAGTCCTCTTCCACTCCTCCATGACGACATCATGGAGCTGGTGGATGTTAGAGACCTTGCGCTCCTCCACCTTCTGTTTGAGGATGCCCCACAGATGCTCAATAGGGTTTAGGTTTGGAGACATGCTTGGCCAGTCCATCACCTTTACCCTCAGCTTCTTTAGCAAGGCAGTGGTCGTCTTGAAGGTGTGTTTGGGGTCATCATCATGCTGGAATACTGCCCTGTGGCCCAGTCTCTGAAGGGAGGGGATCATGCTCTGCTTCAGTATGTCACAGTACATGTACACTTGTCTTTGTCCTCCTCACCTGGTTGCCACCACACACGCTTGACACCATCTGAACCAAATAGGTTTATCTTGGTCTCATCAGACCACAGGACATGGTTCCGGTAATCCATGTCCTTAGACTGCTTGTCTTCAGCAAACTGTGGCGAGGCCTGTTCTGAGTGGAACCTGTCCTGTAAAACCGCTGTATGGTCTTGGCCACCGTGCTGCAGCTCAGTTTCAGGGTCTTGGCAATCTTCTTATAGCCTAGGCCATCTTTAGGCCATCCATATTGAACTTCCAATGACCAGTATGAGAGAGTGAGAGCGATAACACCAAATTTAACGCACCTGATCCCCATTCACACCTGAAACCTTGTAAAACTAACGAGTCATATGAAACCGGGGAGGGAAAATGGCTAATTGGGCCCAATTTGGACATTTTCATTTAGGGGTGTACTCACTTTTGTTGCCTGTGGTTTAGACATTAATGGCTGTGTGTTGAGTTATTTTGAGGGGACAGCAAATGTTATACAAGCTGTACACTCACTACTTTACATTGTAGCAAAGTTTCATTTCTCCAGTGTTGTCACATAAAAAAGATATAATAAAATATTTACAAAAATGTGAGGGGTGTACTCACTTTTGTGAGATACTGTACATGTGAAGTATTGGTGATGTATCACAAAAATAATAAAATGTATATCTGCTGCTGAATATTGTGTGATTTCTGTGCTGACGGATCAGTGTGGGGGTGTTGGGCGGTGGTGGAAGTCCTTCATTAAAACATAACAATCCCCAAAAGATGTTGTTTATTGTAAATATCCATCCATCAAACATGATGCTCACCACCCACCAACTCTCTGAAAAAAAAAAAAAAACCTAATGACCTAGTGTACACGACCAATCCTGATGGTATGCATCGCCGAAAGACAGCTCCTAGTACTGTCATCAGCTATAAAAGAAAAGAGGCGGGGATAGTAGTGACATCATTGACTGAATATGCCATTGGGCATATTCAAGCAGTGATGTCACTGCTATCTCTGACATCAGTGGTTCCTATTGACTTTTGATGATAGGCAACTCCTATCCTCATATTGATTAGTGGTTCCAAATTAATAATAACTACTGCAGTAGGGAACAGAAACAAAAGATACACTACGCATCTTTACAAATAACTGTTCTGCATTATTATGACGCAATTGAAGGTTTTCATACACATGAATACTTAGGTATCACATTAATATAACAATTGTACGTGTATGGTAACAAGGGACGTTACATAGGCAGGCTAATTCTAATCAGGACTCAAAAGAATGTAAACATGTACTGAAAACATTATTAGTTCTGTGTGCACAGTAAGGTGTGCAATACATGCAAAATAGAATACAATTATATATAGAAATTACAAATTTCCATTACAATCTCCCCTCTTTTGATCAATATTTTGATCACTAACCATACCTGCTATCACCTTTAACCTGGAACCTCCACATGCTTAGGTGGAAGTAGTCCTGGCCAAAGAGGCAAAAACTCCATTGTGGAGAAAATAATAGATGAGCAGCTTTTTTTCATTACAAAATGACTTTTCATTGTGAAAAACAAATGATTGATGAGACATATTTACAGAGTACTGGCTGTACACTCCTGTGTCCAGAATGGCCTTCTAGCTGAATTGTTGGCATGCTGACTTATCAGCATATGTAAACACAGACAATTCTATATAAAATGGAAGACATACAAAAGACAGATATGACTTCAACATGGCTGAACTACTTTTCAAATCACATTATATATATATGCATATATATCTCTTACAATTAAAGTAATTGAATAAAAAAGTACCCTAGACTGTGATCACAAGAGGGAAACAAATCAAACATAGAGATTTCTTTAATGTAGTCATTTTTGCAGTGTCTGGTGTGGATCCCGGTGACTTTTCCTTCAAGTTTTGCACAACTTGTACATGAAATAGATGCTGTATTGAGTCTCCAAACATTTCCTTATATATAAGTGTCTCTTAACAATCCACAAGTCACCTGGCTTTAGTTTTAGATCCTTCCAAACTTTCAGGATCTGGAATTGGGGAGAAAACACATAAATGAGTTTGTCAAAAACCTTAAAAGATCAGCAACATTCTCTGTGAGATCCGAATGGAGGACTTCCGCCGCTGAGACAAAATATAAGCAAGTGAGTAACACACCCCCAAACCAAATCCCATAGGGAGAGAGTCCAACATCCCCTTAGGGGCTTGATAAAATATAAGAAAACATTCAGGCAAAAGTTTTCTAGTTTCTTACTCTACTTTGTCCGCTACATTGTAGACAGTAGGGGGTGTAAAAATAAAACCTCAAAACTTCTAGTAAGGACTCTCCTATGAAAATGATTTCCTCTGTTACTCTCTGTAGATTCTGGCACTCTACTTACAAACTACTTCTGATAACACTTTTTACTGTGGCTTTTGCAGTAGCATTTGCCACCAGACATCCAGAAAAAATGTCCATACAGACAAAATGCATACTCATAAGATCCTGACTTGGGCATCTGGATATATCTTTTTGTAATCTCTGGAAGGGATGTTTAGCTTTTGGTAACACCTTTGGTAACAGGTAAAACAAGAAGTGGTATGTTATAAAAACATCTGTGGAGGACCCTGGCTTTATTCCACGCTCATTTACTAAGGCAGACATAACTTCTTGTGACTGATGACACGGTCCATGTGTCAAGCTGGAGGGAAAAGAGTGGCTGGCAGACATAAATGATCACCTTTTCCAAAGTCCTATTTCATAAGAAGTTGCCCCCTGTGTACCACTTGTTCTTCTCGTTCTGGGGTCCTTAAAGTTGAATTATTAATCCCAGCTATACTGGGCCAGGACTAGGGTGGAATCTGAGAGTTGCACAGACCCATCTAGTGTGCTGTAAATGCAGCATCCTTGGTCGCCTGGTCTGCTTCCATGTGTGCCTTTAAGTTAATGTGGCTACCTCAACAAGAAGCTGGAAGGCTGAAAACAGCCAATCAAATTATCTTAGCATGCTTGATTGGTTTACCTGCCGAAGTAAAAACAAACTTCTGGCCCTTCAAGTGGAACCAAAAGCTCTCTATATCTCGACTAGCTATATAAATATACACTCTTCTTATAGCTCACAGGCTTTGCTAAAACATGGAGCTCTGCTTCTTGAGCTGGGGGGAAAGGATCCAATGACTCTGAATACAGAGTTTCCTTCTGGGTGATAAACTGCATACTCAGTATGGGTATTGCCATCCTCAGTATAAAACCAGGATCAAATGTACAAAAATTGTAATATCTGGGTCTTCAGGGAGTGTGTCCTACACTGGGCCCACAGCAGCTGATTCTTATGTTATCAATTTAACACATGAGGCTTCCTTTGTCTCCAGCCTCCTCCAATAGAGGCAATATGGTGGCTGGATTCAAACGTACGCATTTTTCATCGTTAGATTTGTACATATACAAACAAAACAAATTCATATTGTGAACCTTTCATAAGTCAAACATTTAGTTAGCTGTATATTTGCTGCGCAGAATATGGGACCATTAAAAATTAAATATTTGACCAAAATGATGTCTGTAACTTTGTCTAATAGCACCTTTGCATAAAAGCTGCAGCTCTGATATATCGGGATGAACCCTTCATTACTGGGTCCAGCCTTCATAAATATATTACAATGGCTTGTTTTCTATCATGCTGTTTGTGTAAGAACTCCAGTTTCATTTTTCAAAAAGACAACTTTTTCCTGGCAATATTATAATAAATGATAACAATACCCTGCGGTCATGCAGAGATGTCCATAAATCCAAAATATTCTTCTGCTTATACCACTGCACTTACAAGGAAAGTGGGCACATCATTTCACAATCCCCACATTCTGCTTTGGATTTCAAAAATAAAAATAAATAAAAACAAAAGGACCAACAATCTGTATGATGGACCAGAAAGCTCTCAGCCACATCAAAAACTATAAAACAACTGGCTGCAGGTGGCATCTATCCTAACAGGATTTGTGGACTTGATGTGACGGGTCTGTTATATTTAAATTTTATTTATTACGCTCACATCATGGACCGCACATCAAGTTATTATCAGACCTTAAGATTTAATTTTTGTAGAAAAACTTCTTATGTATCCCATCCATCTTGGCTTTGTTAAATATTATGGCAGCTTTATCCCAAATAACAACCTCATTTTAATCTTTTTTTTTCAATAAGGGCTTATTGTATAAAGGTAAAATTACAAAATTGTATATCTTAATCTAAACTAATCCCATTTTTACAAATTTCTCCAATAACCTGGATTTCATTTCCAACCAAAGGTTGTCTAAACCAGTTTCAATATATCTATATTATTAATAAAATTGTTAAACTGATATTAGAAATTAATACTCATTATTAGACATGCGCACACTGAAATATTTCGTTTCAGAATTTGGTTTTCGTCCGAAAAATAAATGTATTTAGTTACTGCCGAAATTCGTTTTTATATATTTTGTTTTTTGTTAAAAATTGCATTCGTCCGAAAATCCAAATTAATTAAGGTCGAATCTGTCATTGAAGGCTTATGGTGTCTGTCGAATGTTCAAAGAAGATTCGACGGAGCAGCTAAACTGTACGACGCCGCAATTGTACATTTCTGGTCGAATTTTCCGCCTACAAGCTAGCTATGGTAGAATTCTAATGTTGTATGACTAGTAAAAATTATATTTATTAATTATTTTACTAGTCAACCAACATTAGAATTTTTCTATAGCCTATGGGATGCATTTGACTGGAAATGTATGACTGCAGTGTCGTACAGTTTAGCTGCTCCATCGAATCTTCATAGAACTTTCGACAGACACCATAAGCCAAAGATTCAACGTTTGTATGTTTTTCGTTGCTTTGTCGAATCTTCGTCGTTCATGTTGAATGGTCTACTTGTAGAATAATCTTGGACTAATAGAGTTAAGGTTAGGCACATTCGACCACAGGTTCGATAGACACAGATTGTTATTGTCAGCGTCATGTCGAATCTCCTATCTATATCGAATTGTTATCGCAACAAAAATAAAGCATTTGTTGAATCTTTCAGTTTTCGTATTCTGTGCTTTCATTATTGTTTGTTAAGACGATAAGGAAAATACCGGAAATTCGGACGAAAATGCATTCGGATGAAAACGAATGCACATGTCTACTCATTATTACTTAATTTTACTTAATTTCCCTTTTTTAAATGCACTGTTTCCACTATCAAAGGATATTCAATTTGTGTAATACACGGTGAAATGTAACCTTCATTTTACCATGTTTGGAAAACATATTCAAAAATAATTGTGATCACATTGTTTACCATTAGATTTGTTAACCCGGCACATTTTGTTATAAATGTTTTGTCTAAAAAACAGAAATTGGCATGGTGTCCTTCCAGCTTATCACTGACCTCTCATCCCAGCCACATTCTTTCATGAGAGCACAAAGGAGGGGATCACATCTGCATACAAGACACACACAAGGGATAGAACTAAAGGTCCCAGCATTCACACAAACATACACGAATATCTCTCTAAAATCGCTTACATTTTTCCTATTTGTACACATGCATATCATTCTCTCACTTTCTTTTAAATCTTTTTATTTTCCTGCCTAACTTCTGCTTTCCTTATTTTGTTCTGATATCCTTTGCATCCAATGTATTGTAATACCGTACTTCACATACTCTACCTTCTATGATCAGACGGGCAGCCATAGTGCTAATCCCATCTTCCCTCTCTGACAACATATAAAGTATTCTGTTTTAACTCTCATTTCTCTGTTTCTTGACTTAACATGAAAATGTCCCTTTCTGTCTAGTGTTAATTGATTCCTTGATCCATCCTGCTCACATAGCTGTTTCTCTAGCTGTTTACTCTGCATGATTCTTAGTCCCTGTTGACTTTGGTAACCCAGTCTTCTCTACATGTGCCTATACCCTCTTGCCTCTAAACAACTTTATCTAGCAGATGGATGTACTACATATACCTGTGAACAGCACTATTCTTCCCTTTCTTATCTATAACACTCCAATGGACAATAGAAAGTGACAACATAACATATAACCACCAATCAATACAGTTTGATTAAGGGGAGTAAAAAAGGGAACCCTTTGTCCCGAAAATGCCTTACCGATCAAGGAAGTCTGATAACACAAATGTAGGCAAAAGGTTTACCTCAGCCGGCTGATTATCATAAATTCCCGGATCGTCTCAAGCTCCTCGTTTCAGATTCTCAGGGTCACCTGTAAAGACCCTCCTAAGGCAAAGCTCGCCACCTGACTTAGACATTTTGATGATAGACAACTCCTATCCTCATATTGATTAGTGGTTCCAAATTAATAATAACTACTGCAGTAGGGAACAGACACAAAAGATACGCTCAGCATCTTTCCAAATAACTGTTCTGCTTTATTATGACGCAATTGAAGGTTTTTATACACATGATTACGTAGGTATCACATTAATATTACAATTGTACGTTTATGGTAACAAGGGGCGTTACATAGGCAGGCTAATTCTAATCAGGACTCGAAAGAATGTAAACATTTACTGAAAACATTATTAGTACCGTGTGCACAGTGAGGGCAGTGTGCAATACGTACAAAATAGAATACAATTATATACAGAACTTACAAATTTCCATTACACTATATACACTGTGGGTGCTTAGGAACCAGTGACGGTGGGAAGCTGTGATATATAGGAGTGGTAACAAATACTGCCTCTATTTATGATGCACGGATCCTGCCGAACGAGCTAAACTGATAACAAGCCATGGTCTCACTGGACTCGCTGAGTCTTATGCCGCGTACACACGATCGGACATTCCAACAACAAAACCGTGGATTTATTTCCAACGGATGTTGGCTCAAACTTGTCTTGCATACACACGGTCAAACAAATGTTGTTGGAAATTCCAAACTTCAAGAACGTGGTGACATACAACAGGTACGACGAGCCGGGAAAAATGAAGCCAGTGCAGCTCTTCTGCTTGATTCCAAGTATGTGTGAACTTTTGTTCGTCGGATTTGTCTACACACGCTCAAAATTTCCGACAACAAATTTTGAAAATAGACGTATGAGTGCTGCCAACATTGCTGCAGAGGTTGAAGGGGTGGGGGGTCAGCCTGTAAGTGCTCAGACCATACGTCACACACTGCATCAAATTGGTCTGCATTGCTGTCGTCCCAGAAGGAAGCGTCTATTAAAGATGATGCACAAGAAAGCCTGCAAACAGTTTGCGGAAGTCAAGCAGACTAAGGACATGAATTACTGGAACCATGTCCTGTGGTCTGATGAGACAAAGATAAACTTATTTGGTTCAGATGGTGTCAGGTGGCGACAACCAGGTGAGGAGTACAAAGACAAGGGTGTCTTGCCTACAGTCAAGCATGGTGGTGGGAGTGTCATGGTCTGGGGCTGCATAAGTACTGCTGGAACTGGGGAGTTACAGTTCATTGAGTGAACCATGAATGCCAACATGTACTGTGACATACTGAAGCAAAGCATGATCCCCTCCCTTCAGAGACTGGGCAGTATTGCAACATGATAACGACCCCAAACACACCTCCAAGACAACCACTGCCTTGCTAAAGAATCTGAGGGTAAAGGTGATGGACTGGTCAAGCATGTCTCTAGACCTAAACCCTATTGATCATCTGTGGGGCATCCTCATATGGAAGGTGGAGGAGCACAAGGTCTCTAACATCCACCAGCTCCATGATGTCATCATGGAGGAGTAGAAGAGGACTCCAGTGGCAACCTGTGAAGCTCTGGTGAACGCCATGTCCAGCTCAAGAGGGTTAAGGCAGTGCTGGAAAACAATGGTGGCCACACAAAATATTGACACTTTGGGGTGTACTCACCTTTGTTGCCAGCGGTTTAGATATTAATGGATTTTTGTTGAGTTATTTTGAGGGGACAGCCTGTATAAGATATAATCACTGAAGACAATCCTCATCAGATAGTTTGAACTCACCAAATACCAATTCCATCCACAAGATGCTTTTATTCTGAACATCAGGTTACAGCAGATGACAGGATACAAACAGATGAATAGGTTGTAGTATTTATGTGGTCAAAAGATGATACTGTCTGTAGCTTACTTATGCAGAATACATGTACCCATGTTACATGTGGCCTGTTAAGCTGTCTTCATCACACAGGAAGTACAAACTCAGCAAAAAGGGTGGAGCATTACACAGAAAGGAAGTGTGTCATAAATCAGACAAAGACATGTAAATCAAGTGCATTACAATAAAAGGCCACTAGATGGCATTACGTTGGGGTAGCACACTCCCCGTCTGGCATTGTAAATTTCACTATATACATCAGAATGGTAGTGATGCAACTGCAAATAACAACAGTGTAATTTCCTGGATGTCTTGAAGACCTGAAAGACATAAAAAGAACAGACATATAATGCAATAACAATAACTCTTAATTCAAGGTTTCAAGATATGTCACTTGAAATTGTCACTTGATCCAACAAACCCAGGTAAGCATATTCAGTCTCCAAAAGGCAAGAGTAAAACAAGTTCTGTGATGGGTCTGAGGAAAGTCTTTACAGTTCCTTGTCTGGCAACCTTCACCTCTACCTTACATACCATACCATCATCACTAGTAACGCTCTTTACAATAAGTCCCATGGGCCATTCAATTCTTTCAGCTTGCTGGTCCTTGAACAAAACAAGGTCTCCAACTTGGAGGTTAGGGTTCAGATCAGTGGCAAACGTCTTGACTTCAGGACGAATCTCTGGATCTTTGTCAGGTTCTAGAAGACTGAAGACATCAGTTGTGGTTTCCTCTGGATGATCCAGCAGGAATTCAGGACCTGTTAACCAGGAAGAATTTGCAAAGACACTTGCAGACACTGGCCTGGTGGCATGATCTGCAGGGTTAATTTCAGATGGAACATAATGCCATTGTTCAGATTTAGATGATTTCCTGATTCTCTCTACACTGTTGCTGACATAGACAAAGAAATGTTTAGTCTGGTTGTATATGTAGCCCAGAACAACTTTGCTGTCTGTGTAGAATCTGACGTCATCTATCTGAATGTCTAACTCACGCAGTATGAAATCTGCTATTTCTACAGCTAGCACAGTCCCACAAAGTTCAAGCCTGGGAATCGTGTGTTCAACAATAACAGACAGTGCAGCGCTGAAAAGATAATCTAACAACTACAAATAATGATAAAATGTCCATATAAAATCATGTAGGCAAAAACATGGATGTAATATGAAAGCCAAAAACATCAACGGTGGTAAAGGGTGCTTCATGCAAATTCTGAAGTGCTCCTTAATCCGTGCTCACACCACTTGCTAACCAAACCGCTCACCTTACAAAATGGACCCCTGAGCAAACAGGAAGGTCACACAGGCATTCACCACCATTGGTGGTTAAGGTTAAGATCTTGGATGGAAAGCCGGGCACATCTTTCACTCAATCGCTTTAAATGTATTTCATCCGTAGTCACATGAAATGTAAAAAGATAATATAGTGCTCTCTGTATGGCTAAAAACTTGATCCTTTATTCTAAAAGACAGGTACTCACAAAAGAAGCCCTATACCTAGTGCTGGGATAATAGGTGTATGCACATCAAATGGTAACAGCAAATGATAAGGTGGCTGCAGTGACGTCTGGGGGTACTCCCGCACGCGTATCATCCAACAGGACTTCCTCAGCGGTAATGATCTATAATCGTGTGTTCAGGCTTAGGTGCTAACTTAGCTTTCCCAAACAGAAACCCTATGTGGGCTTGATTAGAAGAATCTCTTACCTTGAGGTAAGCAACAGCTACTATGGCCTCAGTGGATGCATCTGAGAAGATGTGAAGCTCTTTCCTCTGACTTATGGCAAGGGAAGCTGAAGTGTAGCAACGTGGTATACGGATTCCATCTAAGGCATGTAGAGTTTATTACCAGGACTCCCACTTTGAAAGCTGGTCTATTGGTAGCAGAGCATCCCAATCTTTAATAGTCTCTGAGAACTGTCTAAGTAAGGATTTACCTTGTATAGTGATGGGAGCTACGAATCCCAATGGATCGTATAGGCTGTTCACTACTGACAGAACACCACTAGTGATGAGCTTCGTGTTCGAGTCGAAGCCATGTTCGACTCGAACATTGTCTGTTCGACCGTTCGTCGAATTGCGAATGATATGGGCCGTTCGCGACAAATTCGTGTGGCGTGTCACGGCGCATAATTCACTGCGGCATCGCAGTGCATTGCTGGCTGATGATTGGCCAAGCATGCACTATGACCCGCTTGCTTGGCCAATCACAGCGCCGTCAGTAGAGAGGGCTGTAATTGGCCAAAGCCAGGGTGGTTTGGCCAATTATGGCTCAGGGGGTTTAGAACACGCCCCACACTATATAAGGCCGCCTGCACGTCAGCCCTGTGTAGTGTGTTCCGGCGTGCTGAGAGATAGAGAGAGAGACAGACAGTGTCATTTTATTTGAGTTAGATAGATTAGGCAGGACAGTCAATCAGTTAGCTGCACTTACATATTGTATTGTGTATTGTGTATATTGTGTATATATGCATCCCAGGTGTTGTATATATATATATATATATATATATATATATATATACACTGTATTCAGTTTAGCTAGATCCGTTCCTGTTATCTTCCTTGTCTTGTTACAGTATTTACAGCTACCTGAAGAAAATTGCTGGTGTTCTTTTGATCCTATTAGTACCACAGTCAGGCAGCTAGACTATTTACAGTTAGTGTAGTGCGTCCTCCTCACAGTGTTCAGCTAAAGCTACAGGTTAGTTTAGTGTCACCTCTGCACAGTGTTCAGCTAAAGCTACAAGTTAGTGTAGTGCGTCCTACTCACAGTGTTCAGCTAAAGCTACAGGTTAGTTTAGTGTGACCTCTGCACAGTGTTCAGCTAAAGCTACAAGTTAGTGTAGTGTGTCCTCCTCACAGTGTTGAGCTAAAACTACAAGTTAGTGTAGTGCGACCTCTGCACAGTGTTCAGCTAAAGCTACAAGTTATTTTAGTGCGACCTCTGCACAGTGTTCAGCTAAAGCTACAAGTTAGTGTAGTGCGTCCTCTGAACAGTGTTCAGCTAAAACTACAAGTTAGTGTAGTGCGACCTCTGCACAGTGTTCAGCTAAAGCTACAAGTTAGTGTAGTGCGTCCTCTGAACAGTGTTCATCTAAAGCTACAAGTTAGGGTAGTGTGTCCTCTGAACAGTGTTCATCTAAAGCTACAAGTTAGTGTAGTGCGTCCTCCTCACAGTGTTCAGCTAAAGCTACAGGTTAGTTTAGTGTGACCTCTGCACAGTGTTCAGCTAAAGCTACAAGTTAGTGTAGTGCGTCCTCCTCACAGTGTTCAACTAAAACTACAAGTTAGTGTAGTGCGACCTCTGCACAGTGTTCAGCTAAAGCTACAAGTTAGTGTAGTGCGTCTTCTGAACAGTGTTCATCTAAAGCTACAAGTTAGTGTAGTGCGACCTCTGCACAGTGTTCAGCTAAAGCTACAAATTAGTGTAGTGCAACCTTTGCACAGTGTACAGCTAAGGCTACCTGTAGAAGTTTGGTGGTGTTTTCCTGATCCTATCACTACCGCAGGCAGCTAAAGTATTTACACGTTAGTGTAATGCGACCTCTGCACAGTGTTCAGCTAAAGCTACCTGTAGAAGATTGGTGGTGTTTTCCTGATCCTATCACTACCGCAGGCAGCTAAAGTATTTACACGTTAGTGTAGTGCGACCTCTGCACAATGTTCAGTTAAAGCTACCTGTAGAAGGTTGGTGGTGTTCTCATACTGTAGGCAGGCAGTTGATTTTGCCAGCTGCAGTATCAGTATATATATGTATATATATGTATATATATATATATATATATATATATATATATATATATATCCCAGCTTAGTGCAGCTACAGGCCATTAGTATGTCTGGAAGGCCAACAAGGCGGGGCAGTAAGTCACAAGCCAATAAAAGAGGGCAAGCAGGCTCTGTGTCTAGAGGCAACGGTGCTGGTTTTGGAGACGCTGCATCCTCATCAGCACGTGGCCGTGGGACACGCTTGGCCTATTTTTTGGCAGCTGGCCGCATTGAGCCGCAACATGTGGAAGACTTGGTCGAGTGGATGAACAAGCTGTCCTCATCCTCCTCATCCTCCCTCACCCATGCTCAGGGTACTTTGTCTGGCAAAGCAGCTGCCAATGCGGCCTCTTCCCTTGGCTCAATGGCATCAGTAACTCCTTCCCTAGCCCCACCATGTCCTCCTGAGGAGTCCCTCAAACTGTTTGACCAGAGATTTGGGTACATGCTCCAGGAGGATGCCCAGCATTTAGAAGGCTCTGATGATGATACTGAGCTAGATGAATGCAGTAACGTGAGCATGGACAGAAGGGGTGCCCAAGAAGGACAGCAATCTGGCAGTTATGCTCCCCCTGCTGCAGCATACTGCCAGGTTTGCTCCAGTGATGAGGCGGGAGGGGATGATGAGGTCACTGACTCAACATGGGTGCCTGATACGAGAGGGGAGGAGGAGGAGCAGGCACATCACCAACGAGGCAGAATGCCCTCCAGGGGCCAGCCTAAGGGCAGCACACTGACTGCATCACACCGCAAAGCTCTGCATGTGCAGGGCGCTGCTGTCTCTGTGCGTTATTCCAAAAGTTCTTTGGTAGAGCCTTTTTTGAGACGAGTGCATCAGATCGCACCGCTGCTATTTGCAACATATGTCTCAAGCGTATCTCGCGTGGCCAAAACATCTCCCGCTTGGGCACCACATGCTTGACCAGACATGTGTTGACCTGCCATGCAGTTCATTGGCAATCATATCTAAAAGACCCACACCAAAGAACAAAGAGGACCTCTCACTGCTCCTCATCAGCTGAGATCTCCAACCCCACTATACCTTCAGTCCTCTCTGAGACCTGCACTGAGAGGAATTAAGGTGTAGAATTAGGTGTGTCACAGCCAAGTACTTGTGGGCAATCTGCTTTCGGTACACCGACGTCAGATTGTACCAGGCAAATTTCCCTGCCCCAGCTGCTGCACCACCAAAAGAAGTTTGCTCCCAGCCATCCACATGCCCAGCGGTTGAATACTAGCTTGGCAAAATTGCTAGCACTTCAACTGCTGCCTTTTCAGTTGGTAGACTCTGCCCCCTTCCGTGAGTTTGTGGAATGTGCGGTTCCTCAGTGGCAGATACCCAAACACCACTTTTTCTCACGGAAGGCGATTCCGGCTCTCTACCGGCATGTGGAATGCAATGTCCATGCCTCGCTGGACAGGGCGGTCAGTGGTAAGGTGCATATTACCGCTGACTCATGGTCCAGCAGGCATGGACAGGGACGTTACCTAAGTTTCACGGCGCATTGGGTCACTCTGCTGCCAGCTGGGAAGGATGCAGGACAAGGTGAAGTAGTGTTGGAGGTTGTTCCGCCACCACGCATCCAAAATGCCACTACTAATCATTGTGACACACCTCTCTCCTCCACCCCCTCCTCTTCTTCTTCCTCCATGGCCTCTTCCTGTGCTTTGTCTTCGGAACCAGCGGTGCTCCGTAGGCATTCAAGGGGCTACGCAAGTACGCAGGCCAAAAGATGCCATGTGGTGCTTGAGCTGGTGTGCTTGGGAGACAGGAGCCACACTGGGGCAGAGGTTCTGTCAGCTCTGCAGGGGCAAGTTCAGAGGTGGTTGACGACACGCCAACTTAAGGCAGGAATGGTGGTTTGCGACAATGGCACCAACCTCCTTTCTGCCCTCCGACAGGGACAACTGACCCATGTGCCCTGTTTGGCTCACGTTGTTAACTTGGTGGTGCAGCGGTTCTTGGGCAGGTACCCGGGCTTACAGGATGTCCTGAGGGAGGCCAGGAAAGCCTGTGTGCATTTCCGCTGGTCATATAATGTCAGTGCTCGGCTGGCAGACCTCCAAAAGGAGTTTAACCTGCCCAAGAACCGCCTAATCTGTGACATGCCCACCAGGTGTAACTCAATGTTGGCCATGCTGCAGCGGTTACACACGCAGCAGAGGGCCATCAATGAGTACCTGTGCGACTATGGCACCAGGACAGGGTCAGGGGAGCTTTTTTTTTTTTCCCACGCCAGTGGGCCATGATCAGGGATGCATGCACTGTCCTGTCACCATTTGAGGAAGCCACGAGGATGGTGAGCAGTGACAGTGCATGCATCAGTGACACTGTCCCCCTTGTCCACCTGCTGGAGCACACGCTGTGTGGAATAATGGACAGGGCACTTGAGGCAGAACAGAGGCAGGAAGAGGAGGACTTCCTTAGCTCTCAAGGCCCCCCTTATCCAGACAGTGTTCCTGCGTGCCCGCCGATTACACAGGAAGAGGAGGAGGAGGAGGAGGAAGAGGAGGAGGATTGTGTCAGTATAGAGGTGGAGCCTGGCACTCAGCATCAGCAACAGTCTTTAAGGGATCAGTCCCAAGAAACACATGGACTTGTACGTGGCTGGAAGGAGGTGGCTGCGGACCATGTTGTCCTTAGTGACCCAGAGGACTCCAGACCGAATGCCTCAGCAAACCTATGCTGCATGGCCTCCCTGATCCTGCAAAGCCTGCGGAAGGATCCTCGTATTCGTGGTATCAAGGAGAAGGACCAATACTGGCTGGCAACCCTCCTTGATCCACGTTACAAGGGTAAGGTTGCAGACCTTATCTTGCCCTCACAGAGGGAGCATAGGATGAAACATCTTCGGGAGGCCTTGCAGAAAGGTCTGTGCAACGCGTTCCCAGAGACTGGGAGGTTACAAACTCCTGTTTCTGGACAATGTGTTGCTGAGGCTTCGGTCAGTCAAAGAAGGAGCGGTGGAGAAGGTGGCCATCTGACCGATGCGTTCAGACAATTTTTTAGTCCGCAGCCCCAAGGTATGATCGGTTCCAGCAACCATCGCCAGCGTCTGTTTTACATGGTGCAGGAATACCTAGGGGCAAGATCTGACTTGGACACCTTTCCCACCGAAAATCCTCTGGGTTACTGGGTCTTGAGGATGGATCACTGGCCAGAGCTTGCACAGTATGCAATTGAGCTACTGGCCTGTCCTGCATCCAGCGTTCTTTCGGAACGCACATTCAGTGCTGCTGGAGGCTTTGTAACCGATCACAGGGTGCGTCTGTCCACTGACTCGGTCGATCGACTGACCTTCATAAAAATGAATCAGTCTTGGATCACCACCAGCTACCAAGCACCTGATGCTGATGTAACCGAATATTTTTTTTTTAAATGTCGGATCCCTTCAAAGACGGCCTATGCTGATGCTGAGTGACTATCCTGTTATGCTGAGTAATTATACTCTTCCTCCTCAATGATCATGCTGATAGCTTGTAAGAACATTTTTGGTTCTGGGCGCCGCCACCAGTGCCTAAGGTCCAATTTTTAAGCCCCTGTTTAACAAGGGCATGTAATGACAATTTTTGATGCAATTCTTTGCAGCAGGGCTAGTTCATGCGATCCAACCAGAGTATCTGTGAGGGGTTGCAGTGTTGTGGCAACAGAAACCAGAGACTAAGGCTCAATTTTTCAGCCCCTGTTTATCAGGGGCGTGTAATTACAATTTTTGATGCAATACTTTGCAGCAGGGCTAGTTCCTGCACTCCAACTAGAGTATCTGTGAGGGGTTGCTTTTTTTTGGGCAAAAGCACCAGTGACTAAGGCCCAATTTTTCAGCCCCCGTTTAACAGGGGCGTGTAATTACAATTTTTGATGCAATACTTTGCATCAGGGCTCGTTCCTGCTTTCCAACTAGAGTATCTGTGAGGGGTTGCAGTGTTGTGGCACCAGCACCAGTGACTAAGGCCCAATTTTTCAACCCCTGTTTAACAGGGGCGTGTAATGACAATTTTTGATGCAATACTTTGCAGCAGGGCTTGTTCCTGCATTCCAACTAGAGTATATGTGAGAGGTTGCAGTTTTGTGGCACCAGCACCAGTGCCTAAGGCTCAATTTTTCAGCCCCTGTTTAACAGGGGCGTGTAATTACAATTTTTGATGCAATACTTTGCAGCAGGGCTCGTTCCTGCATTCCAACTAGAGTATCTGTGAGGGGTTGCAGTGTTGTGGCACCAGCACCAGTGCCTAAGGCCCAATTTTTCAGCCCCTGTTCAACAGGGACATGTAATTAGAATTCTTGATCTAATATTTCACAGCAGGGCCTGTTTCTGCGCCCACCAAGATTAACTGTGAGGACTTACAGTGTTGTGGCACCAACACCACCACCACCACCAAAGGCCCAATTTTTCAGCCCCTGTTGAACAGGGGCATGTATTTACAATTCTTGATCGAATATTTCACAGCAGGGCCCGTTTCTGCGCCCACCAAGATTAACTGTGAGGACTTACAGTGTTGTGCCACCAGCACCACCACCACCAAAGGCCCAATTTTTCTGGCCCTATTCAACAGGGGCATGTAATTACAATTCTTGATTGAATATTTCACAGCAGGGCACATTTTTGCACCCACCAAGATTAACTGTGAGGATTTACAGTGTTGTGGCACCAGCAGCACCACCACCACCACCAAAGGCCCAATTTTTCTGGCCTTGTTCAACAGGGGCATGTAATTACAATTCTTGATCTAATATTTCACAGCAGGGCCCTGTGAGGGCTTACAGTGTTTAGGCCGCAAGAACACCTAAGGCCCAAATTTCTGCTGAGTATATAGGGCAGGCCCCTACTTTCAAACATCCAACTTACAAACGACTACTACTTGCAAACGGAAGGAGACAACAGGAAGTGAGATGAAATCTACCCCATAGGAAGGGAAATTCTCTCCTGTAAGAGTTGATATGGGAAAAACTTTTCTCCTTTACACTGATGCTTTATCACCAATCCTTGTTTCACTAAAAAACCCAAATTTTCAAAAAACATTTGTCATTGGGACAAAAAGTGAGGTGAAATCTTCTGAAGAGGAGCACAGACAGCAAAACAAATGTCAAAGGGGTGATAACCCTTCCCTAGGTTTTACAAAAAGCTTAAAAACAGATTTTTTGGCTGGAGCTACACTTTAAAAATGTACCAGTTCAAAATTACAAACAGATTCTACTTAACAACAAACCTACAGTCAATGTCTTGTTTGCACCGCCTGTATACTGCTGTTCAGAGTATAAAGGGCATGGGAGCCCCACGCCTTTCCTTTTTTTAATTTGGGTGCGGGGGTCCCCTTAATATCCATACAGGACCCAAAGGGCCTGGTAATGGACTGGAGGGTACCCATGCCGTTTGTCTCACTGATTTTCATCCATATTGCCAGGACCCGACATTACATTAAAGCCGCAAGCAGTTTTAAATGACATTTTTTCCTTTAAAAATGTCATTTTGTGCAGGGACTGTTCTAAGCACAGGAAACATGCGCCACTTTACAGGCATACTATAGACACCCCCCAGGTATGATATTTAAAGGAATATTTCACTTTTTTTTTTTACTTTAAGCATCATTAAAATCACTGCTCCCGAAAAAACATCCGTTTTTAAAAGTTTTTTTTGCATTGATACATGTCCCCTGGGGCAGGACCCGGGTCCCCAAACCCTTTTTAGGACAATACCATGCAAATTAGCCTTTAAAATGAGCACTTTTAATTTTGAACGTTCGAGTCCCATAGACATCAATGAGATTCTAATGTTCGTGTGAATTTTCGGTCCGTTCGCAGGTTCTGGTGCGAACCGAACCGGGGGGTGTTCGGCTCAACCCTAAACACCACGTTTGGTAAATGGCTTGTCTGCAGAGCTGACTTGATAACCAAAGGTGCCTTTTAATAAGTCCCACAATAGGCCCAGACTTCTCTGTACAGGTGGTATGTCCATTCCCAGATTTAAGTCTTTAAACCCTGTGGCATGATCGCCAGGTTGAAAGGCTTTCATAACAGCAACACTATTTGAGGCAACCTTGTGTAATCTGAGGTTAGCCTCGGAAAGCTTACCTTGTGTCCTTTGGAGCAGGTGTATGGCTTCTTCATCTGTAGGTAAAGATTTAAGTCTGTCATCCACATAGAAGTCTCTCTCAACGAAGTGTCGAGCATCCTCGCCATACTCCTTTTCTCCATGAAGGGCAGTCCTTTGTAAACCATATGTTGCAACAGCGTGTGAGGGACTATTTCCGAAAACATGTACCTTCATGCGATATTCAAACATCTCATTGTCCATGTTGTTGTTACAGTGCCACAAAAACCTTAGGAGGTTCCTATGGTCTTCACACACAGTGAAGCAATGAAACATTTGTTCAATGTCAGCAGTTATGGCAACTGGCTCTCTTCTAAACCTCATAAGGAAACCTACAAGGTTGTTGGTTAGGTTTGGACCAGTGAGAAGAACATTGTTCAGAGATATGCCTTGATGCTTGGCACTGGAGTCAAATACTACCCTGATTTGCTTTGGCTTACGTGTATGATACACTCCGAAGAAAGGCAGGTACCAACACTTAGACATGTGCAATCAGTTTCATAATGAATCATAATTCAGCCAAATTTTGCATCTTTTGGACCTTCAGATGCATCCAAATGTCCGAATAAAAAAAGTACGAATTTCAACTAATACGAAAGAAATTATAGCGAATATAACGAATCAATTCGACATGATTCGGTAATTTGTTAAAGATCTAATGAAAAAAAAGGTCAACTCAAAGTAAATCTTACAGTCCAATCAGCTGATTAATTTTGTGCTGGAGGTTAAATTACTGGCAAAGTGCATTCCTGAGAACTGAGTGAGAAGAGTGTTGTATTGTATTTGAGCAGAGGAGAAGAGATATTGTCATTGTGTGTGTTAAAAGATTTAATAAACAAATGACTTTCCAAACTACGAATCATTATCACGAATCAATATACAGACATAAATATCAAATTTCAACTAATACGAAATAAATTATAGCGGATATAACGAATGAATTCAACATGATTCGAGATTCAGTATAACGAATATCGACACTCTACGAATAATAACTAATTATCCTAAAATTAATTAACGTAACATAACGAATATAAATGAACAAAATTATGTATTTTACGAATGACAACGAACTGAAATTAAACGAAATTTCCCGTTGTGCACAAGTCTACCAACACTCATTGTGTCTTTGAAGTGGTGGGGCTGGTTCGGCGTGATCATTGCCAAAGATCCTTTTCATAAAGGTGATGAAACGGTTCTTAATTTCAGGCCTGTTCCTTAGTGTTCGTTGAAGTGAGTTGAATCTGGATAGAGCCTCTTCACGATTGGTTGGGAGTTTAACCCTTGCAGCACGAAGAGGTAATGGTGCAACCCAGCTGTTAGACTCATCCTGGAAGAACTCTTTGTCCATTATTTTGATGAACTCTCTGTCTTCGACTGACAAGGCTATTTTGTTGTCATTGCTTGTAGTACAAAACACTGTGGTACCTAGGTTGTCGTCACAAAGGTTAGGAGTGACATCAGGTACTTGGATGATGTCAAGAGGCTTCTCTTTTTACTTCATAATGGTGAGGGCACTGTTTGAAGTGGGATGCATGTCCGTTTCCTAACATGTACGTTTTGAAGGAGTGGATCTCAGATGACGTACGCATTCTATCCAAGCATACGTCGCCCACAATTACCCAGCCTAGATCGAGTTTCTGTGCGTAAGGGGCATCATCAGGTCCATTGCACTGCTTGTGTACTTTGTGTACTCTGAGAATGTCTCTTCCAAGCAAGATCAAGATTTCAGCATCCATGTCCATTGCAGGAATTTCATTAACAAGGTGCCTTAAGTGAGGATGGTGATATTCAGCCTCTGGAGTAGGAATTTCTTCCCTTTTGTCTGGTATCTGGTCACACTCGACTAATGTTGGTAGGGGTATGCCCTCTTCCTTATTGATATGAGTTACCATGAACCCATTGGCCTTTCTGCCAAAGGTCTCTTCATGACCAGAACAGGTTCTGAGAGTATACGGTGATGCGTGTCCCTCTATACCAAAGATCTCAAAGAATTTAGGCTTAACCAGGGATCTGTTGCTCTGTTCATCTATTATGGCATACATCCTAATAGCTTCCTCAGGTTGACCCTTTGGGTATATCTTGACTAGGCATATCTTAGCACAGCATTTGTAATCTAAGCCTTCTCCACAGACTTCTGTGCATGAAGAAGAAATGTTAGCCGTGGCTGGAGCATGACCTTGTTGCTCCCTGCCATGACTTGAGACAGGGCTGGAGGTAGGAGGCTTCTGTGAATTGTCTAAGGTTGGGACCGGATGCATGGCTGTAACATGTCTATCGCATTCTGTGCACTTAATGACAACTTTACAGTCTTTAGCAAAATGTCCATAACAAGCACAACACCTGTAGCATATTCCAAGTTTCTGAAGAATCTCTCTGCACTCTTGTAACGCCTTTGCCCTAAGCCCACAAAACTTCTTTAGGGGATGCGGCTTCTTGTGAAAAGGGCACTGACGGGTGGTGAGATGTCTGTCCTTTTAACAGATATTGCTCTATTAGATAAGTCTCTACATTTAACTGCAATGTTATCATACCTTGATGAAGATGATGATGATGAAGCAGGCAAGTTGGGTTCACTGAAGCTAAAATCACTTCTTGTCCAGGCTTGATCACTGATGAACCTGCAAAAATATGCGAATGGAGGAAAATATACGTTATAGTCTCTTTCGTACCTTGAGCCCTGTTGTGCCCAATTCTCTTGCAGGCCATATGGTAGTTTAGACACCACTGGATTGACACCATGAGCAGTGTCCAGGAAGCTTAGTCCAGGTAGACGTGGGTCTGTCTTTGCCAACTTCAGCTCCATGAGAAGATCACTCAGATTTTGGAGCTTGTGATAGTCTTTGTTCCCTATTTTTGGGAAGTTTTGCAGTCTCTTGAATAGAGCGCTTTCCATGGCTTCAGAGCTACCATAGGCTTGCTCAAGTCTTGCCCATGCAGCAACAAGACCTGCATCTGGGTGGTCAACATGCACTGTTCTCAGTCTTTTAACATGATCTGCAGATTCTGGCCCCAGACACTTTATGAGCAAATCAAGCTCCTCCTTGGTAGTAAGGTTGAGATCAGCAATGGCAGCTTTGAAGGTTGATCTCCAGGCCCTGTAGCTCTCCGGACAGTCATCAAACCTTGAGAGGGATATGTTAATGAGCTCACGGCGTACCATATATCTGGTGAAGTCATTCAAGTCTGGTCTCTCACTCTTCGGTGCCAAAGTAACTTGTGGAACCCCTCAGGTGTAAAAGTTCTCTGGTGAAGTAGGGTGAGGTTTGCCAGGATGAAATGATGTTGCAAGAGCGTTTAACTGTGGTGTAGTCCCTAAGGCTTGTGCTGGCTGTGGCTTGAGCTGTGGCTTGTCACTGGAAGTCACCTTGTTGTCAGCAAGAGGTAATGCAGTTTGCTGTATAGATGCACTTGTGTTGTAGACTTGAAGAGGCTCAGGCATTTGGAGCTGAGAGGTCTCTGTGTTGAGAGTCAGAACAGTGTTGTTAGTAGGACGTACAGAAGATGACTCTGTATCATTGCAAACATTATGCTTTAATACATATTCACTGGTGCGTTCAACTGGGTCTTGCAGTTCCGCTGGGATGGAACAGTCTGAGTTAACACTTTCTCCCATCGCTTGTTCAAGGACTCTCTGGCTTGCTAGGGCAGCTCTTTCCTCCTTTTCCATTTGCAGAATCTTTATTTGGGAATCTGCCTCTGCTTGTTGAGCTGCCATCTCTGCTTCAAGAGTTTTGCTTTGAGCAGCCAGCTCCGCTTGGCGAGCTTTGCTCTGAGCTTCTATCTCTGCTTGGCGAGCTTCCATCTCTGCTTGGTGAGCTTCCATCTCTGCTTGGCGATTTACCATCTTTACATGTCAGCTGCCTTTTGTGTTTCTGCTTCTGCTTCCTTTCTGGTAAAGGAGCTTCACACTTTATTTGCTTCCAGACTTGCACTGGCCTCTATTTTCTTGTCGATTAATGTCGAACTTCTGGAGCGAGAGGATCTAGAAGAACGTGCGGTGTGCTTGGTTGATGTTGATCTGTGAGATCTGGTCTCCTGCAGTTGAGCAATGCGGAGTTCTGCCTTATACTGAGCATTTTGCACTAAGAGATCCCTTTGTTGGTTTAGTGCATCGGCCCTGTTCAGTTCTGCTGAAGAGTCCTCTATATTACAGTCCTGCAAGAAAGCTGTGTATTTTGCAAACAGCTGCTGGTAGCATTCATACGCGGCAGATAAGCAATCTATAGAGTCTCTTAGTTTAGTTGGTTGATCATTAAAGTGTGACAAAACTGACATGCAGTGTGAAGTTTTGTCCCATAAGTCTGGGACAGAACTGGAGAACTCATCTCTAGTGGTTTCATAGTTTTCTCTGAGTTTCTGTGTCGGTTTCATGTATATTTGGGTCATACACTCTGTTCGGCAATATCTGCAGAATTTGCTCCCTGTACATCTGCGGGTTCAGAGGCATGATGAATCTGCGTTGGTTCAGCCACAAAAGGGTGCTCAGAGTCTTGTGTAAACATTTTCCACGTTTTTGCAAAAAATGATACTGTCTCTTTAAGAAGACGAACAGCAGCTTAGACGGGTGGGGTAACACAGTTCAATATAGAGAAACAGTTTTTAACATTCACATATGGTGCAGTAAGCTTGTGTGACCATGTGTTTCACAAGATGGCGGATGGCACTGAGCTTGATTGCAGATCAGGCACTCACATATACACAGCAGGCTGTAGGAATTCTATACCTTCTATATCTTTTGACTATTCTGACTCCGATTGTTGTGAAGCAACTATCCCTTGTGAGACCTCTATGCCTGGCCTGTATAACATATAATAACTGAGAACAATCCTCATCAGTTTGAACTCACCAAATACCGATTCCATCCACAAGATGCTTTTATTCTGAACATCAGGTTACAGCAGATGACAGGATACAAACAGATGAACAGGTTGTAGTATTTATGCGATCAAAAGATGATACTGTCTGTAGCTTACTTATGCAGAATACATGTACCCATGTTACATGTGGCCTGTTAAGCTGTCTCCACCACACAGGAAGTACGAACTCAGGAAGAAGGGTGGAGCATTACACAGAAAGGAAGTGTGTCATAAATCAGACAAAGACATGTAAATCAAGTGCATTACCATAAATGGTCACTAGATGGCAGCATGTGAACTAAACTTAAACATAGAAAAATGGTTAGGAAAATAATATATATAAATTCTATGCCCCGTTGGGGCAGCACACATTTCTTCAGTGTTTTCACATGAAAATATAGAATAAAATATTTACAAAAATGTGAGCGGTGTGCAAGCCTAGCCTACTGGTATGTGGCTGCTCCCAGGAATTATACACAATGCTAGGTTCACTAGTCAGCAGTGGCCGCTGGTGCTATAGGGGGCAGCAAAGAAAACAATCCGCCCCCCTCTCCCCTCTCGGTAGGCCTTGGTCGGATCAGTCACACCCCAACCCCCCCTTCGGTCGGTTGGACCACATGCACGTACCGCATCTAGGTCTCGAGCAGTGCTTCCCCAGGGCAACTGGTGGCAGTTTCACCCTGCGTGCGTCTCCTCCGTGGCTTCCCCTGCGTCTCCTCCTCCTCTTCGACAGCCAATAGGATTGCTTCTCCTCCCAGCCAATCAGATCTCAGCACCTGCTTCCTGATTGGCCGGGAGGAGAATCAGGAAGATGATAGCGAATATTAAATTTGGTATTGTCACACAGCTGGGTGGGCTCAGGGCGTAGTGCTCTGCGCCCCAAGCCCACCCTTTCTTGAAAACCCCTATTGGAATCCATGCGTCCGGCACCCTGCATGTAGATTAGGGGCCATGTGCATGGATTAGGGGGACAGCCGCCACTGCTAGACAGGAAATACAGGAAGTTCTGCAAGGGTGGATGAAAAAATACCTGTGGTTCCCAGGTGCAGTTGTCCACAGAGGATGGCTGGGACGTGTGTCTCACTGGAAAGCAGTCAGTGGGACATGAATATGGGTCAGTACAGGTGGCAGGCAGAGATGTGGACAGCAAACAGGAAAAGGATTGGTTGAGGTGCCAGACAGAAACGTGGTCAATAAACAGGGCAAGGTACGTTCAGGTGGCAGACACGGATGTGTCAAGTATGCAGGTAAAGGATCAGTCCAGCTGGCAGGCAAAAACATGGTCAATAAACAGGTCAATAAACAGGCCAGGGTCATTTCAAGTGGCAAACAGGTTAGACATTGCCAGTGGTGGCCTGTCCATAAGGGGTGCAGGGGTGCCTCCCCCCTAATCCATGCACCTGGCCCCTAATCTACATGCAGGGCTGCATGCATGGACTTCAGTGGTTTTTTTTCTAAGCACATGATTAGAGTCTGGGGCTCTAATTGCCTTCAAAAAGAGTGGGCTCGGGGAGAAGAGCACTGCGCCCTGATCCCACCCAGTTGGGTGACAATAGCAAATTAATATTCACTATTGTCTTCCTGATTCTCCTCCCAGCCAATCAGGAAGTGGTCCTGAGACCCGATTGGCCAGGGAGTGTAGGGGCTCCTGGCCAATCAGGTCTCAGGACCCACTTCCTGTTTGGCCGGGAGGAGAAGTGTTAGAGTTATGCCGCGTACACACAAGCGGCCTTTCCGGCACATTTGGTCCGGCGGACCAGAGTCCGCCGGACAATCCTATCGTGTGTAGGCTCCCGTGGACTTTTTTTCCCCAAAAGTCCGCCGGACCTAGATTTGAAACATGTTTTAAATCTTTCCGCTGGACTCAGTTCCTGACGGAAAGCTTGTTCGTCTGTATGCTGGTCCGACGGACCAGATACGACGCAAGGGCAGGGTATTGCATCTAACGCTCGCTGCAATAGGAAAAACAAATTTTCCTATTGCGGCGAGCGCGGGGCATACCAGGCCCTTAGGTCTGGTATGGATTTTAAAGGGAACACCCTATGCCGAAAAAAACGGCGTGGGGTTCCCCCTAAAATCCATACCAGACCCCGATCCGAGCACGCAGCCCGGCCGGTCAGGAAAGGGGGTGGGGACGAGCGAGCGCCCCCCCCCTCCTGAACCGTGCCAGGCTGCATGCCCTCAACTTGGGGGGGTGGGTGCTTTGGGGGAGGGGGCACCAAGCTGGGGCCCCCCCACCACAAAGCACCTTGTCCCTATGTTGATGAGGACAAGGGCCTCTTCCCAACAACCCTGGCCATTGGTTGTCGGGGTCTGCGGGTGGGGGGCTTATCGGAATCCGGGAGCCCCCTATAATAAGAGGGCCCCCAGATCCCGGCCCCCCACCCTATGTGAATGGGTATGGGGTACATGGTACCCCTACCCATTTACCTAGGGAAAAAGTGTCAATAATAAAACACACTACACAGATTTTTAAAGTAATTTATTAGTCAGCTCCGGGGGGGTCTTCTTCCGGCTTCAGGGGTCTTCTTCTGACTTCGGGGGTCCCTCCGGTTCCTCTTCTCCCGGCGTCCGGTTGGTTCTTCTCAGCTCTCTCTGGTCTCTTCTCCCGGTGTTCGACCTCTGCTCCCGGTGTTCCAGTTCTTCTGCCGGCTCCTCTGCTATCTTCATGCCGCTCTTTTGCTAGCGGGGGCCCGGACTTCTGGCTTCTGGCTTCTGGGCTTCTTCTCTTCTTCTGATGTTGACACGACGGTCTCTCAGGCTGGAGCGCTCCGATGTGACTTATATAGGCGGAGACCCCGCCCCCTTATGCCGTCACAGTCCCTGGGCATGCTGGGACTGTGATGTTTTAGGGGGGCGTGGTCATCAATCGGTGACCACGCCCCCCCAAAATGTCACAGTTCCAGCATGCCCAGGGACTGTGACGGCATAAGGGGGTGGGGTCTCCGCCTATATAAGTCACATCGAAGCGCTCAGAGAGCATTCCAGCCTGAGTGACCGTTGTGTCAACATTGGAAGAAAAGAAAAAGAGAAGAAGCCAAAAGGCCCAGAAGCCCGGGCCTCCGCTAGCAAAAGAGCGGCATGAAGATAGCGGAGGAGCCGGCAGAAGAACTGAAACACCAGGAGCAGAGGTCGAAGACCGGGAGTAGAGACCAATGAGAGCGGAGAAGAACCAACCGGATGCCGGGAGAAGAGGAACCGGAGGGACCCCCGAAGTCAGAAGAAGACCCCCGAAGCTGGAAGAAGACCCCCCCGGAGCCGTCTAATAAATTACTTTAAAAACCTGTGTAGTGGTGTAGTGTGTTTTATTATTGACACCTTTTCCCTAGGTAAATGGGTAGGGGTACCATGTACCCCATAGTCATTCACATAGGGTGGGGGGGCGGGATCTAGGGGCCCTCTTATTATAGGGGGCTCCCTGATTCCGATAAGCCCCCTGCTTACAGACCCCAACAACCAACGGCCAGGGTTGTCGGGAAGAGGCCCTTGTCCTCATCAACATGGGGACAGGTGCTTTGTGGTGGGGGGCCCACAGGGCGCCCCCTCCCCCAAAGCACCCACTCCCCCAGGTTGAGGGCATGCGGCCTGGTATGGTTCAGGAGGGGGGGGCGCTCGCTCGTCCCCACCCCCTTTCCTGACCGGCCGGGCTGCGTGCTCGGATCGGGGTCTGGTATGGATTTTAGGTAGGATCCCATGCCGCTTTTTCGGCATAGGGGGTTCCCCTTAAAATCCATACCAGACCTAAGGGCCTGGCATGACCCGCGACGGGGCTCGCAAGGTGTCAATCTAGCCGATAAAAGCGGCGAGATTGACTTCCTTTTCTAGTCCCGTCATACCCGAGTCACGTTCAAAATGAACAGACTTGTCCGTGTGTGGGCAAGTCTGTTCATTCTGAAAGTCCGCTGTAACTCCTGGCGAAAGTCCGTGGGAAAAACGGGCGGACCTAGCCTGCCGGAAAGTCCGTTCGTGTGTAGGCAAGTCCGTCCGTTCAGGTAGTCCGCCGGAAAGTCCGCTGGAAAGACCGTCGGACCAAGTCTGACGGAAAGTCCACTCGTGTGTATGCGGCATTATAGGTGTTATATTATATTCATGGCAAGCTTGCAAAACATATTTGGCTTTATGATTAGACATAATAAACAGTATGTGTGAATGACCTTCATCAAATGTTCAGTGAAAAATATCCTCATCCAAAGCTGAGTTAGTAATAAGTTTCTGTATGAGGATGACATATAAGGTATCTTGGTATAGAATGTCATGAGAAGACAAAAATAGACATGTATCTACGTAGCTAAAGGAATAATACATTGCGGATAATATCCTGTTAAGTTAAGTTTAGAGTAGTCTCAGTCATAATAATAAGTATTAGTATATAGTTACTTAATGTAAAGTTGGTAATATGTGTTCACATTATGTAGATGTTTGGTTATATGACATCACATGATCAGTACATTACTTCAAGTATGGAGTGTTACAAGTGGGCTTGTCAATCAAACTCCATATGACTCTGAGTTAGTATTTCCTTTTGTATAGCATATTGTTGAAGTTAGCAGAAATGAATGTGTGCGCCATACAAGGTTCTAAGTTTTTGTGAGGTTATTCCGTTCACATGTAACATATAAAGCCAACGCTTCCATATTGAAGGTCAGACAGACACACACACACCCTCTAGGACAGGGATCCTCAAACTACGGCCCTCCAGCTGTTGCGGAACTACACATACCATGAGGCATTGTAAAACTCTGACATTCACAGACATGACTAGGCATTATGGGAATTGTAGTTTCTGAACAACTGGAGGGCCATAGTTTGAAGACCCCTGCTCTAGGAGGTATTACACTGACATATTCACACGAAGAGACTGATAAGTTGGGACAGCTGAATTCTGCCAGAAGTCTAATGCCCCGTACACACAATCGGACTTTCCGATGGAAAATGTGCGATCGGAGCTTGTTGTCGGAAAATTCCGACCATGTGTAGGCTCCATCGGGACTTATTTCATCGGAATTTCTGACACACAAAGTTTGAGAGCTGGATCTAAAATTTTCCAACAACAAAATCCGTTTGCGTAAATTCCGATCGCGTGAAGACAATTCCGACACACAAAGTGCCACGCATGTTCAGAATAAATTACGAGACGGAACTGCTCAGTCTGGTAAAACTAGCGTTCATAATGGATATAGCACTTTCGTCATGCTGCAATGTTTTAAATTGTTTAATGCAGCACACGCTGTTCTTCTTTAAAATGCTAGAAGAATGAAGTTGTTTTGCTGCTCATATTAACACAGAGTTCTCAAAAACTTCTTTCTTTATTATTTCTCGTGATTTCATGAATATTTTTATTCGTCAGATCTCCCGAATATTTTTTTTATTTTTATATTTTTAATTATTTTGTGTTTTTTTTTAATCAAGATCTCCTGGTTTTTTTTTTTTTGATGATCTCCATCATTTTTTTTGTGGGTTTTGTGTGTCAAGTTAACACAATACCATTATTATCTTGTATTTTTTAACATCACATAGGTTGTTTGGTGTTGGTGTCCCTTGTTAATTTGACATTGTATTTTTGAAATGTACCTGCCTACTCACAAACAAACTGTCCTTTTTGAAGTAAAACACATAGGCAAGTATTTGTTAAAAAAAACCCTTTATTAGGGGTCATAACCAAATAAAGAGGAAGGCAATGCTGGAGAAACAGCTGGGCAGACATTAACTATTTTAAGGCACAATTGGTGGCATGAGGAGTCCATATATAAGGGAGTACAATCTGGTCCAGAAGTCCAAGAGATCAGGAACAGCAGCAGATGACATACATGTCCCCAGGCTGTGTGTCATGAAAAGGTTAACCCGTTGATGGCGCTGTCGGTCTCTTGGATCGCAGTACCAGTGTCCACTAGCGGGTGTCTTCCAACACCCAGAACCTGTAATAAGAGGACTCACCTGCTGGTGGCACAGTTGCAACCTTGGGCTGTAGTACCGGTGTCCACCAACGGGTGTATTCCGGCAGTATGGAGCAGACAGCACCTTCTGCGTTTAGGTGTAATGTGAGGGCAATTACTGCAGGCTGATAAATACCCGGAAAGCCCTCACATGCTTGCCTTGGTGTCTCTCTCCCTGCGCTCTGACCTTGCTGCCTGTTGGTTTGACCTTGAGCCTGCATCTGCCCTGACCTGATCTGATCCAATCCCTATCCCGAGCACTTCCTGGACCTGTCCCTTCTGTTTCCTGTTTACCTTGGATCCCTGTCCTGCATCCCATCCATCCATCCTCTCCCTGTCCTGTTGGTTTCCCTTCCTTAACCATCTGCTGATCTCCCGGTGTATGACCTTGGCCTGGCTTCTGTTTACGGTTCCGGTATCTCCCATTTTATTGTATATACTGTTTTGTTGTTTGTAGGTCTTGTGGTTGGTTGTGCACTGTTATATTCACTTACCTGTCACTTATGTAAATAAACACCATTTTTATTCACTTATATACGTTTCTGGTTTCCTCTGTGCAGTCCACACAGTCTGATTTACTAATTCTCTGACAGTACACCAAGGTCATCCCTACCAGACGTGGCTGCACTGAGGAATCCTGTTTTGTTGGATGTATTAAGATGGATTTAAATGAAATTACCTATTATTCTCTGCTAGCGGAAGAGGATGGTAAATATTGCCGCTAGATTTTAAAAAATTGGACCAGTGACCAGCTGATGGAAACAATCCGATCAGCTCATTCCCTAGTGGATCAGGGTTAAATGTCTTTTGAAGATGTTCAGCCCCTGACCCGGTTATGTGCAAAACCAGCCCTGTCATGTTTTCCCGAAGAAAGCGATGATTTTTCTCCCCCCTTCAATTATGGCCAAGTTGAATCCCTGGTATGGTTAATAGAATGATCCAGCCTTTTTTATGGAGCGTTATGCCTCTTGTTCACAGCAGGTGTTGACTGATAGCATCCATTCAGTGCAATCTCTGGTTAGTCAGGCTGTGTGTGAATCAATGTTTGTTCAACCTGTGCTACAGGCATGGTCAGATCTCCTTTATTTAGCCAAGCCACAACAACCCAGCCCTGCCATTAATCACCTGCCTTCCCAAGAATCTATTTCCCCCGTCACTCATGGCAACCTCAGCTACAGCCCAGTATACACAGCTTTCCACCAAGTATTACCCAGTCTCTACTCACTGCACCTATCCTGCTTTCAATCCACCTGCCTCTTCTCCTCCACCTGTAACAATCTCACAAAACCCTCCTCCAGCCACTGTTCCTTGGTCTTCCTTTTGCCCAACTACTTTATTTTCTTACAGCCCTGCACCTACATACAAAGCTGCAGTGGCTAAACCAAAAAAGAAACAAAAGTTCTTTCTGACCCACACAATCCTGCCAGTAAACCAACCTGCCTCCACACCAACCAACCTATTCCAGCCTGCGTTCATGCCAGTTGAACCTGATGAGCCACCTAAGTCTGCCAACCCAGTGCCCGCTACCCAGTCTGACGTCCCAGTGCCTGCTACCCAGTCTGACGCCCCAGGGCCCGCTACCCAGTCTGACGCCCCAGGGCCCGCTACCCAGTCTGATGCCCCAGGGCCCGCTAGCCAGCCTGACGCCCCAGGGCCTGCTACCCAGCCCGATCTTTCAGTACCTGCCGATCGCTCTGATGACCTTGTGTTCCAGCCTGAAGTTTCGCTGAGGTCCCAATACCTGCTGCTCAGCCTGACATCCCAGTGTCCATGTTCCAGTCTGACGCTCCAGTCCGATGTACCTGTTGTTCAGCCTGTTGTGCCAGTACCCTCTGTTTTGCCTGTTGTTCCAGCACCTGTAGTTCTGCCTGATGTGCCAGCGCCTGTGTCTGCTGCCCAGTCTGAAGTTCCAGTACCTGCTGCCCGGTCTGATGTCTCGGTGCCCGCTGTCCAGTCTGATAAGCCTGCCTCTCAGTCTGATGTGCCCGCTTTTCAGCCTGATGTGCCCGCGTTTCAGCCTGATGTGCCCGCTTTTCAACCTGATGCGCCCGCTTTTCAGTGTGATGCGCCCGCTTTCCAGCCTGATGTGCCTGCTTTCCGGTCTAATGTGCCCGCCTTCCAGCCTGATGTCTCGGTGCTTGCTTTCCAGCCTGATGTGCCTGCCTTCCAACCTGATGTGCCTGCCTTCCAGCCTGATCTGCCCGCTTTCCAGTCTGATGTGCCCACCTTCCAGCCTGATGCCTCGGTGCTTGCCTTCCTGCCTGATGTCTCATGCCTGCCTTCCAGCTTGATGTCTCCGCTTCCCAGTCTGATGTGCCCACTTTCCAGTCTGATATAATGGTACCTGCCTTCCAGCCTGGTGTCTCGTTGCCTGCCTTCCAGCCTGATGTCTTGAAATTGGTATCCCAGCCTGAAGTTTTGGCACCCGTGTCTCAGCCTGAAGTTTCGGTGCCCGTGTCTCAGCCTGAAGTTTCATGCCCGTGTCTCAGCCTGAAGTTTCGGTGCCCGTGTCTCAGCCTGAAGTTTCGGTGCTCGTGTCTCAGCCTGCTAAACCGGTGCCCGTTACCCAGTCTGCTGAACCAGTGCCTGTTACCCAGTCTGCTGAACCAGTGCCCGTTACCCAGTCTGCTAAACCGTAGTCCGTCACTCGGCCTGTTAAGCAAGTACCTGTTATTCGGCTTGCCACTGGACCGGGGCCCCAGCTTGCTGATCCGGTGCCTGTGATCCAGCCTGCCCTCGCTGTTCGGCCTAATGTTCCAGAGCCTGCTGCCCAGCTCGGCGACCCGGAGCCTGCTGCCCAGCTCGACGACCCGGAGCCTGCTGTCTGCTCTGATGTGCCCGCTGTCTGCTCTGATGTGCCCGCTGTCTGCTCTGATGTGCCTGCTGTCCAGTTTAACGTATCCACTACCCAGTCTAAAGTACCCGATGCCCAGCCGGACGTACCCTCATCCGTTGTTTGGTGTGAGGCCATTAACTTTGGACAATTTCATTTAGTTAGAGCGTCCAGAGGCCGCTCCTTTGAGGGGGGTACTGTCATGAAAAGGTTCACCCGTTGATGGCGCTGTCGGTCTCTTGGATCATAGTACCACTGTCCACCAGCGGGTGTCTTCCAACACCCAGAACCTGTAATAAGAGGACTCACCTGCTGGTGGCACTGTTGCATCCTTGTCTGTAGTACCGGTGTCCACCAACGAGTGTATTCCAGCAGTATGGAGAAGACAGCACCTTCTGCACTCAGGTGTAACGTGAGGGCAATTACTGCAGGCTAATAAATACCCGGCAAGCCCTCACATGCTTGCCTTGGTGTCTCTCTCCCTGCGCTCCTGACCTTGCTGCCTGTTATTTTGACTTTGAGCCTGCATCTGCCCTGTCCTGACCTGACCATATCTGATCCAATCCCTATCATTCTGAGCCCAGCATTTTTCATTCTTGTCCCAATTATTTTTGGCTACTACTGTCTTTTGATATGTAAACGCCTTTATTAAATCAGCAATTAGTGATCAATAATAACATCTAGTAAACATCATTTATTTTTTGACAAGAAATCTGTAGAACAATGCTATACCTGACTCAAGCTGGGCTCCTCCACTTCTTCCTGGCTGGAAGGCCCAGGTTGGACATCGGAAGCCTCAGCTGGGGTGGAAGGAAGAGTGGAAGGTAGGGTCGAGAGGGATTCCCTGATTTCAGTCTGGTCTGACAGAAAATGCAGTCTGTCATAGTACCACAGCCTGGGTACATAAATGTCATCTGCTGCATCTCCTGATCTCTGGGAATCCTGGACCTTCTTGCGCTCCCTAAGATAGATATGTGCTCCTCAGGCCATCAATTTTGGCTTGTAAATAGGGGATGGCTGCCGTGGGGACCTGCGACTTCACCAACTCCAGTAGTTTCTCCAGCGCTGCCTGCCTCTTTAAGTTGGTATTATATTGTGGATGTTTCACCTGCCACACCTGTACTTGTCTATAAAGATTGGGAGGAAACCGTGGTCTTTGAACCCATCCATTTTCTTTGCAAGACACAACACAAGACAAACCCTAATATCAGGCTAAACTCTCCTAATCTTGACCCAATATAGGCCTCAATGTATAAGCAGTATAGGCCAGTGATGCACCAAGTTCAAACTGTACCTTAGTTAGAACGATCGTCGCTTCCGTTACTTCGCCCTCCACTCACAGATCGTAGGTACGACGCACGCGTGTTACGCTTTATATACACTGCGCATGCGTGAAACTCCGCCCGCCCTTGATGTTCTTTCTAGTCTATTCCCCGCCCCTTCTATTTCAGCGCAGTGGGGAGAGCACATGGCGGAGACACGGCGGGTGCGTGATAATTTCAGCAACGAGGAGGAGGAAAGCCCAGAGCTAGAAACGTTCTGATCCCACAGGAGATTTAAGGCCTCAAATATGGCCTTTGTAGAGATGGTGGAGATGATGGACATCTTGAAGAGGGCCGACTATGATGGGAAGTATGGACCGTACCCAAACCCAAATGTGCGAAAGGCCAAGATCATGACTAAAGTTGTGAAGAGTCTGCACAGGAATTTTGGGGTACGACGATCCAAGGATCAATTGAGGAAACGCTGGTCGGACCTGAAACTGAGGGAGCATGATCAGTACAGAAGGATCAAGAGAGTGCTGCAAAAAAGTAAGTAGTTGTCGTGTGTTCCTATTATTATTATTATTACGTTCTTGCTACTCGATGTGCTTTTCTTTACTGTTGTACAGTTTAAAATGGCAACTTTCATGTTCATGTGCACATTATTTGTTCGTAGGAAACATTGTTAGTTCGGCCACTAAAATACGATGTTTTGGGCAGATGCAGTTAACTACATTTTTTCAGGCCTAGTTCTATTAAAAGAAGTTTGTTGTCTAGATGAGTTTGTAACTAGAATGAAATGCAAACTTGATTCACTGTAAGGAGAGGACACTCAGCAGCTGTTTACACATCTGGACGCAGGAGCACTAGTGTGGGACACCAGAACACCCTTTTTATTAGAGTGTCCCACATAGTTGCTCCAGTGGATACTAGGGGTGTCTCCATCTGTGAAACTTGCACAAAACAGGTAAGTATTCCAGCTTTAGAAAGGGAAAAAATAATGTTTTCAGCTTGGAACTCTGCCAAAAAAGACAATTGTACGACACTTCCAAGCAATGTTTCATATTACTATTTCTGCCCTCAAGTACCTGTGTGCCAAGTATACCTTTTTTTTATTCACATAGGGGAAAAAAGACTCAGGACATCAGAGGAGACCAGGGAAGAAGGGGAAATACCACCAACACAAGCAGAGGATGAGGAGGGAGACGTTTTTGAGATTAGTGAGATAGTCAACAGAACAGGTGAGTGTCTGAGACCACAGCTTCAGGTAATAGATGTATGCCTGCATATTTATAATACATGGTGTGTTTTTTTTGTTTTTTTTAGGTGATGTGGATGTTGTGGAAGAAGAATGTAATTTCACAAGTGAAAGTGCCCAGATCCTCATCGGGGAGATAATGGGTTGCAATCGCGATTTAGAAAATCTAAAGGAAAACATCAATGATGTTCAAAAAAAAAAATGAAGAACATCATTGATGTTTTAGGGAAAATATAAAACACCCAAAAATACCTAGATTTTTTCTCGTCTATTTTTGTTTTTCCAAAAAAAGCTTTAAAGTATTTTAAAAGCCAAATTTTGAAGATGCACACGGTGTGTCAACATGTGCTATCTGCCATCACACGTTTTGTGGGTGCAACCCCTTCCTCGCTACTAAAGTGGCTGAGATGAAGGAGTTGCACCCCCAAAACACGTCCATTGATCCCCCATGATGGGAGGTAGCACATGTTGACATTAGGCATGGGATCAGGAGGGAAATCCCCATTTTGAATCCCAATTTGTGTGCATCTTCAAAATTTGGCTTTTACAGGGGTGACTTCACCTTATCTGATGAAGGCAATATAACACAGTTTGGACATACTAATGTCTGATATTGCCTTCACTTTATCAAAGTTGAAGTTTGTAAGTTTCTGAGTTGTGTATGGTATGCTTTGAAAAATGCCTATTTTACCAAAAAATTATAATTCATGTGACCATAAAAAATGTTATACACCAAAGATGTTGATTTGTTCAAAAACCCTTTTATAAACGCACATGTGAATGTGCTTTGAGTAAAAAGTTTTATAATCAACAATGTGTGGCTTCTTCTTTCAATGCTCAAAAGCATTTTTTGTAGTAAAGTTGGTGTTTTCAGTGACAATGTGGGTTATTTACTAAAGGCAAATCCACTGTGCACTACAAGTGCAGTTTCAGTGCAGCTTCAAGTGCACTAGTGCAAAGAGCCTTTAGTAAATAACACCCACAGTGCTTTATAATTTGCCTTTATCACGCCATTTTCATGACTCCCCAAATTTCTGTCATGGTGCTGAAAATGATGAATATTTTTGTCAGTAATGCATTACATACATTAACAACAAAAACAAGGTGTGTGTGTAGCAGACCCACAACATAATAATAATAGTTAGCCGAAGAAGAGATTGTCACCTCATGTCTCAAAGAAATTTTGCACTGTTGAAGAAAAAGGCCAAAAAAAATACCATTAGATAACTGAGGAGACAGCTAAAAGAAAGCCAAGCAGTAAATCAAAGCAAATATTAGTTCAGTTTCAAAAATAAATGTATTTTAAAAATGTCTCAGATTGGCATATTGTCAGGCAGATTGTCTGGCATATCAATGGCCCCCCTACCCGCAAAGTATTCCATGTCTTTTATACGGACCTCGCGGGCACTTTGGGGGGGCAAGCCAGGACGGCCAGTTTCAAGCGCCGTCAGTGTTTGTTTATTAATAAGTCCGGCCTCAGGCCCAACTGAGGCCACATAGTTGAAAGAATTTCTCCTTAAAAAGTTGTGGAGAACACAGCAACATAGGATAATATGATTAAGTTTATATTCTGCTATGTGTATGGGTGTAAGAAATAGGCGGAACATAGGCGGCCATTATTCCAAAAGTATTCTCCACCACTCTTCTGGCTCTGGCCAGCCGGTAATTAAAAACCCGCTGGTTCAGGGTGAGGGTCCTCATAGGGAATGGCCGCAAAAGATGATCCCCAGTGCAAATGTTTCATGCGCAACGAAGACAAACGGGAGTCCCGCCACATTGTCTTCATGAGATGGCAAGCCCAAGCTGCTATTCTGGAGACGCCTGTAGAACTCCATCTGGGCTATGACTCCACCATCCCATCCGACATCCGGCTATTCTTCCCCACGTCCACATAGAGAAACTCGTAAGTAGCCAACACCACCGCCAACATCACTATACTATTAAACCCCTTATAATTATAATAGTATGACCCCGAGTTGGTGGGTGGGACTATGTGGACATGTTTCCCATCAAGTGCCCCTCCACAGTTGGGAAAGTCCCAACGGGTGGCAAAGTGGGAGGCCACAGTCTGCCATTCCTGTGGTGTTGAAGGAAACTGTGGAGTCAAACAAGAAAAAGAAAATTAGTCATTTTGCACATAAACATTGCAAGCAGATTAGACACAAACATTCTTGGCCAACATCAGTATATCATTTATTGTAAGGAGTATTTAAAGACAAAAGTATAAGGTCCACTTATCAGATTCCTCACCCCCTCTGATGGCCCATTGTAAATATTTTAGGGAGGGAGATGTTTTGGACAGGTAACCCTCTCCACTTCATTGAGAGCTGAATGCATAAACAAAGTGTGTTACTTTGGCCAGCCCCTCCTTACACTATCGGCAGCCCACTGGACAGGTAAGAAGTGTCATAATCCAAAAATATAAATACACACTGTAGAAATTGAAGCACATTTTTTTTACATTCTGCAATTAACTATCAAGGTAATAATAGGAGAACAAAACTTTTAACAGTACCATTTGAAAGTATTCAGGCAGGCCCTTTCACTACATGCTTTGGTGAATTCATCCATAAATCTGAACACAAAAGAGGTAGGTATAGTGTGTATGGGTTTGGCAAAGTCAGCAGATAGAGGATTGGTATCAGCTGACTTAGCGGTTGGGGGGAGGGAGGGTTCCAAATGAGTTTGGGCCCCCCCAAAAAAAAGCCTCTGGCACTCTGCCTGAATTTAAGGACACAAATAATATTTGTACACATTTTAGGGGGTGTTTAGGGTAAAGCACTACAATGGAGCTGACAAAATACATTGTTAAGTGACTAGGCGAGGTGTATATTGGCCCAGGATAGCATGCCGGGGAGGTTAGTGAAGGCAAATATTCATGAAGGACAAAAAAGAAACTTGTAAAAATTCCAGCATGCATGAGGACAAAGGGGACATTCACAGCATATTACAATCATGCTAATTAAGGAATGAGGAAAGAAATACAATACATTAGCAAACATTAAATACATAGAATGTAATGTTAAAGGAGAAAACTTACCTTAATATAGTCCTTCTGAAGGACCTGAATGATGGCAGAACAGGTCTCTGGGATAATGATCCCCAGAGCCTGGGGGGAGATGCCTGTCGAGAACTTGATATCCTGCAGGCTTCTCCCAGTCGCCAAGTACTGCAACGTGGCGATGAGCCTTTGCTCCAGACTGATGGCTTGCCACATGCAGGTATCCTGCCTGCTGATATAAGGGGACAGAAAAGCCAACAAATGGTGAAAAACGGGGTCCGTCATACGGAGATAATTCCTGAAATCATCAGGATTATTCTCACGGATCTCACGAAGCAAAGGCATGTGAGAGAATTGGTCACGCTGGAGCAACCAATTCTTGGTCCATGAACTCCTCCCCACCCTGTTCATGGACTGGACTTGTGTCAAAGCTAGAAGACCAAGCCCCCACACAGCACAAACTCTACGATGAGTACGTACCCGCAGCATGGCTGCAAAATGGTCGACTGGTCAGAACGAACTAACAGAACGCACTGAAGAACAGCAAGGCCTGTCAAGAGCGAGTTGAAAATCAGCAATGAGCGGACAAGAACGCACTGAAAATCGAATACAAACTGATTGCACGCATTGAAAACCAGATACAAACCCACATGCACAAACTGAACAGCAGTAAAACGATCTGAAAACCACGAGTCTGAAAAGCACAAATCGTCTCTCACAAAACTTCGACTAACATGAGATAAACACAAGATTAGCAGAAGGAGCCCAAAGGGTGGCACTGGTATTGAACTTCCGTTTTATAGTCCCGTCATACGTGTTGTATGTCACCGCGTTCTTGATGTTCGGAAATTCTTACAACTTTTTGCGACCGTGTGTATGCAAGACAAGTTTGAGCCAACATCCGTCGGAAAAAATCCGATGGATTTTATTGTCTGAATGTCCGATCGTGTGTACAGGGCATAAGAACGTCATTTCCTGTTTCTTTTTGAGACACACGAGACAGGATGGACAGAAGGCAGCAGCCATGAAGCACACATGCTTTTATAAGCTTATTACAGCTTGCTAACTATTTATTCTAAAATATCAAAAAATAATACTGCGCCAACCAAAGTATATGAAGCAGCCAACACAACAATCAGACCAATTGTGAATGCATAAATATAATAAAGTGTGGCGCTAAAAGTAACGTAATGTTCATTATTGGGCAAGACCCGCCAAAAATGTTCGTCTGGGGGTCGAAAATTGCACAATAAAGTGTTTGATGAAACAAAAACTCTACTAACTGAGTCACATATAATGTAAAAGAACCTGTGTATCTGTGAAATAAACCAGTGTAACGGATATCTAATTGTGCATAAGAACAACTAAGTAATACATAAACTGTAAGTCACTGTGCGCGACTCAAAAAAATGTCCAAATGATATACACTTATGTGAATGATGTTACAATCATAACTAAGAAAATATGTGTTCAAAAAGTGAAAAACTAATTTAAAGTTCACAAAAAGTTCTTTGGAACATGTATAAGGAAAATGGCCAATATAGCCTAGACTGGAACTTATTCTATCGATCTCCCGTGGCTGGGACAGGCTTCAATGTAGTATAGTAACCAGACTCGTGGTGTGGATATAGACAGGTAAAAATACCCTTACCGGAATCGGTGGACTCACTAGCCAGCGGCTGAGAGTCAGACAGGCTTAAAGAGTAGTTGGAGCTGGTAGTCCTAGAGGGGGTGGGTGTGACACTGTATCCGAACTCAATGGAGAAGCGATAGGAGCACTCACCGGTCACTTTCATCAAACCCGGTTTGATAAAAACAGGTTTGATATGCCTGTCTTGCCACGATTGATGTAAGCGCTTATTTTATCTGTTTTTGCACCTGGTCCCTGTTTTGCCTTAGGAGCCAGAGTGTTTTTTTTAATTATAAAACTTTTAATAAAAGTTTTTTCGGAAGCTGATTCACACTATGTGGAAGTTTTCTCTCCATTTTTTTCATTCTGAGGGATATATCCTCTCTGTGAAGATTTACAATAGGATTGCCATACAGTCCTGTACTATGGAGACTGGAAGGCAATGAGATTGGATGAAAGTGACCGGTGAGTGCTCCTATCGCTTCTCCATTGAGTTTGGATACAGTGTCACACCCACCTCCTCTAGGACTACCAGCTCCAACTACTCTTTAAGCCTGTCTGACTCTCAGCTGCTGGCTAGTGAGTCCACCGATTCCGGTAAGGGTATTTTTACCTGTCTATATCCACACCACGAGTCTGGTTACTATACTACATTGAAGCCTGTCCCAGCCACGGGAGATCGATAGAATAAGTTCCAGTCTAGGCTATATTGGCCATTTTCCTTATACATGTTCCAAAGAACTTTTTGTGAACTTTTAATTAGTTTTTCACTTTTTGAACACATATTGTCTTAGTTATGATTGTAACATCATTCACATAAGTGTATATCATTTGGACATTTTTTTGAGTTGCGCACAGTGACTTACAGTTTATGTATTACTTAGTTGTTCTTATGCACAATTAGATATCCGTTACACTGGTTTATTTCACAGATACACAGGTTCTTTTACATTATTTGTGACTCAGTTAGTAGAGTTTTTGTTTCATCAAACACTTTATTGTGCAATTTTCGACCCCTAGATGAACATTTTGGCGGGTCTTGCCCAATTAAGAACATTACGTTGCTTTTAGCACCACACTTTATTATAACTGTTTATTCTATTTCATATGTTTTTACCCACACTGAACTGAACTATTATACTTTTTTCATTGCATTTATGATGCCAACTGTGTGACAATAAACTCACACTTTGTTTTAAGTCAGTTTGACTATCAATGCTATTCATCCGGAAACGCCTCTGAGAATATTAGATATTAATAATATTCTTGAAGAAGCAATGGCCCCGGAGCGAGGTCTCCTCATCTTGGAAGACTGAAGCCATCAGGGTGAGAGTCTGGGAGCAGCTCAGCCAGCGGTATGGTCCTCTCCAGCCGGGAGCCATAATCCAGCGGATCAGCATTAGATCCTCCTAGGGAAAAGAAGCTCAACCAATTTATCAAGACTCGGCTCCCCCTTCAATGGATTGCTCACCCGCAGCCACATCCTGGAGCTCCACTGTATACTGTCCATCCCGGAGCTTCACCATATACTTTCAATCCTGGGGAGCAGCCGCCCTATCCCGCATCCTCGTCAACTGCCTTCTAAGGTAAGGAGGCCTCTAATTGCTGCCTTCCTATCTGTCACCCGTGTGCACGGGGAGGGATTGCCACCTTCCAATCCGACTCCCGCGCAGTGGGGGCAGACTGCCGACTTCCCGACCGTCTCCCGGAGGGGGGGTGGGGGGCGGCGTTGGTTTGTCACCCCCCTCCCCCAAAAAATATTGAGCACCAGCTACCACTGGAGATTACACTGATATTGCGGTGATCAAAACACTATTGCTGGCCTACACTGACATTGATGACACTGTACTGGTGTGGCTATCAATCAGAACACTGTTCTGATTGCTGGCTGCACTGGCACTGTACTGGTGAGGTATCGCCGCGATCGTTAGAGTGAGAACAATAATTCTAGCACTAGACCTCCTCTGTAATGCCCCGTACACACGGTCGGATTTTCCGACGGAAAATGTGTGATAGGACCTTGTTGTCGGAAATTCCGACTGTGTGTGGGCTCCATCACACATTTTGCATCGGAATTTCCGACACACAAAGTTTGAGAGCAGGATATAAAATTTTCCGACAACAAAATCCGTTGTCGGAAATTCCGACCGTGTGTACACAAATCCGACGCACAAAGTGCCACGCATGCTCAGAATAAATAAAGAGATGAAAGCTATTGGCTACTGCCCCGTTTATAGTCCCGACGTACGTGTTTTACGTCACCGCGTTCAGAATGATCGGATTTTCCGACAACTTTGTGTGACCGTGTGTATGCAAGACAAGTTTGAGCCAACATCCGTCGGAAAAAATCCATGGATTTTGTTGTCGGAATGTCCGATCAATGTCCGACCGTGTGTACGGGGCATCACTCTAAACTGGTAATCTATAAAAAAAATGTGAAGCGTCGCCTATGGAGATTTTTAAGTACCGTAGTTCGTTGCCGTTCCACAAGCGTGCGCAATTTTAAAGCGTAACATGTTATGTATCTATTTACTCGGCATAACATCATCTTTCACATTATACAAAAAAATTGGTTTTGTCATTTTTTAATTCCAATAAGTGTATTTGTTTCCCATAAAAAAAAAATGCGTTTGTAAGACCGTCACGCAAATACTGTGTGACATAAAGCATTGCAACAATCTCCATTTTATTCTCTAGGGTCTCTGCAAAATAAAAAAAATATATAATGTTTGGGGGTTCTAAGAAATTTTATAGCAAAAAAATACTGATTTTAACTTGTAAACAATTAATCTCAGAAATAGGCTTGGTCCTTAAGTGGTTAAGGCTCCATTCACCCTTGTGCGACTCCAAAGTCACACGATTTCCAGCGCAACTTTGGAGTGCGACTTTGATCCAGCTTTACACTCCCTGGCACTAAGTTGCATCAAAGTAGTGCAGGAACCTTTTCAAAGTCACTTCAGCTTTAAGTCGCATAGATCCGAATGGGTACCATTGAGAACAATGGGCTGTAACTTGTCATGTGACTTTATGTATCTAAAGTCACATGACAAGTCACACAAGTGTGAATGGAGCCTCAGGGTTTTTTTTTTATAGCGTGGGTTTTTTTTACGTTGTTTTGAGTTATAAACGCCATCTTGTGGTCAAAAATAAACAGAGCAATCCAATGAAACCAAATATGGAAAAAAAAGCAATTTCATCTATATACGTTACTGAGCAAAAGTTTTAGGCAGGTGTAAAAAAAAAAAAAAATACTGTAAATAAAGAATGCTCTCAGAAAAAGAAGTGTTAGTTTATTTTTTTTATCAGTTAACAAAATGAAAAGTAAAAGAACAAAATTTCACACCTGCCTAAAACTTTTGCATAGTACTGTACTGTATGTAAAAACGAAAAACAAAAAAGTGCTCTAAATATGTCGGCCAATGAAGGCAGACCTGGATTGACAAAAGGGGCAAAAGGGGGCAATGCCCCCCGACAGAAAGGGGCCCCCTTCTATACAAAAATTATATAAAAACAATATAAAAAATATATACATAGAATAATAAAAAATAAGTAATAATAATAATATAAAATGTATACTATAAAAACATGTTTTCTTTTATTAAATGTACCTTGGAAAATAATATTTTTCCGGCCATCATCTGTAAAACTCTGGACTGGTATATCGTATCGTTTTTTTTCAAAAATGAATTTTGGCAGCTCTAGCAAACCACACATAGAGCACCATGACTGTGTGACCTCAGAACGACGTTGTGTCTCGCATTTTAAAATTGTGTGACTGTCATTGAGAATGTAAACCAACTCTGTGTATAACCTGAAGTGCCCCCCCCCCCTCCCCTCCCCACCAAGATCTAAATCTGTCTCTGAATGAAGGAACTCAAATTATTCTCAATGTGAAAAAATCACATACATATGATAATTACCAGAAATATAAGAAAAAAAATGATATATAAATATTTTGCATAGTAACATATTAGGTGCCGCTGATAATAAATAGAAATAACCACATTGTAAGAATTAGGTTTATATAGCATTTTCTAAAAAAAAAACAAAAAAACAAAAACAAAACAGAAAAATAAAGATAAAAAGTGGTGAAAAATATGAAAATTAAAAATTATTATTTGAAAAAAAAAAACAAACAAAAACAAAGTGGAGCTTTGTCAGTAGTTGGTGGCAAAGTCCATCCAGATAAGGTTCCTACAGATTTATCTATACTTTTATAGTGTCTATAAAAGTATATCTAAACACTCATTATCAGACTTATGTGGTTAGCTACTATGTTTTTTTTTTTTACTGTAATTAATTTAAAGTGTACGTTCACCTTCATCACCAAAATGTAATTCCTTCATAAATCATGCCTAACACATACTATATTACCAAAAGTATTGGGACACCTGCCTTTACACACACATGAACTTTAATGACATCCAAGTCTTAGTCAGTATAGTTCAATATTGAGTTGGTCCACCCTTTGCAGCTATAACAGCTTTAACTCTTCTGGGAAGGCCATCCACAAGGTTTAGGAGGGTGTCTATGGGAATGTTTGACCATTCTTCCAGAAGCCCATTTGTGAGGTCAGGCACTGATGTTGGACTCCGGCAATAGTTTAGATGGGAACTGGAACTCTTTATTGAAAACTCACACAGAATTTATATACCACACAATCAGGTGAGGGGTTGATCATATTACCATAACAATACAATCTGTAAACAGGAATATAATTAAACACCGCTAAGGGAGAGAAACATACACATAATGCTAATCTACGTCTAACAATTAATAGCAGTGATTAAGCTAATCTATATACCGTATATACTTGAGTATAATTCGACCCAAATATAAGGCGAGGCACCTAATTTTACCATAAAAACTGGGAAAATGTATTGACTCGAGTATAAGCCTAGGGTGAGAAATGCGCAGCTACTGTAAGTGGAAAAGAGGGTCAGCAATGCCCATTTGCAGCCTCACTGTGCCCATTTGCAGCCATAGGTCCCCTGAAATTCAAACTCGGTAGTTAAGGTTTTGTAGATGCCCCCTAGCTGCAGCCAAAATTTGGGGTCTCTGGACCCAAAGGGTCCCGAAATGACATTGCTGCAGATGGACACAGTTGACCAACTTTGGGGCCCCGTATCTCGGGGCCACTTGGTGCTAGGAACCCCAAATTTGGTGACCAAACCCAGTGGAAATAGCACTACAACATATCCAAAGGGGTTCTTAGAACCAAGTACAGGGCCCCAAAGTCGGTTCAGAAAATGTCAAGCACTTTTCTGCAGCAGAGAATGACATTTTCTGAACCGAATTTGGGGCCCCGTACCTCGGGGCCACCTGGTGCTAGGAACCCCAGCTTTGGGTATGTTGTAGAGCTAAATCCACTGGGTTTGCACACCAAACTTGGGATTCCTAGCACTAAGTGGACTCGAGATACAGGGCCCCAAATTTGGTTCAGAAAATGTCAAGCACTTTTCTGCATCAGAGAATGACATTTTCCGAACCGACTTTGGGGCCCCGTATCTCAGGGCCACTTGGTGCTAGGAACCCCAGCTTTGGAATATTTGTAGTGCTAGTTCCACTGGGTTTGCATAACATACTTGGAATTCCTAGCACCAAGTGGACCCGGCATATGGGGCCCCAAATCGGTTTGGAAAATGTCATTCTCTGCTGCAGAAAAGTGCTTGACTCGAGTATAAGCCGAGGGGGGCACTTTCAGCACAAAAAAATGTACTGAAAAACTTGGCTTATACTCGAGTATATACGGTAAACACATAACATCCCATGATAGTTTGATAACAAGGTGGAGTGAATGCAATACTAGCAGACAGACAGAAACAATAGGTGACCCAATTAACATAATTAAAATGGGAGAGAAAACACTTAGCAGAATCAGATTACTTTGAGCTGATGATATCTGCTCTGAGTCTGCCAATCGAAAGCAGTCATTACTGGTTATGGGCATAGAGGCCCTAAATATGGATTTGGGCCTAGATTCCCAGATTCTGTGTGTTTTGGAGAAAAAAAATCCAAAGCAAGACCATTCCAAGGATCCCCCAGGCACGCACCTCCCAAAGAGTAGTGTTACCTTAAAGCCAGGGCCTATAATCAGTAGGCAAGAGGCCACCCTGAAGCCCCAACCAAGGACCAGGTGGCTCTGACCCCAGCCAAGCTATTCTTGGAGTATGTGATACAACTGTACGGATGTCCAAAATGGATAATATCGGATCAAGGTCCACACTAGTAATCGGTAATCTTTTCCGAACTGTGTCACCTTAGTGGTATCAGAAAGTCACATACCAAGGTAATTGGGCCTTTGAGCAGTTCAACCACACTCTTCTGGGCATGCTAAGGACCCTTGAGTAAGGGCACTGTGATCACTGGAATCGGCACATAGGTGATGTAGTGTGAGCTTACAACAATACAGTCCACCATGCTACCGGGCACATGCCCTTTTTTCTTTATATTCAGGAACTACAGATCACTGCTAGTGGATCTCCTTCTGGACTCTACAGAGAGCTTCCAAACCCAGATGCCCAGCACCTGGGTTCATGAACACATGGACTGGATGCAAAAATATAAACAAGTCGTTCTAGGCTGGCACAAGGATTTGGTTATGGACTTAGCCCTGGATGAACTGCTATTACGACTGGGGGACCTGCTGAGGCCGTGTGTGCTGATTGCTCTACCAAGCCAGCTGCAGACAAAGAGCCCTTCAGCTCTGCAGATATCCCACTGGTACAGAAGAAGATGGTCACCTGCAGTCTGTCTCCTCAGAGGATGCTTAGGCTTCTCACCCTTTGCAGTCCAACTGCAGGCAACTTCCTGCAAGATACTCTGATACTCTGATTATGTTGTGTGAACTTTCTCCTGTTGTACCTTAACCATGTTTGTTGTGTTGTTCATGTTACAGCATCTGTCAAAGAAGTGGGGGTGAGTGTATGCAGGTGCAGTTTGTTGTGTGCACTGCAGGTGGTGCTCAACTACAGCAGCAATGCAGAGTGAGAGACACTAATGAGAAACATGGCTCCTCTATGGTTTTCCTGAGTCTCTGGGGCCATGTTTCAATTGGATTTTGGTCGTCCATGTGACTCTGTGGGTGTGCAAGAGTCTATTTAAGACCCTGGCCCCTGGGTTTGGTTTGCATTCACTTGTAGGTAGTGTAGGGACTGGTCACCCATCTGTCAAGGACAGTTTTAGCGGCAGAGAAATGTTTTGGTCGAGTAGGGAGGCTCTGCCCCCCCACCCCAAAGCACTTTGTCCCCATGTTGATGGGGACAAGGGCCTCTTCCCCACAACCATGAGCTGTGGCTGTGGGGGTCAGTGTCAAAAGTAAATAAAAACAGTAGGTGGTCGTTGATGTCACGAGGAGGGGGGGGGCACCAGGTGATGTCACCAGGTGGCCCCGCCCCTTACCTATTTAGGAACTGTCAACCAGCATTCGACGGTTGCCATTCAGCAGTCAGCCTTTGACGATTGGAGAGCTTTTTTTCTATTTTTGGGTTTGGCGGGGCGCCGGGTGTCATGATTCATGAAGGATCTACATCGGGGGACATTGTTTTTTTATTTTACATTTTTTTAATAAAGGAATTGCCAAAAACCTGATTTATTTTTGACACTTTTTTTGGTGAATAGGTAGGGGTACAGTGTACCCCACACTCATTCACATGGGGAGGATGGATCTGGGGACCCTCTTGTTAAAGGAGGCTTCCAAATTCCAATAAGCCCCCTGCCCGCAGACCCCTACAACCACCGGCCAGGGTTGTGGGGAAGAGCCCCCCCTGCCAAAAAGCACCAACCCCCCATGTTGAGGGCAAGTCTCCTGGTATGGTTCAGGAGGGGGGGTGCACTCACTCGTCCCCACTATTTGCTGGCCTGCAAGGCTGCATGCTCGACTAAGGGTCTGGTATAGATTTTAGGGGGACTCCATTCGTTTTTTATTTTATTTAGCATTGTTTTGTTTTTTTCTTTTAGCTGTCAGCAGGTCAGCCCACTAACAGCTGATGACTCATTCGTTGTTAAGGACACTGCGGCCAGCTTCCCGGCCCTGCTCCTTAGCAACATATTGACTGTGCGCTCGGCATCCCGCCGAATGCACAGAAAATTTGCATGTTCGGCAAACACCGGATAGGGCGATGTTCAGGCCAAACTTTTGCTCGGCCTGAACTGTTAGTCCAATACTCTTACCGACTTTTGGCTTGTTTACTGACTATGCATCTGCTTGATCCCTACCTGCTACATCTGCAACTGGACCCTGGCTTGCTCACCTTCTGATGGGGCAATCCTGAGGACTGTGACCTGGCCATCAGGAGCTCTGGTAAATACCAGCTAGTGCTTAGACCCCATGCCTCAAGTGAGCCTGTGTCATCTGCCAAGGTGATCTGCTTGTGTATTTATCCTGCTGGTCAGTGGGACTCTCTTGACTGCTATAGTTACTGGTCTTCGATCCTGACCCCTGACCGTGACAAGTAGGGATGAGTCAAACACCCCCCTGTTCAGTTCACACCAGAACATGTGAACAGGCAAAAAATTCAATCGAACACGCAAACACCGTTAAATTCTCGGGGACACGAACATGAAGAATCAAAAGTGCTAATTTTAAAGGCTTATATGCAAGTTATTGTCATAAAAAGTGTTTGGGGACCTGGGTCCTGCCGCAGGGGACATGTAGCTATGCAAAAAAAAGTTTTAAAAATGGCCGTTTTTTCGGGAGCAGTGATTTTAATAATGCTTAAAGTAAAACAATAAAATTGTAATATTCCTTTAAATTTCGTACCTGGGGGGTGTCTATAGCATGTCTGTAAAGGGGCGCATGTTTCCCGTGTTTAGAACAGTCTGACAGCAAAATGACATTTCAAAGGAAAAAAAGTCATTTAAAACTACTTGCGGCTATTAATGAATTGCCAGTCCAACAATACAATAAACATATACTAGAACATATACTAGGATTGAAAACAAACAGAAGATATATCGATGACATTTTTTTAGTGTGGGAGGGCAGCGAGGATTCCTTGAAAAAGTTTTTGGAACAGATTAACATTAACAAGTACAATATATCTTTTTCATCAAATTACAGTAAAGAAAAAGTTAATTATTTGGACCTAGAAATCTTTCATTTCAATAACAGTTTATACACAAGAGCATTTTTTTAAAAAAACTGACAGGAATAGTTATATCCCTACAACCAGTGGCCATCACCCAAGATGGATCTAAGGGGTACCCAAATGACAGATGGTTAGGATCAAAAGAAACTGCAACTTGCAGGAGGATTACATAACCCAGTCCAATATGCTGGTGGACAGATTTGAGCAAAAAGGATATAAACGATAACAACTTTTACAAATACAACAAGAAGTAGGAACAATGGATAGAGAACAATTACTTGTCTCTAAATCCAGAGAAAGAGAAAGCTATGACCTAACCTTTTGTACAGAATTCAATCGACTGTATAAACAAATAGAAAAGATCATCAAAAAAGACTGGCCTATCTTACTGAGAGACCCAGTTTTATTGAAAACTTTACCTACATGTCCGAAGTTTGTCTATAAACGCCCTCCTGTATTGAAGGACAAAATTGTTAAAAGTATCCCTGACCCCCCCAAGAAGTTGGTAACTTTCCTCGACCAAACAGGTTTTTTTAAATGTGGCAGATGTCTAATCTGCAGAACATGTAAGGGTGGCAAGAAAAAGACTACACATTTTAAATCTAGGGCAACAGGACAGACATTTGAAATCCCCAAATTTATAACCTGTGGTACCACACATTTCACATACCTTTTGGAATGTGAATGTGGTCTCCAATATGTGGGAAGAACCACAAGAGAGCTTAAAGTTAGACTGAGGGAACATATCAATAACATTAAAAAGGGTTTCCGTAAACACAGTTTATCTTATCTTTTAGGAGATGCCACAACAGAGATCCATCAAAACTTATTTTTTGTGGTATTGATAGGGTAGAGAAACATTGGAGAGGCACCAATCTTAACCGGTTCAATACAGGGCATTTTCACCCCCCTTTCTTCCCAGACCAATTTTTAGTTTTCAGCGCTGTCGCACTTTAAAGTACAATTGCGCGGTCGTGCGAAGTTGTACCCAAACAAAATTGACGTCCTTTTTTCCCCACAAATAGAGCTTTCTTTTGGTGGTATTTGATCACCTCTGCTATAAACAAAAGAAGAGGGACCATTTTGAAAAAAACACAATATTTTTTACTTTTTGCTATAATAAATATCCCAATTTACGTATTCTTCTACATATTTTTGGTAAAAAAAAATCACAATGAGCGTATATTGATTTGTTTGCGCATAAAGTTATAGTGTCTACAAAATACGGGATAGATTTATGGCATTTAAAAAAAAAAAAATGTATTTATTTTTTTTACTAGTAATAGCGGCGATCGCGTTTTTTTTCGTGACTGCGACATTATGGCAGACACATCGGACACTTTTGACACATTTTTGGGACCATTCACATTTATACAGTGATCCGTGCTATAAAATTGCATTGATTACTGTATAAATGTGACAGGCAGTGAAGGGGTTAACCACTAGGGGGACACAAGGGGTTAAATATGTTTCCTAGGGAATGTTTCTAACTGTAGGGGGAGGGGACGTACAAGGGGAGGAGACCGATCAGTGTTCCTCTGTACTGGGAACACAGATCGGTCTCCTCTCAACTGACAGGACGTGGATCTGTGTGTTTATACACACAGATCCATGGTCCGGCCCGATTAACGGGCAATCGCGGGTGCCCGGCGGACATTGCGGCCGCCGGGCACACGCACCGGGTCCCAAGCAATGCGCCCGGCGCGCGCGCGCCCCCTAGATGGCCGGGAAGCCCAGGCCGTCATATGACGTCCATATTAGATAATTAAATAATTAATTAAAAGTCCATCTTTGTATGAACCGTTGTGATCACCACGTGAAAAAAAACAACTAAATTAGTGGCAGTAATGTCCCAAAAGTGGATGAAGGTGTTCCAGAGATAATGGATCCAAAGTTGATGTATACCATATGGGTCAAACAAACTTGACGGCACTTTGAAACACATATGCAATCATGGAGGCCTTCAAGGGGATCCAGTGTATACAAACATAAAATTGTGTGAATACCACCACCCGAATGAATGGAGGCTTACCAGAAAGTTGGGACCCACAGAGCATATACTGTGTGAGTCAAACAGGCTTAAATTGCCAACTGGCAATACCAGGGGAGCCCCAAAAGGTGAATTGAAGATGGAATCTTGGTGGTTCATTCACAGGGATATCTTCTCCATATAGAGGTCAAAACGTCCTCGGACATAACCCACATAGAATGAAGAAGGGGCCATATAGTGTAATTCCGTAAAAAACGTAAATTTATTTAAAGAGAAACACTTACATTTCAGATGTATAAAAAAGCGCTTGTGTATAAAAATGGCGGCAGTGGAGTCCTCCAGACGCATTTCGTCACACAGGACTTCGTCTGGGGTACTTACCCACTGCAGCCATACTCCTTTATATAGATGCCAAGACCCAAGTGATGAGAATCCAGCTCTTAAAAATTTTTTTAATTGGCACTTCCGGGTCCGTCAAAATGGCGGACCCGAGTGCGTTCCAAGCCTCTATATCGAATAATTCATCCCCCTTGAGCACCATGGCAACATAGCCGCGTGTCCCTGCGGCCGGAAGAATGCGACCTGACGTCGCGGCATCTTAATTGTATTGCGGAATACATATCGTCTTGTACTCCGCAATACCTCGTGATGCGCGCGGCGACGTCAGCATGTCGCACAGCTTACCATGACTCTTATGTTGTAAAGAGAGGGCCGTGCGCCGGTCCGGAACAGGCAAAAAAACAAAGAAAAAAAGACATGGGGGCGGATCACGCAGGGAACAATAGCCCGCCAGACCGGAAACCCCACAAGAGTGTACGCAATAGCTGTATATTATATTCGATGAGGATTGCTCAGAAAAATAGAGTGTAAATGGGAAAAAAATTGGGTAATTTATTCCATAAAATTAAAAATGATAAAAAATTTAAAAATTAAAAATTAAATTAAACTAAGATACAGGGAAAAAGAGATGGATTCTCCACAAATCAAATGACTCACTCTTTAACCCATAGTGATGTATACATAAACATGTAAAATCATATATAAAAAAAAAGACCATAAAAAATGAATTGGAAAATAAATTGAAAAATTATATATTAGAAATTAAAAAAATTGTATACACTAAAATAAATCACTAACAGAATAAAAATATTGTATAAAGTAATATATAGGTATCCAACTGATAGGAGGATAATGTCTCGCATGTATTAGTTATGATTCATCTATAAAGGCATTGATATCTACCTCGACATGCATACCTTGTGGAGAAAAAGTCTGCAATTCGTATGCCCAAAACATTTCGAGATGGAGACCCCTCTAATTTTGGCTCCCCCCCTCCATGGTGGGACATATTTGTCTATAATGACAAATTGGGACCCTGCGGGATTACTGTTATGAATTGTTTGTAATGCCTGGGTACTGTATGCTTAGGGTCCCTGCCCTTGATTAGGGCTATATGTTCCCCCACTCTAGTGGAAAAAGGTTCTGGTGGTGCGACCTATATATTGGCTTGCGACACGGGCAAGTAATGAGGTACACTATGTATCTTGTACTACATGTGCAAAAAGATTTTATGCTATATCTCTTCCCAGTAACTGTAGAGGAGAATTCTGTTATTGTACGTCTATCAAGTGTTGTTATGTAAACATACCACACACTTTCTACATGGATAGAAGCCTACCATGTTATGAAAGAAGGAGGGGGTGAGAAGGTGGATTAATCACATTGGGAGCTATTCGACCTGTAAGGATGGTGCCCCCCTGAATATAACTTTGGCTTCTTCTGGCAATAATGTACCCAGTATGTTGTCCTGTCTCAAAACATCCCAATGTTTTTTCACGATATTTTTAATCTGTTTGTGCTGATTTGAGAAGGATGTTAACATAGCCCATCCAAGTTTTTCATCCGGTTCTTTCTTTGGCTTCACTTCAAGCAAAGTTTTTCTCTCGATATTCGCAGCTCTTTGGATCTCAAGGTCCAAATTAGCATTATCGTATCCTTTATCGATAACTTTTGTTTTAAGATACTTTGCTTGTGTGATAAATACATCAATGTCCGTACAGTTCCTACGAAGCCTGAGGAACTGGCTTCGTGGAACTGCATTTAACCAGGATCTGTGATGACAACTATTTATAGGGATAAAGCCATTACGGTCAGTGGATTTGAAATATGTGTTAAATATAAACCTTTTTTCCACTATCTCTATCTGCAAATCAAGAAAGTGTATCTTAGTCTTGCTGGCTTCATATGAGAGGGAAATGCCTCTATCATTAGCGTTCAAACATTCAAAGAACTGTTTAAGTGTATCGAACGTTCCATTCCATAGGAGGAGGATGTCGTCTATATACCTAGCCCATAGAACCAGAGAAGGTGGTACCATGTGGTACCATGGGTATAGACGACATCCTCCTCCCATTTGGCCATAAACAAGTTCGCAAGGCTAGGTGCGAACTTGGCACCCATGGCTACTCCCCGTTGTTGGAGGTAGTAGCCCTGATTAAACCAAAAGTAGTTGTGTTTAGTTGCGAACTCAAGCAACTCTATTAGATAATCGCATTGAAACGATGCAAGGGAATGTTCGCGGTTCAAAAAATGTTTAACTGCTTCTATACCTTTCTAGTGCGGTATGCATGTGTACAATGATGCCACGTCCACAGTGGCTATAATATATCCTTCCTGCATACTGACATTTTCTAGGAGTCTGATAGTGGAGCCCGTATCCTTCAGATATGAAGGTGTTTTTTTCACTAACGGTTGTAGATAGAAATCTATGTATTTACCAATTCTTGCCGTAATGGAAATAATACCACTAACGATCGGTCTTCCGGGGGGACATGTGAGATTTTTGTGGATTTTAGGTAAATAATATATTGTAGGGATTCTGGGTGCTGTGGGGACCAAGAAGGCTTTTTCTTTTTTACTGAGAATTTTTAAATCATAGCCCTTCTGAATAAGTTGCTGTAATTGTTTTTTATATAAATTGGTGGGGTTATTAGGAAGTAACTGATAGGTACCTGGTTCATTTCAAATTCTTAACATTTCTTCTTCATATTGACTCTTATCGAGAACCACTAATTCCCTGCCCTTATCCGCAGGGCGGACCACCAAATTTTTATGTGCACATAACGATTCCAATCCATCTTTCGATAATGAAGAATGACGGATACGTTTAATAGGTAATTTAGAAAGGTCATTGAGAACAAGATCTCTAAACATTTTCACAGCTGGAGCTACAGGGACAGGAGGAGAAAAGAGAGACGGATTGGCTAGTCCCGAATGGACTGTTCCTAAGGTGGCTGCCGGAAAATCTGTGCGTACAGGGTTAGAAGTCAAATATCTCTGAATATTGATCTTACGTACATATTTGTGGATGTCGATAAAAGTGTGAAATGTATCTAATTTTTTTGGGGAGCATACTTAAGACCCTTGTCTAACACAGATAATTCCGCTTGGGTCAGTGTTTGTGAACTTAAATTGAAGACCCCATGGCCAATCATATTCTTTTTCTCTTTTCTCCTTTGTAACCTCCACCCCCCTCTGCAGCCTCTCTTAGGTCTGGACCTCGCTTCCTTGTGTGTCGGTCCTCGTGAAAACCCTGATTTTCGTGATAATTAGAGTTATGTACATATGGAGATTGATCCAAGTTTTCCCTCCTGCGTTCAGGACTGTACTCATCTCTAAGAGGTGTGTATCGATTATAAATGGGGACTGGAGAGGGATAGCGATAATGTAAATTGTCTCTATGGTGCATATCTGAACGTGCCTCTTGCCTTCTTGATGGAGAAAGGTAGGGCTGATTATTGTAGTTCTGATATGTATGGGCTTGTGAATGATAAGTGTTGCCCCTAGGGTTACCCCTTCCCCTTGTATTACCCCTTTGATTACCTCTCCCTTTATGGGAGTTTCTGGGGGTATGGGGGTGGTCGTGATGTATCCTCTGTTGGGAGAGGCGAGGTACATCATCATGTTTATCTCGCCCTCTGAGGATATCACGACCACGGGAACCACCTGTTTTGGAGTTGTCCTGCAGCGTTGCGGTTGACACCGAAGGTGGAACAACTGTTGGGGGTGCCACCCTCCGCAGTGTTTAAAGCCACCTCCATAGGAGGGGTGACCGTGTAAAGTTTTTGCCACCCGAACACCATATTAGTTCTATAGTCCCCCACATCTCTGGAGTGGATATCAATGCCTTTATAGATGAATCATAACGAATACATGCGAGACATTATCCTCCTATCAGTTGGATACCTATATATTACTTTATACAATATTTTTATTCTGTTAGTGATTTATTTTAGTGTATACAATTTTTTTTAAATTTCTAATATATAATTTTTCAATTTATTTTCCAATTCATTTTTTATGGTCTTTTTTTTATATACGATTTTACATGTTTATGTATACATCACTATGGGTTAAAGAGTGAGTCATTTGATTTGTGGAGAATCCATCTCTTTTTCCCTGTATCTTAGTTTAATTTAATTTTTAATTTTTAAATTTTTTTATCATTTTTAATTTTACGGAATAAATTACCCAATTTTTTTCCCATTTACACTCTATTTTTCTGAGCAATCCTCATCGAATATAATATACAGCTATTGCGTACACTTTTGTGGGGTTTCCGGTCTGGCGGGCTATTGTTCCCTGCGTGATCCGCCCCCATGTCTTTTTTCCTGTTTTTTTGCCTGTTCCGGAACCGGCGCACGGCCCTCTCTTTACAACATAAGAGTCATGGTAAGCTGTGCGCGTGCGCCACGACGTCGCTGCGCCGCGTGTACGCGCATCACGAGGTATTGCGGAGTACAAGACGATATGTATTCCGCAATACAATTAAGACGCCGCAACGTCAGGTCGCATTCTTCCGGCCGCAGGGACACGCGGCTATGTTGCCATGGTGCTCAAGGGGGATTAATTATTAGATATAGAGGCTTGGAACGCACTCGGGTCTGCCATTTTGATGGACCCGGAAGTGCCAATTAAAAAAATTTTTAAGAGCTGGATTCTCATCACAGGGGTCTTGGCATCTATATAAAGGAGTATGGCTGCAGTGGGTAAGTACCCCAGACGAAGTCCTGTGTGACGAAACGCGTCGGTAGGACTCCACTGCCGCCATTTTTATACACAAGTGCTTTTTTATACATCTGAAATGTAAGTGTTTTGCTTTAAATAAATTTATGTTTTTTACGGAATTACACTATATGGCCCCTTCTTCATTCTATGTGGGTTATGTCCGAGGACGTTTTGACCTCTATATGGAGAAGATATCCCTGTGAATGAACCACCAAGATTCCATCTTCAATTCACCTTTTGGGGCTCCCCTGGTATTGCCAGTTGGCAATTTAAGCCTGTTTGACTCACACAGTATATGCTCTGTGGGTCCCAACTTTCTGGTAAGCCTCCATTCATTCGGGTGGTGGTATTCACGCAATTTTATGTTTGTATACACTGGATCCCCTTGAAGGCCTCCATGATTGCATATGTGTTTCAAAGTGCCGTCAAGCTTATTTGACCCATATGGTATACATTAACTTTGGATCCATTATCTCTGGAACACCTTCATCCACTTTTGGGACATTACTGCCACTAATTTAGTTGTTTTTTTCACGTGGTGATCACAACGGTTAATACAAAGATGGACTTTTAATTAATTATTTAATTATCTAATATGGATATGTATCAAATGTTTAAAGATATTTGCTAACAGTATATTTTTATTTCACATCACTTTAGCGCTAACTTGTTTTATATATATGGTTTATCAGCAAAATTTCTATTTGCGTTGTTAGCTGTTTGCAATTGTGAGTAAGCGCTTGGTCTTTTGTTTTTTAGTACACGTATATTAGAAGTTTCACTATTGCAGCTACTCACTATGGACATATTTGATTTTCGGGCCTCTCATAAAGTCAATACAGAGGGGGTATTTATCGCCACAGGGAGCGAGACGGAGATCGGGGGGTTATTCCTTAGTCTCAAAAATGTCATGACAGCCGAACTTCATTTACGGTGGGATCTGGCATTCTTACAACAATATATTTTAGAGAAAATGGTTGCAAGAAGCCTCCGATGGGAGGTACAACCACAACAAGGAGAAACACATTTAGAGTCATGGTTTAACTATTTTAATGATGCGGGCATCAACTTTTTAAATTTGCTTATTTCCAAAAAAAACACTAAACTCCTCAGTATTGATAGAGAGATCAAAGAATTGAAGGATAAACTTTCGGTTCACAAAAACTCTCTGGAGTATAATACTCTGTCCTCCAATCTCCAAAGCCAGAAGGAGAAGGAGGACCGAGATCAAAAGCATAAAAAACAGAAGAAATACTCCAGAGATGTGGGGGACTATAGAACTAATATGGTGTTCGGGTGGCAAAAACTTTACACGGTCACCCCACCTATGGAGGTGGCTTTAAACACTGCGGAGGGTGGCACCCCCAACAGTTGTTCCACCTTCGGTGTCAACCACAACGCTGCAGGCCAACTCCAAAACAGGTGGTTCCCGTGGTCATGATATCCTCAGAGGGCGAGATAAACATGATGATGTACCTCGCCTCTCCCAACAGAGGATACATCATGACAACCCCCATACCCCCAGAAACTCCCATAGAGGGAGAGGTAATCAAAGGGGTAATACAAGTGGAAGGGGTAACCCTAGGGGCAACACTTATCATTCACAAGCCCATACATATCAGAACTACAATAATCAGCCCTACCTTTCTCCATCAAGAAGGCAAGAGGCACGTTCAGATATGCACCATAGAGATAATTTACATTATCGCTATCCCTCTCCAGTCCCCATTTATAATCGATACACACCTCTTAGAGATGAGTACAGTCCTGAACGCAGGAGGGAAAACTTGGATCAATCTCCATATGTACATAACTCTAATTATCACGAAAATCAGGGTTTTCACGAGGACCGACGCACAAGGAAGCGAGGTCCAGACCTAAGAGAGGTTGCAGAGGGGGGAGGAGGTTACAAAGGAGAAAAGAGAAAAAGAGTATGATTGGCCATGGGGTCTTCAATTTAAGTTCACAAACACTGACCCAAGCGGAATTATCTGTGTTAGACAAGGGTCTTAAGTATGCTCCCCAAAAAAAATTAGATAAATTTTACACTTTTATCGACATCCACAAATATGTACGTAAGATCAATATTCAGAGGTATTTGACTTCTAACCCTGTACGCACAGATTTTCCGGCAGCCACCTCAGGAACGGTCCATTCGGGACTAGCCAATCCGTCTCTCTTTTCTCCTCCTGTCCCTGTAGCTCCAGCTGTGAAAATGTTTAGAGATCTTGTTCTCAATGACCTTTCTAAATTACCTATTAAACGTATCCGTCATTCTTCATTATCGAAAGATGGATTGGAATCGTTATGTGCATATAAAAATTTGGTGGTCCGCCCTGCGGATAAGGGCGGGGGTATAGTGGTTCTCGATAAGAGTCAATATGAAGAAGAAATGTTAAGAATTTTAAATGAACCAGGTACCTATCAGTTACTTCCTAATAACCCCACCAATTTATATAAAAAACAATTACAGCAACTTATTCAGAAGGGCTATGATTTAAAAATTCTCAGTAAAAAAAAAAAAGCCTTCTTGGTCCCCACAGCACCCAGAATCCCTACAATATATTACTTACCTAAAATCCACAAAAATCTCACATGTCCCCCCGGAAGACGGATCATTAGTGGTATTAATTCCATTACGGCAAGAATTGGTAAATACATAGATTTCTATCTACAACCGTTAGTGAAAAAAACACCTTCATATCTGAAGGATACGGGCTCCACTATCAGACTCCTAGAAAATGTCAGTATGCAGGAAGGATATATTATAGCCACTGTGGACGTGGCATCATTGTACACATGCATACCGCACGAGAAAGATATAGAAGCAGTTAAACATTTTTTGAACTGCGAACATTCCCTTGCACCGTTTCAATGCGATTATCTAATAGAGTTGCTTGAGTTCGCAACCAAACACAACTACTTTTGGTTTAATCAGGGCTACTACCTCCAACAACGGGGAGTAGCCATGGGTGCCAAGTTCGCACCTAGCCTTGCGAACTTGTTTATGGCCAAATGGGAGGAGGATGTCGTCTATACCCATGGTACCACTTCCCTGGTTCTATGGGCTAGGTATATAGACGACATCCTCCTCCTATGGAATGGAACGTTCGATACACCTAAACAGTTCTTTGAATGTTTGAACGCTAATGATAGAGGCATTTCCCTCTCATATGAAGCCAGCAAGACTAAGATACACTTTCTTGATTTGCAGATAGAGATAGTGGAAAAAAGGTTTATATTTAACACATATTTCAAATCCACTGACCGTAATGGCTTTATCCCTATAAATAGTTGTCATCACAGATCCTGGTTAAATGCAGTTCCGTGAAGCCAGTTCCTCAGGCTTCGTAGGAACTGTACGGACATTGATGTATTTATCACACAAGCAAGTATCTTAAAACAAAAGTTTATCGATAAAGGATACGATAATGCTAATTTGGACCTTGAGATCCAAAGAGCTGCGAATATCGAGAGAAAAACTTTGCTTGAAGTGAAGCCAAAGAAAGAACCGGATGAAAAACTTAGATGGGCTATGTTAACATCCTTCTCAAATCAGCACAAACAGATTAAAAATATTGTGAAAAAACATTGGGATGTTTTGAGACAGGACAACATACTGGGTACATTATTGCCAGAAGAAGCCAAAGTTATATTCAGGGGGGCACCATCCTTACAGGGTCAAATAGCTCCCAATGTGATTAATCCACCTTCTCGCCCCTCCTTCTTTCATAACATGGTAGGCTTCTATCCATGTAGAAAGTGTGTGGTATGTTTACATAACACACTTGATAGACGTACAATAACAGAATTCTCCTCTACAGTTACTGGGAAGAGATATAGCGTAAAATCTTTTTGCACATGTAGTACAAGATACATAGTGTACCTCATTACTTGCCCGTGTCGCAAGCAATATATAGGTCGCACCACCAGAACCTTTTCCACTAGAGTGGGGGAACATATAGCCCTAATCAAGGGCAGGGACCCTAAGCATACAGTACCCAGGCATTACAAACAATTCCATAACAGTAATCCCGCAGGGTCCCAATTTGTCATTATAGACAAATATGTCCCACCATGGAGGGGGGGAGCCAAAATTAGAGGGGTCTCCCGTCTCGAAATGTTTTAGGCATACGAATTGCAGACTTTTTCTCCACAAGGTATGAATGTCGAGGTAGATATCAATGCCTTTATAGATGAATCATAACTAATACATGCGAGACATTATCCTCCTATCAGTTGGATACCTATATATTACTTTATACAATATTTTTATTCTGTTAGTGATTTATTTTAGTGTATACAATTTTTTTAATTTCTAATATATAATTTTTCAATTTATTTTCCAATTCATTTTTTATGGTCTTTTTTTTTATATATGATTTTACATGTTTATGTATACATCACTATGGGTTAAAGAGTGAGTCATTTGATTTGTGGAGAATCCATCTCTTTTTCCCTGTATCTTAGTTTAATTTAATTTTTAATTTTTAAATTTTTTTATCATTTTTAATATTATGGAATAAATTACCCAATTTTTTTCCCATTTACACTCTATTTTTCTGAGCAATTCTCATCGAATATAATATACAGCTATTGCGTACACTTTTGTGGGGTTTCCGGTCTGGCGGGCTATTGTTCCCTGCGTGATCCGCCCCCATGTCTTTTTTCTTGTTTTTTTGCCTGTTCCGGACCGGCGCATGGCCCTCAATTTACAATATAAGAGTCATGGTAAGCTGTGCGTGTGCGCCACGACGTGGTGACGTTGCCGCGCCGCGTGCACGCGCATCACGATGTATTGCGGAGTACAAGATGATATGTATTCCGCAATACAATTAAGACGCCGCGATGTCAGGTCGCATTCTTCCGGCCGCAGGGACACGCGGCTATGTTGCCATGGTGCTCAAGGGGGACGAATCATTCGATATAGAGGCTTGGAACGCACTAGGGTCCGCCATTTTGACGGACCCGGAAGTGCCAATTAAAAAAAATTTTAAGAGCTGGATTCTCATCACAGGGGTCTTGGCATCTATATAAAGGAGTATGGCTGCAGTGGGTAAGTACCCCAGACGAAGTCCTGTGTGACGAAACGCGTCGGGAGGACTCCACTGCCGCCATTTTTTTACACAAGCGCTTTTTTATACATCTGAAATGTAAGTGTTTCTCTTTAAATAAATTTACGTTTTTTACGGAATTACACTATATGGCCCCTTCCTCATTCTATGTGGGTTATGTCCGAGGACGTTTTGACCTCTATATGGAGAAGATATCCCTGTGAATTAACCACCAAGATTCCATCTTCAATTCACCTTTTGGGGCTCCCCTGGTATTGCCAGTTGGCAATTTAAGCCTGTTTGACTCACACAGTATATGCTCTGTGGGTCCCAACTTTCTGGTAAGCCTCCATTCATTCGGGTGGTGGTATTCACACAATTTTATGTTTGTATACACTGGATCCCCTTGAAGGCCTCCATGATTGCATATGTGTTTCAAAGTGCCGTCAAGTTTGTTTGACCCATATGGTATACATCAATTTTGGATCCATTATCTCTGGAACACCTTCATCCACTTTTGGGACATTACTGCCACTAATTTAGTTGTTTTTTTCACGTGGTGATCACAACGGTTCATACAAAGATGGACTTTTAATTAATTATTTAATTATCTAATATGGATATGTATCAAATGTTTAAAGATATTTGTTAACAGTATATTTTTATTTCACATCACTTTAGCGCTAACTTGTTTTATATACCGTATTTATCGGCGTATAACACGCGCCGGCGTATAACACGCACCCCAAGTTTAGGAGAGAATTTTAAGGAAAAAAACTTTTAGGAGGGAAGTTTAAGGAAAAGAAACTTACATTAAAATGCCCATCAATGCAGCCTCATCAGTGTTCATCTGCAGCCTTTTCAGTGTCATTGCAGCCTTTTCAGTGTCAGTGCAGCCTTGTCAGTGCAGCTTTGCCCCAGAGCAGCCTTGTCAGTGCAGCTTTGCCCCAGTGCAGCCTTGTCAATGCAGCCTTGTCCCCAGTGCAGCCTTGTCAGTGCAGCCTTGTCCCCAGTGCAGCCTTGTCAATGCAGCCTTGTCCCCAGTGCAGCCTTATTAATGCAGCCTTGTCCCCAGTGCAGCCTTATCAATGCAGCCTTGTCCCCAGTGCAGCCTTATCAATGCAGCCTTGTCCCCAGTGCAGCCTTATCAATGCAGCCTTGTCCCCAGTGCAGCCTTGTCCCTGCAGCCTTGTCCCCAGTGCAGCCTAGTGTCCATGCCTCCTGCCGCTGCCGCTGCCGCCGCCGCCATACACATAGAAGTAGTTTTAAATATGGCGCCGCGGAGTTCGGAGAGACTCGGCGCCGGCGGAAGTGAACGAACGCCGCCGAGATACACATAGCCGAGGGTTCTCGGCTCTTTCCGGCGCCGCTCACAGTCCCGCCCAGTCCCGCCCTATGATGGACATAACACAGGTCCAATAGCGGGACTGGGCGTGACAGTGAGCGGCACCGGAAAGAGCCGAATACACCCGACTATGTGTATCTCGGCTCGGTGATTTCGGCGGCGCTCGTTCAGCACCGCCGAGTCCTTCCGAAGTCCGCGGCGCCATATTTGAAACTACTCGCTATGTAAATGTCGGCGGCGATCACCGACATTCACATAGCGATAGCGGGGATCGGCGTATAACGCACACCCACGACTTTCCCCTGATTTTAAGGGGAAAAAAGTGCGTGTTATACGCCGATAAATACGGTATATGGTTTATCAGCAAAATTTCTATTTGCGTTGTTAGCTGCTTGCAATTGTGAGTAAGCGCATGGTCTTTTGTTTTTTAGTACACGTCATATGACGTCCACCCAGGATGGGAGATCCCATCTGTGGATGTCATTTGACAATACGCGGGATTTACAATGGATTTTTACAATGGATTTACAAATTACAGTCCTTAACGCCGAAAGGGTTAAATGTGGACCTGGACATTAATTGTTTTATTAGTAATTTTTGACTGCTTATTTTTATTTTTAATTAATTTTTTTTTTTTATTTTTTTTTTTTTTATATATTTTTTTATTTTTTTATTTTAAATGTATTCTTATTTTTATTTTATTTTTATTTTATTATTATTTTTATTTTTTTTTTTTCTTTCTCTTTTTTTCCCTTTTTTTTCCTTATTCCATTTATTTAATTTGTTATTAACGTTTGTTAGTCCAGGTTCTTCATCATTATAGCATTCCCAATTATTTATCTATTTATATTTTTTCATATGGAATATATTACTATTGTCATAATGGTTTATATAATGTAATACACCAAGTTTTGTTTTAATGTATTACCGAATTTTAAACACTAGATGGCCCCTGGTTACTTCCTGTCAATTCAGGAAATAGGAAGTTTTCTATTCACCTTTTGTATACAAAGAACACATCACTTCCTGTGCCACTGACCATTTCCGGTCTAGGCGGATACGTCACTTCCGGTTCCGGCGGAAACCGGAAGTGGGGCTAATTTTATACTGCGCCATCAATGAGAGTAGTGGGAGTCATTGGGTGTAGTAGGCGGCACCTAAAGTATATAAGACAATCACAGACTCCCCAAGCTTCTGATGACGCCTAGTGGGAGGGGCGAAACATGTCAAGCTAAGGATAATCTGTGAAGGCTGTTTGGATGCCAAGGCGGCAATTTTTGCACATTTAAAGATTTCTGATTTAAGTGTAATGATTTTAAACCTTTTTAATAAACCTTGCAGTATTACACTATATGTCCCTTCTCTCTTCACTTGTCCAAAACGTCACTACTTCGATCACCTCTGACCGAGTAAAGCATGTAGGACCTACAATAAACGATGAAGGAGAGGATATCCAGTTCTCTGAGGCACAACTATCTACACATCTGCTGGACAGGAGACACCATCCTAATATCTACAGGCGTATTTATCATCTCTATCTGGTGAGTGGGGACCTAGGAGGGGAGCACAGGAAGTCACCAAGATTGCATCAACGTGTCACCAGCCCCATACCTCACAATAGATGAACTTTATTGATTGCACCTTATTATTGCACTTTCTTGAACTTGATTGTACGCAATTGTTGGCACTATATCGGCACTTTGTTGTATATGTTGTTTTATGATACACATTTGATGTGGGTAGATGTACATTTATGATTTAGAGAGGCAGCGCTGAGTATAAATTTCTTTTTGTCAATAATGTCAATGTATCTGCACGTTCTCTATCCAGCACGGATGTTTCACTTCTCTCCAGGGGCTTGAATTTTTTGCCCCTCAAATCATTTTGTCCTTTTCGGCACTATACTTGATGTTAATCGTCTGGCACGCACTTTGACTTTGAAGAAACATTTTTTCACAGACGATGAGGACAATCGAAGGAACCTTGAATGTGACATGTTTCCAATTGGTGAGTCCCCCTCTCCTTTAAATTATTTTTTCTGACATTTGTGCATTAACTGTACTCTCTGATCTTGCCATTGAATCAGACTGTAACATCATTGAAGATAATGTAGGACATAATGCATCTTCCCTCAAAATAAAGTCAGATTTTTATCCTATCAATTCAAGAGGAAAGGATATGAATCTTTACCAAAAGCTGGTTGAGAGGGACCTGTCTTGTTTGGCCAGGAAGGTTTCTAATCATAGCAATGATAACCTTTCCATAGAGGAAAAAAAATCCCTTGATGAGTTACACAGAGACTCTTCTATAGTCATTAAGAACACTGACAAAGGGGGAGCAGTAGTAGTGCTGGATGCAGTTTTATACAAAGAAGAAGCTTTAAGGCAGTTGTCAGATACCTCAACATACTTTAAGCTTAAAGGAGACCCCACAGATACCTTTAAGAGCGAACTCTCTACCCTTCTAGATCGAGCTGTTTTTACAGGCATTTTTTCTGTTAAAGACAAGGAATCCCTGATCCCTACTTTCCCTGTCATGCCTATATTCCACCATCTCCCTAAATTACATAAAGGCCTGTCACCTTTGACAGGTAGACCCATTGTAGCTGGCATCGGTTCGCTCAATGAGCGTCTCGGCCAATGGGTAGATGAGCAACTACAACCCCTTGTTGTTGAATTACCTGGTTATCTCCGGGATACGAAACAACTGTTATCTAAACTCAATAACATGACATGGAAAGATGGTTTCAGTTGGATTACTTGTGATGTATGCAATCTTTATTCTTCAATTCCACACAGTTTGGGTTTACAGGTGGTTTCTTTTTTCTTAAACAGGTCTGGTCTTTTTTCTCCCATTATGCAGGAGTTTATTATTATGTGTCTTGAATATTTACTCACTCACAATTTTTTTTATGTTCGAAGGGGACTACTACCTCCAAAAATGCGGAGCCTCCATGGGAGCAAAAATTTTCACCATCCCTGGCCAACTTATATATGGGATTGTGGGAGAGGCTCCGCATTTTTGGAGCTACTAGTCCCCGCCGCAGGGACACGATTTTTTAATGTCGCTATATTGATGACCTCTTGTTCATTGTCTCAGACCCACATGTAAATATGGAACAATGGCTAGAATATATGAATGACAATACACTGAATTTAAGATTCACAGGAAAATGAAATCAATCGAGTTTCTAGACGTTCTACTTACAGGAGAGAACAATAACATCACATCCAACTTATATAGAAAACCTAGCACAGGTAACACACTGTTACGAGCTGAATCCAGTCACCCAAAACACACAATCATTAACATTCCAGTGGGTCAGTTTCTCAGACTCAAAAGGCTATGTAATAAACCAGAAGATTTCAACCATGAGGCTACCCTGATGTCCGCTAGGTTTGAGGAAAGAGGCTACTCTAAATCGATCATTAACAGGGGACACCTCGCTCTAAATTTCTTATGGAGAAACCCTCCAGAGTTCATGGTTCTAAACAAACCATCTCAATACCTACCTTTTCCACTCCATATAGTTCAGAATTTTCAAAAATAAAGAAGATTGTTTCTAAATATCTTCCAGTTTTGTCCCATGATCCAATATATGCACAAATTTTGAAGGGAGGCATACGTACTGTATCCAGAAAAGCACCATCCCTTGCCAATACCTTATCACCTAGCTTTTTTTTCAAGTAAGGCTAAAACCAAAAATTGGCTATCCTGTCAAGGTACCTTTAAAATGTGGTGGTCGGGGGTTGCTCTTATTGCTCCCACATTAGAGGAGGTAATGTAGTGACATCTACACCCACAGGTAAATCCTATAAAATCCATTCTTTCGTCAATTGTAATACTTGCTACATTGTATATGTAATTACATGTACAACCTGCTCTATACAGTATGTAGGCAGAACAAAACGGAGACTTAAAGACCGTCTCTACGATCACCTCTACGACTTTGAAAAGAACCACGCTACCAATGTCGCCCGACATTGGAACAGTGTCCACCATAAAGATGCAACCAGTCTAGTGATCCAAGACATCAATAAAATAGTAAAACCGCCCAGAGGTGGAGATAAATTCAACATCCTATGTAAGGAGGGAAGTACGTTGGATCTTCCTATTAAATACTAGGTCCCCCTCAGGACTCAACTTTGAATGGGATGCATCCCATTTCTACCAATAACATGTGCCTGTCCTTCAATTTTTGATATAGACAATAGACACTTGGTCTTTACCCCTTTAAAAAGCGATGGTTACAATTTACCATGAGTTCACTTTCCATTACATTAACAGTGAATCCTCCCTGCCCGGTTGTAGAAACTTTCATGAAAGTGACATGTTTGGAACTCACTACCCTGTTTCCCCGAAAATAAGACCTAGCGTGATTGTCAGTGATGGCTGCAATATAAGCCCTACCCCCCAAATAAGCCCTACCCTGTTTCCCCGAAAATAAGCCCTACCTTGAAAATAAGACCTACAAGGACTTTAACTAGAGCTTATTTGGGGGGTAGGGCTTATATTGCAGCCATCACCGACAATCACGGTAGGTCTTATTTTCGGGGAAACAGGGTAGTACACTAAGGAAACTCTAAGCCCCCTCCCCCCTCCCTCTTTAACCCGAAGAGCTACTTATTTCAGGAGTTTAGGTTCCTACTTCTATAGGGGCGCTTCTCTCAAGAAAGCAATATGTGCGGAGTTGGCAGTATGTTGAGAGAAACTCAGTCTCTGTCTAAACCCTATGGTTCACCCCTATATGTTTTGTGCGCTCTATCTTTTGATATGGCATCAATATTAGAATAGATAACAGATTCCATTTTGTTCCCTGTTGTCACTCTGATTACTCTAATTAGGTTGCAGGCCGTTTTTTTCTGTATGGCCACATCATACTCTTATCTGCAGCAAAAAAAGTGAGACACTAGTCTCATTATACACACATGTGTATATATATATATATATGTAAATGTCCCTAAGAGAGATCTCTTTTTCTACCAGCGACATAAATTTTGACTGCAGCGAAAGAAGTGAGACTCTCGTGTCTTCATATATACAGATATTCATAGTAAACGAGAGTGTCAGATACATGACAGACAGCGAAGAAAGGGTAACTGATTTCATGTTGTGTCCCGGTATTGTTTCTTAGTTTCAGGTTTCAATAGCAATATCTCTATAATCTCATTTTTGTTTATTTTCACTGTGGACTTTAACATTGTAGCCAGAGGACCGGTTGTCTCTACACTCCTCATTTGTATTTTTTTCTTCTTATCAGCTGCTGCAAATGCCTTCAATTACACAAATGTTATTTTGCATTTTAGAAATGACAGTGTATTCCAGATAACAAACCTTTCAGATAGAATAGTTTTTAACAGTATACACATATATTTTTACATGCAGTATTATTTCATTATTAGATTTTTTACCTTTTGCATTCACTATATTCTTTATCTGATTTGCATATAATTATTTTTCTTTATTAGCCACACAAAGATGTTTTAGTGCCACTCACATCTCATGCTCTATATGTTTTATATATATAACATTATGACAGCCTAGGATGTTTGTGGCGTGTAAGACTTTTACTTTTTCTTTGAGCATTACGCACACACTTCTTCACTGATTTGTGCTATAATTGATATTGGTTATGCTTCGGAATTATATGCATTTCTGTTTGTTTGTTTTTTGCTATATTCCTATTTATCATAATGGGTTTTCATGGTCATGTTTTTGTAAACTTAATATAGGTTTATATATTTTTTTTGTTACTTGTTTTTCCAACCATGTCATACTATGATTAATCCATTGTGTGCACCTTATTTGTTTTTTTTTAGGAATTTAGCTCCAATTGTGTATCAGGTGTGTTCATCTAATTACCTGTTGTTACGGATTGGATGTTCCGTTCTTTTTCCCTCCCCCTCTTTTTTGTTATATATACACTGTTGGTTCACTTATCAGATCAGCTATGAGTAAGCATCTTTGGATGTGAAACGCGTTAGCGATTTGATCCCCGTTGTGTCCACTTCTGTTACCTGTCTGCGTTTTTGGATTTTATATACCCAATAAAGATGCTTTTTTTGATGGAGTGCGGCAATCCAGGACTTTTCTATTTCCATGATACAAGATATAGTAAGAGGCTGCAGACATGATACAGGAGATGGTCAGAGACTGCAGACATGATACAAGAGATGGTGAGAGACTGCAGACATAATACAGGAGATGGTCAGAGACTGCATTTTTCCAGCAAGAATTTTTGACTGTATGGACTTTGCTCAATTTTCTTGGCTTCTGATTCTCTGTATCTTAAAAATTGACTGCAATGGTTTAATTTGTGAGATCTAAGTTTTTTATTGTTTGTCAGCAACACTATTTTTTCTTCATTACAATTTTTTCTTTATTGTTGTTCACTACACAAGGATGTCATTGTTGTGGTCACATCAATTAATCATGATCACATTCACTTAAAAATAGCAGTGCAGCCTATCCTATATATAGTTATTGAGGTGGGGGTTGTCTCACATTTATGGTTGCAGCAGCACCAACAATTTTGTGTTTTTCATAGACGCACTTTGGATGTCTATTTGATTTGAGGGATAGCGCAGTATTTTTTGATTTAGTAAAGTGTAAATCAGCCCTTAATGTCTTCAGAGGAAGCAGTAGTTGTTGCTGTGTTAGGGTAAATGGGTAAACCCATTTTGTTTGAAACATATTTAATTAATCCTCCAATCAATGTGTACTATTCTATTAATCTTTTTTTTATTTTAAAGGGAAGCATACATTAGTTATGAAGGGAGACACTGTTATTTGGTGTTACAGGTATTAGAAGCTTCCTATCTAATACTAAAGGCCAAACAGCAGGAAGATGGTCTGTCTCTGTACTCCGGGGGAGAAATAGTCAAGGTACAGGTGAAGGAGAAGAGAGACCGGTAGAAGAAAAGGAAAGAGTGTAAAGCAAACCCTGAAAGATGGTGGAGATGAAAAAAAAAAGGAAAAAAACACAGGGCCTGTTTGCTGCAGCACAACTTTTCAAGCACAAGTGTGCCAATGGGTACCCTGGATGGTTTTTGGATCCTAGCAATGCCCCCCAGGCAGTAAATAAAATATGAAGCAATGAAGAAGAAAATCAGCGATAGCAGCCTACACCTCACTTACGTTGACTTAACCAGACCCCCCAACCACCCCAGATCCCGCATTATGATACTAGGCTCAGACTCCATGTAACCACACTTCTTTTTACCATGTTGCAGCCATGTCCAGCTTTCACATCAGTGCACTTAAGCTGGCCATAGATGGGTAGAATTTTGAATGAAATTTTTTTTTAGGAAAAGAACGTTCTAAGATAGTTTGTTCATTTTTCTAATCATCAAATTGATGTTCGTTTTCAACCGCAGTGATGAGAAAATTCGAAGGAGCAGGATGGAAAATTTTTCTCGAAAGGAACAAATTCCAAACAGCTTATATGGTTTTCATTCGGTAAAGTCCATTCATTCCAAAATCAAATGCTAAAAGGAAACACAATCTTAGGAGCGACATTAGAATGTTCTGAGAGTTTTCTAATGAATTCTCCTAAGAATTTTTGTTCAAAATTCTATCTGTCTACAGCCAGCGTTTCTGTGCCTTGTTTCTTCTTTACACCCGTCTTTCCCCCTTTATTTCTTCTAATGTTAGGAGGTATGATTATCATTATTACTGTGAGAAAATCCTCCCTCCTCTGTACTCTGATCTCTGTTTCAAATATCACTGATCCAGCCCAGCCTCCCCCTGTGTAGAGGACGTGACCCTCCCAACTGCATTCTTCCACGTTGTCAGAGAACTTCATTTCATTTCCTCATCTGCTGTCAGCGATGGCGTCTGCTGATCTGAGAGCTGAGTTGGAATGTTCCGTCTGTCTGAACATTTATACAGATCCCGTAAACCTGAAATGTGGACATAACTTCTGCCGGCTCTGTATTGATCGTGTGCTGGATACACAGGAGGGGTCTGGAGGATATTCCTGTCCTGACTGCAGAGAGAAGTTTCCGGATCGGCCTGCACTGCAGAGGAACATAACACTACGTAACATAGTGGAGAATTTCCTGTCTGCTCAGCCAGATCAGGAGGAGTCCGGGGTCTTCTGTACTTACTGTGTGGACTATCCTGTACCTGCTGTTAGATCCTGTCTGCACTGTGAGGTTTCTCTGTGTGATAAACACCTGAGAGTAGAGGTCGACCGATATATCGGCCGGCCGATATATCGGCCGATATTTGGCGTTTTTTACTTAATTGGCATCGGCCGATTGTGCTGATAAAAAAGGCCGATTATAACTTCAGCCGTGACTTGCAAATGACTTCTGTAATATAAGTCAATGCAAGTTGCCTGAAAGTTATCTTCTCTCCTTCTCTGGGCAGCCTGCCAAGTCTGATAAGAAGATACATTTGTATCTCTTCAAGTTCTTTTTTATCAATAGACTGAACTCCGTGGAGAAGTTTTCAGTTTAACCATTTAAAGACTAAATCTTTTCTGACACTTGTTGCTTACAAGTAAAAATCCTGTATTTTCTGCTAGAAAATCACTTAGAACCCCCAAACATTATATATATTTTTTTTAGCAGAGACCCTAGGGAATAAAATAGCGGTTGTTGCAATATTTTATGTCACACGGTATTTGCGCAGCGGTCTTTCAAACGCAATTTAAAAAAAAAATACACTAATAAATTAAAAAAAAAAAACTAAGCAGTAAAGTTAGCCCATTTTTTTTTGTCCAAAAGTTTTGATTACCTGTTTTTGTGTATTAATTTTTAAGATATAGTTTTTTTTTTATATTTTTTTTAATCTAAATTCTACATACAAGTGAACTGATTGGAGGTTTGTTTTGTTTAATAAATGTTTAAATGTAAAAAAAATTTCTGTATCACTTTAGGTTGCTTTCACACTGGAGCGGGCATGCGTTGACGGTAAAACGCTGCTAGTTTTAGCGGCGCTTTACCGTCATTTTAGCGGCGCTATTCGGCTGCTAGCGGGGAGCTTATCACCCAGCAGCAGCCGAGGAAGAGGTTAAATGCGCGCCTGAAGCGCCGCTGCCGAAACGCTTTGCAGGCGCTTTGGCAGCGGTGTGCATTCATTTCAATGGGCAGGAGTGGTGGTATACACCGCTCCAAAGATGCTGCTTGCAGGACTTTTTTTTAACATCCTGCCAGCGCATCGCCTCAGTGTGAAAGCACTCGGGATATCACACTGAGACTGCAGGGGAGCCGTTTTACAGGCACTTTACAGGCGCTATTTTTAGCCCAAAAGCGCCTGAAAAAAGCCCCAGTGTGAAAGGGGTCTAAATGTTAGATTTTATGAGATGAAGGGGAAAAAAAAAAAAAAAAATCGGCCTAATATATCGGCCCAAAAAAATCGGCATCACATATCGGCCATCGGCCACTGCGATTTCTAAATATCGGCATCGGCATCGGCCAGAGAAAAACCCATATCGGTCGACCTCTACCTGAGAGTCCACAAAAAGTCCCCAGAACACGTCTTATGTGACCCCACCTTGTCCATAGAGAGCAGGAAATGCTCCATCCATAAGAAGATCCTGGAGTATTACTGCACTGAGGATGAGACCTGTGTCTGTATGTCTTGTGTGATTGGAGGACATAAAGGACATGAGATGGAATCACTGGATGAGGCTTCTGAGAAGCAGAAGGAGACACTGAGGAATGTTCTACAGAAACTTCTGATAAAGAGAGAGGAGATGGAGGAAAGAGTCCAGAGTCTGCAGGAACACAGGAGGAAAGTAGAAGAAGAAGAAGCTGGTGACACCGAGAGAGTCACTGCCCTGTTTAGAGATCTCAGGAGACGTCTGGAAGACCTGGAGAAGAGAATCCTGAGGGAAATCTCCGGGAGGGCAGAGCGGATCTCCATCTCCATCCGGGATCTGGAAATAAAGAAGGAGGAGCTGTCCAGGAAGATACGTCACATTGAGGAGCTGTGTAACATGACGGATCCACTGACTGTCTTACAGGAATCAGACACAGGTGACTTGTGTGATACTGAGGATGGAGATAACGAGGACAGAGAGAGACATGAGAAGCTCCTCCATGATGGAGGGGGTCTGGATGTGGATGGGATATCACACACATTACACACATTATCTGATATAATAAGAGGGGTAAATGTATACTTCTATATACAGGGAGCTGCAGACATATTACTGGATGTAAACACAGCTCATAATATTCTCTATATATCAGATGACAGGAAAATTGTATCCTGGTCACATAGAAACCAGAATCGTCCAGAAACACCAGAGAGATTCCAGTATTGTCCTCAGGTGTTGAGCAGTCGGAGTTTCTCCTCAGGGAGATATTACTGGGATGTGGATGTTGGGGGATCAGATTGGTGGATAGTCGGGATGTGTTACCCCAGTATAGAGAGGGGAGGAGAGCAGTCACTGATTGGATATAATAACAAGTCCTGGAGTTTGCGATGGAAAGAAAATCAGTATGAGGTGAGACATGACAGTAAATGGATCCTCTTACCCACCAATATCCCCAGTAACAGAGTCAGGATATATCTGGATTATGAGGCCGGACGGATCTCCTTTTATGATCTGTGTGACCCGATCCGACATCTCCACACCTTCACCACCACCTTCACTGAGCCCCTCCATGGTGGGATACGTGTATGTAAAGGTCATATAAAGATCTGTGGGGGGAATCAGGAGAAATGTATCCAGAGACTGTTGACATTTATGGGAGGATGGATGGGATTAGTTGAGGTTGGGGCTTTAGTCTGTATCCTGCTGTTTCTTTGCTATGATTAATAATAAGTGAGATTTCTCCCTCTGATCACTGTGATTGGGTATCTGTCCAGTTACTGCAATAACATGTTCCTAGTGAGGAAAGGTGTGGCCTATATAATAATCTATCTATCTATCTATCTATCTATCTATCTATCTATCTATCTATCTATCTATCTATCTATCTATCTATCTATCTATCTATCTATCTATCTATCTCATGACAATCTGACATATTGATTTCTCTGTAATTGTTAATCAGAAATGTATCAGAGCGTGTGACATCAGCAATCTCTGTGATTGGATAGGATGTGATCACCCCTCCTCATATGGAAACATATGAAGAAATGATCCCGAGATTTACTAGGGAAAAAAACGTGATTTATCACCAATATGATGATATTTCTATAATAATGTATGATTACTAGAACTGGAATGTGTCCCCAATATAATGTGTCCCCATAGAATGGATCACCAATAGAATTTTATGGGATCACTTTTATAATGGATCCTAATATAATGTATCATTGTGATGGTGTATTTTATAATCACTAGATGTGTCCTGGTGATTGAGGAGGAACTAGGAAAGGAGATATATTTTTTTCTCTATTTCTATTATACAGTATCTCACAAAAGTAAGTACGCCCCTCACATTTTTGTAAATATTTTATTCTATCTTTTCATGTGACAACAATGAAATGACACTTTGCTACAATGTAAAGTAGTGAGTGTACAGCTTGTATAACAGTGTAAATTTGCTGTCCCCTCAAAATAACTCAACACACAGCCATTAATGTCTAAACTGCTGGCAACAAAAGTGAGTACACTCCTAAGTGAAACTGTCCATATTGGGCCCAATTAGCCATTTCCCCTCCCCGGAGTCATGAGACTCGTTAGTGTTACAAAGTCTCAGGTGTGAATGGGGAGCAGGTGTGTTAAATTCCTTCTTGTCGCTCTCACTCTCTCATACTGGTCACTGGAAGTTCAACATGGCACCCTGGGGCAGGACATTTAACATGAAAAATCAAAAGTGCTAATCTTAAAGGCTTATATGCAAGTTATTGCCATAAAAAGTGTTTGGGGACCTGGGTCCTGCCCCAGGGGACATGTATCAATGCAAAAAAAAGTTTTAAAAATGGCCGTTTTTTCAGGAGCAGTGATTTTAATAATGCTTAAAGTGCTTCAATAAAAAATGAAATATTCCTTTAAATATCATGCCGGGGGGGTGTGTGTGTGTGTGTGTGTGTGTGTGTGTGTGTGTGTGTGTGTTTAGTATGCCTGTAAAGTAGTGCATCTTTCCCGTGTTTAGAGCAATACCACAGCAAAATGAAATTTCTAAAGGAAAACATGTCATTTAAAGCTGCCTGCAGCTGTAATGTATTGTCGGATCCCGGCATATAAAAATCATTGAAAGAAACAGCGCCAAAATAAAAAAAGAATATGGTGTTGGGGTCCCCCAAAAGCCATACCAGACCCTTATCCGATCACGCAACCTGGCAGGCCGCGGGAAAAAGGGGAGGACGAGAGAACGCCCCCCCTCCTGAACTGTACCAGGTCACATGCCCTCAACATGTGGAGGGTGCATTGGGGTCCCCCCAAAATACCTTGTCCCCATGTTGATGGAGACAATGGCCTCATCCCCACAACCCTTGCCCGGTGGTTGTGGGGGTCTGCGGGCGGTTAAACGGGTGATGGGTGCCGGGTTCCCCTTGATATCCATACCAGATCCAAAGGGCCTGGTAATGGACTTGGGGGGGGACTCATGCCATTTTTTTCAATGATTTTTATCTATATTGCTGGGATCCGGCAATTCATTACAGCAGCGAGCAGTTTTAAATGATATTTTTTCCTTTACAAATGTAATTTTGCTGTTCTCATTCATAAAACTATGTACGGCTGCCATGTAAGCAGCCTTACATAGTGTGGGGCGTGGACTCAGCCCCCTCAGACATGATTGGCCCAAGGCACCCTGCCTTGAGCCAATCATGGCTCTCACATCATAGCGCGGTGTGATTGGCCAAAGCATGCAGGTCAGGTGCATGCTTTGGCCAATCGGTAGCCGTTAAAGCACTGCAATCTCGCAGTGCATTAACGGTCTCGCTGTTCATTATGGCGCGTTCCGCGGGCACTCGAATTTCCCGCGAACGTCCCATAATGTTCAGTATTCTGCGAACCCCCGATGTCGAACATCAGGTTCATCCCTGTACAGCAGTTGTGTAGAGATTTTTTGTGAGATACTGTACATATGAAGTGTTGGTGATGTATCACAAAAATAATAAAATGTATATGTGTTGCTGAATATTGTGTGATTTCTGTGCTGATCAGTGTGGGGATGTTGGGAGGTGGTGGATGCCGGTATATGTGCTCTATTTGAGGGGTAATAAGTACCTATCAGGGCTGGATAGTGATGAGCTAAACTGCCCTGGGTTCAGTTTGACCAGGGTTTGGGTTTTGGGGCCCTCTCCCCAGGGAAAGCACCTTGTCCTCATGTTCATAACAGCACCTTTCTTACGTGAATGTGTATGGGGTACAAAGTACATTGTAGCAAGGTCCCAGGCCTCCTTCAGTCTAATAAGAACCCCCAGGGCCAGAGCTGACATCCTTCTGTATATGGAGGGTTGTGAGGCATAATGGTTGCAAGGTATTTAAAGTTATTGGGCGCCGGACACTTCTTAAATGCAAAAGAGATTTTTATTTCTCTTAACAGAACTTTTGGGAGAGAGGATTAGGGCCAGGACACCCTTAGGTATTTGCAAGATTAATTGACAGACTCCGAGACTCAACAGGAGAACAGCCATGCAGGGAAAGGCATCCAGCAGGACGCCACATCTGCATGTGTAGGAATGCTGTCTCCTATGGCAACAGTCTTTAACAGTTCCTAACACAAAGCGTAACAGTTCTTTCACTTCCAATACAATCACTTCTTGTAGTTCTTCAGCCCACTGAGCTCCCAGTCTCTCTCTCTAGACTAGATGATTCACTGACACTGAATCATTTGAGCTCCTCCAGTCTTCACGGTGGTATCTTCCTCAAGCGTCACCCCCGCTTCTCTGCTGGGTCCCTAGCTTGGCACTCCAGATACCTCTCAAGCTTCTCCCCCTATTGGCCTGCTCTGTTCCTGGCTTGACACACAAGACTGCTCTGCAAGTGTCACCTCTCCTGGCTGGGTCTCTGGCTTGATATCTGCTGAAGGTTCCCGATTCTTCACTGTCCCCGGTTGGTGAGAATGTTGCACCGGTACTTGCTTGCCGTCACTTCTGGTTGGACTGCAAGCCGGAATCCCAACCCTGCGCTGCTCTCTTTCTTCCGGATAGGCCCTCAGACAGCCTAGCAGCCAGATGTGCCCGGGATAGGCCCAATCCCCAACCAAGCAGCCCGGGCAATACAACACACATCCACCCAGACAGCCGTCCAGATGGCAAAGAACATAGATCACCTGACTCCACCCAAATATATAGGTTCTCCCAGCAGGCCAAGGGATTTAAGAAAACCCCTGTCTATTGGCTGAGACACCCCATATACCCATAATCTGACCTTGCAGTGCCCTTTTCACATCTAATACCACCAAGTACCCAGCCACCTGGTGGCAGAAGAGAGAAGTGCAGCAATTACAGACTTAGTGTGAAATCAGCTGATCCTCAACAATTAGCCAAGGTAAAAAGTAAATAGTGCCGTGCTGTATAAATCTAAACATAAATAACCATAATGAAATGAACTGAAATCCATGCACAATGAAGTGACAGTGTGCTACATGTTAAACAACTATAGCTGTGCTAATAACAAGTAAAGTGACAATGTGCAAATGTGCAAATGATCAGGTGACTTAGTACAAATAAGTGCCACGTTCCTCAAGGCAATGCTCTAAAAGGAAAAAAAAATTATATATATATATATATATATATATATATATATATATATATAAAATGTCCTTATCTTCTTTGTAATAAATAAAATAACATACAATATTTACAGAATGTCCTTTTCTTCTTTGTGGTGAAATGAAAATACACAATGTGAAAAATACGTGATTTTTTCTTCTGTGCAGAGAGTATCTATATAAAGTGCAAAAGTGACTCCTTATCTTCTTATCTTCAGTGCAATACACTAGTGTATTAGGTGTCCCCTTACCTAAGTATATCTTTGATGGTAACAGGTATGCTTCCTATGTGTCCAGATGTACACCGACCTCCCGATCTGGTGTTTTAGGTATGGTAGTGTGTATCCGTCTTTGGAAGCCAAAACACGCTACCAGTTGTGGCCAGTATCGGCGTGACCTCAATGGGTAGGTATTCGGGGTGTAAAGGGAAGAAGAAGGGGGGTACTCGATGGTGTAGTACCTTTAAAATAAATGTTTTGCAGTTAAAGAGACTTGAGTACTCACATTTCATTACATACACAATACAAAACAAAAACGAGCAGCGAGCTCGCCGACGTCATTTCCGGTGCCTGTACGTCCTGACGCATGTTCATCACGGTCATGTGACTTCATCAGAGGCAAACTAAACACCAGGGTGCCACAACATTTATTCACAAAGAAAGGTGTGACCCAGAAATAATGACACCCACACATGTGACAAGTCCTTCATTAAAACATAACAATCCCCAAAAGATGTTGTTTATTGTAAATATCCATACATCAAACATGATGTTCACCACCCACCAACTCTCTGAAAAAAAAAAAACCTAATGACCTAGTGTACACGACCAATCCTGATGGTATGAGTCGCCAAAAGACAGCTCCTTGTACTATCATCAGCTATGTAAGAAAAGAGGCGGGGTTAGTAGTGGCATCATTGACTGAATATGCCATTGGCCATATTCAAGCAGTGATGTCACGGCTATCCCTGACATCACTGGTTCCTGTATACACTGTGGGTGCTTGAGAACCAGTGACGGTGGGAAGCTGTCATATATAGGAGTGGTAACAAATACTGCCTCTATATATGATGCACGGCTCCTGCTGAATGAGCTAAACTGATAACAAGCCATGGTCTCACTGGACTCGCTGAGTCTTATTTGGATCCTAGCTGCATAGAGAGGCCCAAAATCCAGGGAACCCCTTCAGGCTTTCAAGGGGCATAAATTACACATCTAATTTCCTAACTACCTATCACATTTTGGAGGCCCTGAAGCACTAGGACAGTTGAAACACTCACAAAATGACCCAATTTTGGAGAGTTGAATGGTGAAGATTAAATTTGTTTTTGTCACAAGTTTTTGGAAAATGTTGAAAATGTTTTACACAAAGGTGTTCATTTAATAGGATATTTTCCCACACACAGCATAGGTATACTTAGAATTACACCCAAAAACACATTCTGCTACACTTTCTGAGTATGACAATGCCACATGTGTGAGGCTTTTTCAATTAATGGACTAATTATGTACCGGACATTGCATCTTGTGTTTAACAAAACTAAACCAACACTGAATTAAAAACAATGTACTGTAGTACTCGTTACTGTACAAATTGTCAGCGATATACAGTAGTTTAGTGTAGTGCAAGCCTAGCCTACTGGTATGTGGCTGATCCCAGGAATTATACACAATGCTAGGTTTACTGACCAGCAGTGGCGGCTGGTGCTATAGGGAGAGGCAAACAATCCGCCCCCCTCCCCCCCCCCAGTCGGTAGGTCTCAGTCGAATCACCGACACTTACCCCATCTAGGTCACGAGCAGTGCTTCACCAGGGCAATGGGCGGCGGCTTCACCCTGCGTCTCCTCCATGGCTTCCCCTGCGTCTCCTCCTCAGCAGCCAATAGGATTGCTTCTCCTCTCGGCCAATCAGATCTGAGCACCTGCTTCGTGATTGGCCAGGAGGAGAATCAGGAAGATGATAGTGAATATTAATTTGGTATTGTCACACAGCTGGGTGGGCTCAGGGAGTAGTGCTCTGCGCCCCAAGCCCACCATTTCTTGAAGCCAATTAGAGCCCCAGGCTCTAAACATGTGCTTCAAACAAAAGAAAAAAAACCATTGGAATCCATGCGTCCGGCACCCTGCATGTAGATAAGGGGCCATGTGAATGAATTAGGGGGGCAGCCGCCACTGCTGGCCAGGAAGTACATGAGGTTCCACAAGGGTGGATGAAAAAATACCTGTGGTTCCCAGGTGCAGTTGTCCACAGAGGATGGCTGGGACTGTTGTCTCACAGGAACGTAGTCAGTGGGACATGAATATGGGTCAGTACAGGTGGCAGGCAGAGATGTGGACAGCAAACAGGCAAAGGATTGGTTGGGGTGGCAGACAGAAATGTGGTCAATAAACAGGGCAGGTACGTTCAGGTGGCAGACACGGATGTGTCAAGTATGCAGGTAAAGGATCAGTCCAGGTGGCAGACAGAAACATGGTCAATAAACAGGCCAGGGTCATTTCAGGTGGCAGAGAGATCAGACATTGCCAGTGGCAGCCCGTCCATAAGGGGCAAAGGTGCGCTGCCCCCCTAATCCATGCAGGGCATTGGACACATGAATTTCAATAATGTTTATGTATGCAAAGTCGCATGACAAGTCACACAAGTGTGAATGGAGCCTCAGGTTTTTTTTAAAGCGTGTTTTTTTTCTTGTTGTTTTGAGTTATAAACGCCATCTTGTGGTCAAAAATAAACAGAGCAATCCAATGAAACCAAATATGGAAAAAAAAGCAATTTCATCTATGTACGCTACTGTGCAAAAGTTTTAGGCAGGTGTAAAAAAAAAAAAAAATGTAAATAAAGAATGCTCTCAGAAAAAGAAGTGTTGATAGTTTATTATTTATCTGTTAACAAAATGAAAAGTAAAAGAACACATTTCACACCTGCCTAAAACTTTTGCATAGTACTGTACTGTATGTAAAAACGAAAAACCAAAAAAGGTTCTAAATATTTCATCCAATGAAGGCAGGCCTGGATTGATAAAGAGGCGAAAGAGGGCAATGGCACCCCCTGACACAAAGGGACCACCCTCTATATAAAAATTATATAAAACAATATAAACAAAATATATAAAATAATAAAAAAAAAAAGTAATAATAATATAAAATTTATACTACAAAAAACATACTTTCTTTGATCAAATTTACCTTGCGAAGTAAAATTTTGCCGGCCATCATCTGGACTGGTATATCATATTGTTTTTCAAAAATGAATTTTGGCGGCTCAAGCAAACCAACCATCAAGCTCTGAATGAAGGAGCTTAAAATATTCTGAAATGTGAAAAAGTCCAATAAATACGATAATTACCATCAATTAAGAAAAAATTGATTTAAATATTTGCATAGTAACATATTAGGTGTCGCTGATAAAAAATTGAAATAATCACATTGTAAAAATTAGATTTATATAGCATTTGCTAAAAAATAAAAAGATCAGAAAAATAAAGATAAAAAGTGGTGAAAAATAAGAAAATTAAAAAATATTATTTGAAAATAAAAAACAAACAAAGTGGAGCTTTGTCAGTAGTTGGTGGTAAAGTCCAACCATGCAGATAAAGTTCATGCAGATTTATCTACACATGCATAATGTATCTAAAATTATATCTAAACACTGACTGATAATCAGACTTACGTGGTTAGCTACTGTGTTTTTTTCAGGTACTGATGTTGGACTCCGGCAATAGTTTAGATGCGATCTGGAATTCTTCATTGAAAACTCACACAGAATTTATATACCACACAATTAGGTGAGGGGTTGATCATATTACCATAACAATATAAACTGTAAACAGGAATATAATTAACACTGCTATGGGACAGAAACATACACGTAATGCTAATCTATGTTTAGCAATTAATAGCTGAAAGTGATTTAATTAACCCACAAGCTAATCTACATAAACGCATAACATCTCACAATAGTTTGATAACAAGGTGGAGTGGACACAATACTAGCAGACAGACAGAAACAATAGGTGACCCAATTAACACAATTAACAATAGTGAAGAAACACTTAGCATAATCCAGTTACTTTGAGCTGATGGTATCTGCTCTGAGTCTGCCAATCGAAAGCAGTCATTGCTGGTTATGGGCATAAAGGCCCTAAATATGGATTTGGGCCTAGATTCCCAGAGTCTGTGTGTTTCGGGGAGACAATCCAAAGCAAAGACCATTCCAAGGGTCCCCCAGGCACGCACCTCCCAAAGAGGTGTTCCCTTAAAGCCAGGGCCTATAGTCAGTAGGCAAGAGGCCACCCTAAATTCCCCTCCAAAAGCCCCTGTCCTGGTTGGGTTTGTCACACCAAGTATGCAGTGGTGGTCCCAACCAAGGACCAGGTGGCTCTGACCCCAGCCAACTTATTCTGGGAGTATGTGATACAACCGTACAGATGTCCAAATGGATAGTATCGGATCAAGGTCCAAGCTTGTAATCGGTAATCTTTTTCGAACTGTGTCACCTTAGTGGTATCAGGAAGTGACATATCGCTCCGTGTCATCCCCAAGGTAATGGGGTCTTTGAGCAGTTCATCCACACACTTCTGGGCATGCCAAGGACCCTTGAGCAAGGGCACTGTGATCACTGGAATAGGCACGTAGGTGATACAGTGTGGGCTTACAACAATACAGTCCACCATACTACCGGGCACATGCCCTTTTTTCTTTATATTCAGGCGCTACAGATCACTGCTAGTGGATCTCCTTCTGGACTACAATCAGAGTATCTTGCATGAAGTCAACTGCGGTTGGACCGCAAAGGGTGAGGAGCCTAAGCATCCAGATGCCCAGCACCTGGGTACATGAACACAGGGACCGGATGCAGAAATATAAACGAGTCGTTCTGGGCTTGCACAAGGATTTGGTTATGGACTCAGCCCTGGATGAACTGCTATTGCGACTGGGGGACCTGCTGAGGCCATGTGTGCTAAGTGTTGATTTCTCTACCAATTCAGCTGGAGACAGAGAGCCCTTCAGCTCTGCAGATATCCCACGGGTACAGAAGAAGATGGTCACCTGCAGTCTGACTTCTCAGAGGATGCTTAGGCTCCTCACCATTTGTGGTCCAACTGCAGGCGACTTCATGCAAGATACACTGATTATGTTGTGTGAACTTTCTCCTTTTGTACCTTAACCATGTTCGTTGATGTTATTTTCTGTGTGTGATGCTGAGGACAGCACCTGTCAAAGAAGTGGGGGGGAGTGTAGGCAGGTGCAGTTTGTTGTGTGCACTGCAGGTGGTGCTCCACCACAGCAGCAATGCAGAGTGAGCGGAAGTAATTGGAAACATGGCTCCTCTATGGTTTCCTGAGTTACTGGGTCCATGGTCCAATTGGATTTTGGTCGTCCGTGTGACTCTGGGTGTGCAAGAGTCTATTTAAGACCCTGGCCCCTGGGTTTGGCTCGCATTCACTTGTAGGTAGTGTAGGGACAGGTCACCCATTTGTCAGGGACAGTAATAGTGGCAGGGAAATGTTTTGGTCGAGTAGGGAAAGCTTAGGGCTTTGAATTCTCCTTGTAGACCTTCTAGACCTTGTAGGCTTGGAACAGCCAGGCCACATTCTGCCCCTCCACGCACTGTCAATTCAGCTGAACCCTGCTCTGGTACACGCTGTTGGTATCTGTGAGTGTTCCCTGGGTCTCCCCCCACTGGATTGTTGTGAACTGTTTTCCTTTACTTCAATACAAGTTCTACCATTTTCACCTGGACTGTGTGTGTGTTATTGCCGCCGGACCACACTGCACCCACATACACAATTTGTTTTGGTGTTTTTTTGTTCCAACATTGTGTTACAATGGTCTAATTTTAGGCTTTTCTCCTCCCTCTTTTGTATAGGTAGCATTTCCTGGACTCTCATCCACCACTGCTATCGACCAGCCTGCTTGTTCCCTGCCTTCATCTGGGATGCTGGACAGCTCTCTGGACAATTCCAGATCTTGCCTTAAAATACGTTACTCTTGAATCCTTTGTTTCTCCCATGAACTTCCTATTTTAGCCATGCCTTTGCACTTCTTGTTTTCCAGATTATTGTGCACTTTCCAGCCAATATCTCAAGCTTGCCACTCCTGCTTCTTTCTGTATTTCCACCACCATTCATTACCAACCTTTGGCTTGTTCCTCGACTATACTTCTGCTTGATCCTAACCTGCAACCACTTGTTACTGACTAGAGATGGACCAAACAGCCCTCGGTTCAATTCGCACCAGAACAGTCGAACATTGCAAAAAGTTTGGACCCAAACACCGAACCCCATTGAAGTCTATGGGGCCCAAACTTGAAAAATCTTAAGTCCCCATTTTGAAGGCTATGCAAGTTATTGGCCATAAGAGGGTATGGGGCCTGGGTAATGTCCTGTGGCACATTTATCAATGCATTTATTTTTATAGGGGCAATGATGCTTAGAGTGAAACAATAAAAATGAAAAATTCATTTAAATACAGCGCTTGGGGGTCCCTTTAGTCTGCCTGTAAAGTGGCACATCTGTATAGTGTATAGAATCTGCTGCTTCAAAACTGAGAACTAAAGAAAAAGAATGCATTTAATTTTACTTCACAGCTGCAAGCTATTGCCCGCACTCAGCAATAACAAAATAAAAATTGAAAGAAATGGCGTGATGTCCCCCCCAGTACATACCAGGCCCTTTGGGTCCTTTAGGTCCAGTATGGATTTTAAGGGGAACCCCACACCAAAATTAAAAAAACAAAACCGGCATAGGGTCCCCTCGAAATACATACGCTGCTCATCCTGAACCATACCAGGCAACATGTGCTCTGCCCCCCCATCCCAAAGCACTTTGTCCCCATGTTGATGGGGATAGGGGCCTCTTCCCCACAATGATGGGCTGTGGTTGTGGGGGGTCTGCCGGCAAGGGGCTTATCGGAATCTGTGAGCCAGGCCTTCTCATCAACAAGTGCCTGACCTCACCAATGTGCTTCTAGAAGATTGGTCAAATATTCCCATAGAGACACTCCTAAACCTTGTGGACAGCCTTCCCAAAAGAGTTGAAGCTAGTATAGCTGCAAAGGGTGGGCCAACACAATATTGAACCCTACGGTCTAAGACTGGGATGCCAGTGTAGCAGAGGACTGCTTAGAATTATCTGCTCATCTACACGGCTGTGACCTAGTGAACATTCCAACCCACCTGACACTCTGGGTTCAGACATCCTTGTATGGTGTAGAGTAATAAATCAGACACTTTGCATATTTGGGTTCTAATATTTTACTGGAACTAATAAAGAAGAAGGTTGTTACAAAAAGGAGGGGGAGGTAATAGATCTGCTGATTTTGGCAACAGTGCCAACTCAGCAAAATAATTCCTCCAAAAGGGCACAAGACAATATTAATAAAGACAATACTGTATAACCACTTCCTTGAGAAATAAGGTTACCTCCTAAATGGATGTTTCAGCTAACTGACTGTACTGACACTCTGAAAGAGAATTAATCTGGCCAGCTTATGCTGCTATAGTAAGGAGGGAGAGCAGTTGTAAGAATTATAATATAAGGAGGAGCCCTCTTATCAGTAATGGCAATGAAGTTCACGTTGCACATCTGATGTTCTTCAACGGTACGTAGGAGCTCGTTAACTGAAATCCGATTAGGTGTAGTGGTAAACAGTGTATTTCTTGTAGTGTGGAAGGCTAGAGTTGTCTAAGCACAGTGTTCAAAAAAATTCAGTAAAGTATTCCTGGTGTGGAAGTGTCTGTGCAAGGTGTTCCAGTATACTTGTGACAGAGGATGGATAAAGGTTTGCCCTCTCACCAATGACCAAACTGACCTTATGTCTTCCGTACAGGAACTCATGTAGCGACACTCGTGCAGAGGATCCGTTGTCTCAATCTCCCAACGTGAAGCTTGACACACTGAAAGGCAGGCGACTGGAGTGGTGCTGGAAGGATGTCCGACAGCAAACAACATTGCTAGGCTCTTCAGGTTATGGGTTGGATGGTGGAACTCCGCATGGTTGGCCACAACCTCCCCTCCAGTGTTGCACGGAGAGGTCCGTCTTGCGTCAGACCCCGGAAGGAAGAGACTGTCGCGCAGGCTTTCCGCTTCTTAATAGCTACTCCCAGCATCTTTCTAAAAGCTGCAAAGATCCCTGGGCAATTATCTGATGGGAGAACTACTCATCCCACAGTCCTTCTGTCTGGGCACACAAATATGATATCACCTGGTACACTGAGCACTAGAGGGACAAGTGCAGCTTTTAAAGGCCCAGGATATGGTGCTTTACAATTGTAGTCCATTTTGCTACACCAGTAAAGTTCATGTGCGTGTAAAGGCAGGCATCAAAATACTTTTGGTAATATAATGGTTTAATCACTGGTTCATTGGATTTGTTTTCCTATTGGAAAGTGTAGATATGTAGGGCCCATTACACTTATGCATTATGGCAATGCATGGCAAAACACACATTGTTACCATGTATTCCTGCAATGCACCTGCTTTACAATGCATATTCCAGTGTTGTGGTGTGCTGTGTTACTAAAAAAGGTGAGTTGGCAGTCCATTCACAATTGGTTGCCTCAACTCAATGCACATTGACACACTACAATCCATCATTAAAGTGTAAATCAGCCCTTAGTCCGGGTGCACACTGGTACGACATGACAGTCGTACTACTTTGGATCCGACTTTGCCCTGCGTCTGGAAGTCCGACATGCGTCCGACTTTAATGAACAGGGATCCGACTTCGATCCCCGACAATACCAGGCACTGTGTCTTGTATGAGTCTTTAGGAAGAACTCCACGCCAAATTAAAAAAAAAAAACGTCATGGGTTCCCCCTTTAGGAGCATACCAGGCCCTTCAGTTTGGTATGGATTTTAAGGGGAACCCCCTACGCTGAAAAAACGGCGTGGGGGTCCCCCCCAAAGTCCATACCAGACCCTTATCCGAGCATGCAGCCCAGCCGGTCAGGAAAGGGGGTGGGGAGGAGCGAGCACCCCCCCTCCTGAACCGTACCAGGGTACATGCCCTCAACATGGGGGGGTGGGTGCTTGTCCCCATGTTGATGAGGACAAGGGCCCCTTCCCGACAACCCTGGCCTTTGGTTGTCGGGCTCTGCGAGTGGGGGGCTTATCGGAATCCAGGAGCCCCCTTTAATAAGGGGACCCCCAGATCCCGCCCCCCCACCCTATGTGAATTAGTATGGAGTACATTGTACCCCTACGCATTCACCTGAAAAAAAAAGTTTAAAAAATAAAACACAGTACACAGGTTTTTAAAGTAATTTATTAGGCAGCTCCGGGAGTCTCTTCCAACTTTTTCATCCCTCTCCGGCTCTTCTCTGCTCTTCTCTGGTTCTTCTCCCTTTGTCTTCAGCTCTTTTGCCAACTCTTTTGCTAGCTCCTGCCCGGTCTTCTCTGTTGTCTTCTTCCCTCTTCTCTTCTTCCGATGTTGACACAACACTTTCTCCCGCTCTAGTGCCCGATGCGTGGTGTGCCACTACTTATATTTGCATGGGGTGGGGTCACCATGTGATGTCATCCAGAGGCCCAGCCCCTTATGACGTCACCACCTGGGGCATGCTGGGTGATGATGTCATAAGGGCAGAAGACAGAGGGAGAAGAACCGGAGAAGATCCGGAGAGGGATGAAGAAGTCGGAAGAGACCCCCGGAGCTGTCTAATAAATTACTTTAAAAACCTGTGTAGAATAGGGAAAAAGACAACAGAGAAGACCGGGCAAGAGCTAGCAAAAGAGCAGGCAAAAGAGCAGAAGATAGCTGAGGAAACCTGGCAGAAGACAGAGGGAGAAGAAATGGAGAAAAGCCGGAGAGGGATGAAGAAGTCGTAAGAGACCCCCGGAGCTGCCTAATAAATTACTTTCAAAATCTGTGTACTTGGTTTTATTTTTGACATTTTTTTTTCAGGTAAATGGGTAGGGGTACAATGTACCCCATACTCATTCACATAGGGTGGGGGCCGGGATAAGCCCCCTGCCCGCAAACCCTGACAACCAACGGCCAGGGTTGTCAGGAAGGGACCCTTGTCCTCATCAACATGGGCACAATGTGCTTTGGGGTGGGGGGGGGGCACAAAGCCCCCCCTGCATTAAAGCACCCACCCCCCCATCCCCACCCCCTTTCTTGACCGGCCGGGCTGTGTGCTCAGTTGAGAGTCTGGTATGAACTTTGGGGGGCCCCGAGGCCGGTTATTCTGCGTAGGGGGTCCCCTTAAAATCCATACCAGACCAAAGGACCTGGTATGCCCCTAAGAGGGGGAACCCATGCCGTTTTTTTTTTAAATTTGGAGTGGAGTTTTCCCTCAAGATCATAAGAGCACAAGTTGCATGCCAAAGTCAGATTAGGCAAGACAGCGATCCGACTTTGATCCGACTTCAGTGATATTCAATGGGCTGAAGTAGGATCAAAGTCAGATAAAAGTAGTGCAGGGAGCATTTTCAAAGTCGGACCGACTTGTGTCGGACCAGTTAAGACGGCTCTCATAGGGAAACATTAATTTTCACAAGTCATGCGACATGAGCTCCCAATGTTGGAGCGTTTGTCGTACCAGTGTGAACCCGGTCTTAATGTCCTCAGAGGAAGCAGTAGTTGTTGCAGTGTTAGGGTAAATGGGTAAACCCATTTTGTTTTAAACATATTTAATTAATCCTCCAATCAATGTGTACTACTCTATTAATCTTTTTATTTTAAAGGGAAGCATACATTAGTTATAAAGGGAGACACTGTTATTTAGTGTTACAGGTATTAGAAGCTTCCTATCTAACAGCAGGAAGATGGACTGTCTCTGTACTCTGGGAGAGAAATATTCAAGGTACAGGTGGAGGAGAAGAGAGACCGGTAGAAAAAATAGGATTTTTATAACAGCTTACCTGTAAAATCCTTGGAAGTAAATCATGGGACACAGTGCACTATAGTAATTACTATATGGGTTATGCACCCACCTTTAGGTGATGGACACTGGCATAATCAAAGACAGGAAGTCCCCCCTATATAACCCCTCCCATACAGGGAGTACCTCAGGTTTTGTAGCAAAGCAATATATATAAATATCCCAAAAAGAGGGGAGGGACCTCTGTGTTCCATGATGTACTTCAAAGAAAAGGATTATACAGGTAAGCTTTCATAAAAATCCTATTTTCTTTATCGTACATCACAGGACACAGAGCACTATAGTAATTACTATATGGGATGTCCTAAAGCAATGCCATCTAATGGGAGGGAGACACAAAATAAAGCAGACCACCATCAGCCGTGAGGACCTATACTGCTGCCTGCAGTACACTGCACCCAAAAGTGGCATCCTCTTGATGACCCACATCCACCTGGTAAAATTTTGAGATAGTTTGTATTGATGACCATGTCGCAGCCTTGCAAACCTCAGCCATGGAGGCTTGGTGACACACTGCCCATGAAGCACTAACTGCCCTGGCAGAGTGCGCTCTAGGACGAAAAGGTGGAATCTTCCCCTTTAAATCATAAGCCTGAATAATGATCTGACTAATCCATCTAGAAATGGTTGATTTTGACACTGCATGCCCTCTCCTGGGGCCCTCTGGCAGCACAAACAAAGCGTCAGTTTTCTGTATCTGAGCAGTTGCTTCTAGATAGAGATTAACTGCTCTTACTACATCAAGAGAATGCAATAATTTTTCTTCTGCAGAACAGGGTTCTGGAAAAAACGAAGGTAGGGAAATATCCTGGTTCATATGAAAACTGGATACTACCTTGGGAAAAAAGGACGGACGAGGACGCAACACCACCTTATCCTTATGAACCACTAGGAATGGCTCTTTACAAGAAAAAGCTACCAACTCAGAAACTCTTCTTACGGAGGTTACCACAACCAAAAATACGAATTTTCTTGTCACAAGGACCAAAGGAGCACTGCACATTGGCTCAAAAGGAGACTCCTGAAGGACCGACAAGACTGGATTCAAATCCCATGGGCACAGAGGTGATTTAATCAGCAAATTTATACGTGTTACTCCTTGTATAAAGGCCCAAACTAAGGAATGCAAAGCAAGGGGGTTTGGAAAAAAACTGACATGGCCAAGACTTGACCCTTGATAGTACTCAAGGCTAGTTTCATCTCCACCCCTGACTGTAGGAAGGCAAGAACTCTACTTATTAAATACTTGCGAGGATGCCAATCCTTGCTTTCACACCAGGAAACATAGGCCTTCCAGACCCTATAGTAAATAGCCCTAGAGGCCAGCAGCCTTGCGCTAATCAGGGTAGTTACCACTGAGCCTGAAAGCCCCCGACCTTTTAGAACGAGGGCCTCAACAGCCAAACTGCCAAATTTAGCGTTTGTAAGGCATGATGGAACACTGGCCCTTGGGAAAGCAGATCCGGGTGGGACGGAAGAGTCCCAGGATCCCTAACTGCCATCCTCACGATCTCCGCATACCAGGACCTCCTGGGCCATTCCGGAGCAACTAGGATTACCAGCTTCCGTTCCCCCTTTATCCTGCGTAGAAGAAGCAGAAGCAACTGAATTGGAAGGAATGGGAGGGAAACAAGGAGTTACTAAGGCATCCGTCCCGCAAGCAAGCGGATCCCTTGTCCTCGACACAAAGCTGTCTAACTTTTTATTGAACCTGGATGCCAATAGGTCTACGTCCGGGGTACCACACCTTTGGCATATGGCCAGAAAGACGTCGGGATGCAGAGACCATTGCCCTGGGAGCAATTGTTGGCAGCTCAAGAAATCTGCCTGCCAATTTTCCACTCCTGGGATGAAAACCGCAGATGGGCAAGGCACATGCTCTTCTGCCCAAGCCAGAATATGGTTTACCTCTTTCTGGGCAGCGTGACGTTTGGTGCCGACTTGGTGAATGATATAGGCCACTGCCGTGGCATTGTCGGATTGAATTCTGACAGGATAGTTCCGTAATCTGCTTGTCCAGGCCCTTAGGGCCAGATTAACCGCCCAAATCTCTAGAATGTTGATGGGTAAGGTCTTCTCGGATTCTGACCACTTCCCCTGAACAGTGTTCCATTCCAGGACTGCTCCCCAGCCCAGGAGGCTGGAATCGGTCGTCACTATCCTCCAAGTAACTGGTATGAAGGTTTTCCCCTTCTGCAAATTCTTGGCTAACAACCACCAATTGAGACTCCGGCACATGCTTGGAGTCAAGCACATTGGACAATCCAAATCCTGGTTTTTCCTGCTCCAAGCAGACAGGATACTGTTTTGCAACAGCCTTGAATGGAATTGAGCATAGGGAACTGCTTCGAACGAAGCTACCATATTCCCTAATAACCTCATGCAAAGGCAGATAGAAGGACTCTTCCTTGTCCTGACTGCATGAACCAGTTCTCTTATAGCGCAGACCTTTGCCTGGGGTAAAACAAGCTTTTGTGGGTTGTGTCTATAACCAGACCCAAGTACTCCAGCCTTTTTACTGGCTGTAAGGATGATTTTTCTAGGTTGAGAATCCAACCTAGATGTTCCAGATACCTGACCGTGCTGACCACACTCTGGTCTAGCCCTGTTACTGACTAATCTATCAGCAGTAGGTTGTCTAAGTATGCCACTACTGCTATACCCTGGGCCCTTAGTCTCGCCAGAAGTGGAGCCAGGACCTTTGTAAATACTCGTGATGCGGTGGCCAACCTAAAGGGCAAGGCCACAAACTGAAAGTGTCGCTGTTCTACTGCGAATCACAGGAATTTCTGATGAGCAGGGAATATTGGCACATGGAGATATGCATCCTTGATGTCTATTGACGCTAGAAGTTCTCCTCCTCGAAGAGTGGATACTATTGACCGGATTGATTCCATGTGAAACGAGCGGATGTTTAGGAACCGGTTTAGACCCTTGAGATCTAGAATGGGTCTGACATCTCCATTTGGTTTTGACATAGTGAAGAGATTTGAATAAAAACTCATTCCCTGTTCTCCTAAGGGAGTCTCTATGATCACCCCAGTGGCGGAATTTCCACGGTCGCACCAGTTGCACTTGCGACTGGGCCCCTGGAGTTCTGCCCATGGGGGGGGGCCCTAAAGCCCGGAGGTTGCTGGCTGCAGTTATGAGCAGAGAGTGTCAATTACACTCTCTGTCACACTGCTCGGAGCCTGCACTGACAGCCTGCCCCCCTCCTCCTCGCACGGACATCGGAGAGGAGAGGAAAGAGATACAGAGAGCAGGATCTTCTTCTCCCACCCCCCTCCTGTGTGTCCCCGTGGCCCTGCCCACATTCCAATCCTCGGCAGCTACATGCTTAGCAAAGAGAAAATTCAGCAGCCTGCAGGTAGATAGTGGAGACCAGCTTGTACTATGGATGCTACAACCCTCCACAGAGGATCCACAGCTCTCAAGGTCAGCCAGTCACCTTGCTTCTTAATGAAACTTCTTAGTGACTGAAAAGAAAGCAGCACACAGGTGGGTCAATCATTGATGGGACTGATTGTGTTGTCCCCTCCACAGCCCCTCAACCAACACAGCAGCCCACTGGGGTTTCCCTAGTGTGGTGCACTACAAGCCCCAGCATGCTCTGCCAGCCTATGGCTACTTTCAGACTGGGGTGAGCATCGGCGTTAAAGCGGCACTATTTTTAGTGCCGCTTTACCGTCGTTTTAGTGACGCTATTCGGCTGCTAGCAAGGTGGTTTTAACCCCCACTAGCGGCCAAAAAAGGGTTTAACCCGCCCGCCAAGCGCCACTGCAGTGGCGCTTTGCCGGCGGTTTTGCAGCACTGCCCCATTGTTTTCAATGGGCAGGGGCGATTTAGGAGTGGTGTAAACAGCGCTGCAAAGATGCAGGACTTTTTTTTACTGTCCTGCAAACGCACCGCTCCAGTGTAAAAGCCCTCAGGCTTTCATACTGGAGAGACAGGAGAGGCTCTTTACAGGCGCTATGCAGGCTCTATTTATAGCGCCTGTAAAGCGTATTTATAGCGCCTGTAAAGCGCCTCAGTGTGAAAGAAGCCTTAGTGTATGTATAGCACAGGCTAGTAGATCTTGTTTGCTGACCAATCCAGGGCCCAAGCCTCCATCTATGGTAAGGGAAGTGTCCCCCACCCTTCCTCTCTTATCTCGTCAGTAGGGATGAGCCGAACACCCCCCGGTTCGGTTCGCACCAGAACCCGCGAACGGACCGAAAGTTCGCACGAACGTTAGAACCCCATTGACGTCTATGGGACTCGAACGTTCGAAATCAAAAGTGCTCATTTTAAAGGCTAATTTGCATGGTATTGTCCTAAAAAGGGTTTGGGGACCCGGGTCCTACCCCAGGGGACATGTAAAAAAAACTTTTAAAAACGGCCGTTTTTTCGGGAGCAGTGATTTTAATGATGCTTAAAGTAAAAAAAAAAAAAGTGAAATATTCCTTTAAATATCGTACCTGGGGGGTGTCTATAGTATGCCTGTAAAGTGACGCGTGTTTCCCATGTTTAGAACAGTCCCTGCACCAAATGTCATTTTTAAAGGAAAAAATCTCATTTAAAACTGCTTGCGGGTTTAATGTCATGTCGGGTCATGGCAATATGGATGAAAATCAGTGAGACAAACGGCATGGGTACCCCCCAGTCCATTACCAGGCCCTTTGGGTCTTGTATGGATATTAAGGGGAACCCCGCACCCAAATTAAAATAAGGAAAGGTGTGGGGCCACCAGGCCCTATATACTCTGAACAGCAGTATACAGGCGGTGCAAACAAGACAGGGACTGTAGGTTTGTTGTTAAGTAGAATCTGTTTGTAATTTTGAACATTTTTAACGTGTTTAGCTCCAGCCAAAAAATCTTTTCTAAGCTTTTTGGAAAACATAGGGAAGGGTTATCACCCCTGTGACATTTGTTTTGCTGTCTTTCCTCCTCTTCAGAAGATTTCACCTCACTTTTTTGTCCCAATGAAAAATGTTTTTTGAAAATTTGGGTTTTTTTGTGGAACAAGGATTGGAAAGCATCAGTGGAAAGGAGAAATTGTTTTCCCATATTAACTCTTACAGGAGAGAATTTCCCTTCCTAGGGGTAGATTTCATCTCACTTTCTGTTGTCTCCTTCCGTTTGCAAGTAGGAGTCGTTTGTAAGTTAGATGTTTGAAAGTAGGGTCCTGCCCTATATACTCAGCAGAAATTTGGGCCTTAGGTGTTGCTGTGGCCACAACACTGTAAGCCCTCACAGGGCCCTGCTGTGAAATATTAGATCAAGAATTGTAATTACATGCCCCTGTTGAACAGGAGCTGAAAAATTAGGCCTTAGGCACTGGTGCTGGTGCCACAACACTGCAACCCCTCACAGACACTCTAGTTGGAACGCAGGAACGAGCCCTGCTGCAAAGTATTGCTTCAAAAATTGTAATTACACGCCCCTGTTAGACAGGGGCAGAAAAATTGGGCCTTAGGCACTGGTGCTGGTGCCACAACACTGCAACCCCTCACAGACACTCTAGTTGGAACGCAGGAACGAGCCCTGCTGCAAAGTATTGCATCAAAAATTGTAATTACACGCCCCTGTTAGACAGGGGCAGAAAAATTGGGCCTTAGGCACTGGTGCTGGTGCCACAACACTGCAACCCCTCACAGACACTCTAGTTGGAACGCAGGAACGAGCCCTGCTGCAAAGTATTGCATCAAAAATTGTAATTACACGCCCCTGTTAGGGGCAGAAAAATTGGGCCTTAGGCACTGGTGCTGGTGCCACAACACTGCAACCCCTCACAGACACTCTAGTTGGAATGCAGGAACGAGCCCTGCTGCAAAGTATTACATCAAAAATTGTAATTACATGCCCCTGTTAAACAGGGGCTGAAAAATTGTGCCTTAGGCACTGGTGGTGGCGCCCAGAACCAAAAATGTTCTTACAAGCTATCAGCGTGATGATTGAGGAGGAAGAGGATAATTACTCAGGGATAGTCACTCAGCATCAGCATAGGCAGTCTTTGAAGGGATCTGAGATTTCAAAAAAAATTATTCGGTTACATCAGCATCAGGTGCTTGGTAGCTGGTGGTGATCCAAGACTCATTCATTTTTATGAAGGTCAGCCGATCGACCGAGTCGGTGGACAGACGCACCCTGTGATCGGTTACCACGCCTCCAGCAGCACTGAATGTGCGTTCTGAAAGAACGCTGGATGCAGGACAGGCCAGTAGCTCAATTGCATACTGTGCAAGCTCTGGCCAGTGATCCATCCTCAAGACCCAGTAACCCAGAGGATTTTCGGTGGGAAAGGTGTCCAAGTCTGATCTTGCCCCTAGGTATTCCTGCACCATGTAAAACAGACGCTGGCGATGGTTGCTGGAACCGATCATGCCTTGGGGCTGCGGACCAAAAAATTGTCTGAACGCATCGGTCAGGCGGCCACCTTCTCCACCGCTCCTTCTTTGACTGACCGAAGCCTCAGCAACACGTTGTCCAGAAACAGGAGTTTGTAACCTCCCAGTCTCTGGGAACGCGTTGCACAGACCTTTCTGCAAGGCCTCCCGAAGATGTTTCATCCTCTGCTCCCTCTGCAATGGCAAGATAAGGTCCGCAACCTTACCCTTGTAACGTGGATCAAGGAGGGTTGCCAGCCAGTATTGGTCCTTCTCCTTGATACCACGAATACGAGGATCCTTACGCAGGCTTTGCAGGATCAGGGAGGCCATGCAGCGTAGGTTTGCTGAGGCATTCGGTCCAGAGTCCTCTGGGTCACTAAGAACGACATGGTCCGCAGCCACCTCCTCCCAGCCACGTACAAGTCCATGTGTTTCTTGGGACTGATCCCTTAAAGACTGCTGCTGATGCTGAGTGCCAGGCTCCACCTCCATACTGACACAATCTTCCTCCTCCTCCTCTTCCTCCTCGTCCTCTTCCTGTGTGATCGGCGGGCACGCAGGAACACTGTCTGGATAAAGGGGGCCTTGAGAGCTAAGGAAGTCCTCCTCTTCCTGCCTCTGTTCTGCCTCAAGTGCCCTGTCCATTATTCCACGCAGCGTGTGCTCCAACAGGTGGACAAGGGGGACAGTGTCACTGATGCATGCACTGTCACTGCTCACCATCCTCGTGGCCTCCTCGAATGGTGACAGGACAGTGCATGCATCCCTGATCATGGCCCACTGGCGTGGGGAAAAAAAACCAAGCTCCCCTGACCCTGTCCTGGTGCCATAGTCGCACAGGTACTCATTGATGGCCCTCTGCTGCGTGTGCAGCCGCTGCAGCATGGCCAACGTTGAGTTCCACCTGGTGGGCATGTCACAGATTAGGCGGTTCTTGGGCAGGTTAAACTCCTTTTGGAGGTCCGTCAGCCGAGCACTGGCATTATATGACCGGCGGAAATGCACACAGACTTTCCTGGCCTGCCTCAGGACATCCTGTAAGCCCGGGTACCTGCCCAAGAACCGCTGCACCACCAAGTTAAGGACGTGAGCCAAACAGGGCACATGGGTCATTTGTCCCTGTCGGAGGGCAGAGAGGAGGTTGGTGCCATTGTCGCAAACCACCATTCCTGCCTTAAGTTGGCGTGGCGTCAACCACCTCTGAACCTGCCCCTGCAGAGCTGACAGAACCTCTGCCCCAGTGTGGCTCCTGTCCCCCAAGCACACCAGCTCAAGCACCGCATGGCATCTTTTGGCCTGCGTACTTGCGTAGCCCCTTGAATGCCTACGGAGCACCGCTGGTTCCGAGGAAGAGGCCATGGAGGAAGAAGAAGAGGAGGGGGTGGAGGAGAGAGGTGTGTCACAATCAGCATTTTGGAGGCGTGGTGGCGGAACAACCTCCAACACTACTGCACCTTGTCCTGCATCCTTCCCAGCTGCCAGCAGAGTCACCCAATGCGCCATGAAACTTAGGTAACGTCCCTGTCCATGCCTGCTGGACCATGAGTCAGCGGTAATATGCACCTTACCGCTGACCGCCCTGTCCAGCGAGGCATGGACATTGCCTTCCACATGCCGGTAGAGAGCCGGAATCGCCTTCCGTGAGAAAAAGTGGCGTTTGGGTACCTGCCACTGAGGAACCGCACATTCCACAAACTCACGGAAGGGGGCAGAGTCTACCAACTGAAAAGGCAGCAGTTGAAGTGCTAGCAATTTTGCCAAGCTAGCATTCAACCGCTGGGCATGTGGATGGCTGGGAGCAAACTTCTTTCGGCGGTGCAGCAGCTGGGGCAGGGAAATTTGCCTGGTACAATCTGACGTCGGTGTACCAAAAGCAGATTGCCCACAAGTACTTGGCTGTGACACACCTAATTCTACACCTTCATTCCTCTCAGTGCAGGTCTCAGAGAGGACTGAAGGTCTAGTGGGGTTGGAAATCTCAGCTGATGAGGAGCAAGGAGAGATCCTCTTTGTTCTTTGGTGTGGGTCTTTTAGATACGCTTGCCAACGAACTGCATGGCAGGTCAACATATGTCTGGTCAAGCATGTGGTACCCAAGCGGGAGATGTTTTGGCCACGCGAGATACGCTTGAGACATATGTTGCAAATAGCAGCGGTGCGATCTGATGCACTCGTCTCAAAAAAGGCCCACACCAAAGAACTTTTTGAATAACGCGCAGAGACTGCAGCGCCCTGCACATGTGGAGCTTTGGGGTGTGATGCAGTCAATGTGCTGCCCTTAGGCTGGCCCCTGGAGGGCATCCTGCCTTGTTGGTGATGTGCCGCCACCTCCTCCTCCTCCTCCTCCTCCTCTCTCCTATCAGGCACCCACGTTGAGTCAGTGACCTCATCATCCCCTCCCTCCTCATCACTGGAGCAAACCTGGCAGTATGCTGCAGCAGGGGGAGCATGACTGCCAGATTGCTGTCCTTCTTGGGCACCCCCTCTGTCCGTGCTCATGTTACTGCCTTCATCGAGCTCAGTATCGTCATCAGAGCCTTCCAAACGCTGGGCATCCTCCTGGAGCATGTACCCAACACTGTGGTCAAACAGTTCGAGGGAATCCTCATGAGGACATGGTGGAGCTAGGGAAGGAGTCACTGATGACATTGAGCTGAGGGAAGAGGCCAGACAAAGCACCCTGGGCATGGGTGAGAGAGGATGAGGAGGATGAGGACGGCTTGGTCATCCACTCGACCAAGTCTTCCGCATGTTGCGGCTCAACACGGCCAGCTGCCGAAAAAAAGGCCAAGCGTGTCCCATGGCCACGTGCTGATGAGGATGCACCGTCTCCACGACCAGCACTAGACACAGAGCCTGCTTGCCCTCTCTTATTGGCTTGTGACTGTCTGCCTCTCCTTCTTGGCCTTCCAGACATACTAATGGCCTGTAGCTGCACTAAGCTGGGATAGAACACCTGTAATTTTCTTCAGGTAGCTTTATATACTGTAACCAGACAAGCCTGCCTGTCAGTAGGAAGATAACAGGAACGGATCTAGCTGAACACTGTGAGCAGGACGCACTGTACTAAATGTAAATAGTCTAGCTGCCTGACCGTGGTACTAATAGGATCAAATAGAACACCTGTAATTTTCTTGAGGTAGCTTTATATACTGTAACCAGACAAGCCTGCCTGTCAGTAGGAAGATAACAGGAACGGATCTAGCTGTACACTGTGAGCAGGACGCACTGTACTAAATGTAAATAGTCTAGCTGCCTGACCGTGGTACTAATAGGATCAAATAGAACACCTGTAATTTTCTTCAGGTAGCTTTATATACTGTAACCAGACAAGCCTGCCTGTCAGTAGGAAGATAACAGGAACGGATCTAGCTGAACACTGTGAGCAGGACGCACTGCACTAAATGTAAATAGTCTAGAAGATAACAGGAACGGATCTAGCTGAACACTGTGAGCAGGACGCACTGCACTAAATGTAAATAGTCTAGAAGATAACAGGAACGGATCTAGCTGAACACTGTGAGCAGGACGCACTGCATTAAATGTAAATAGCAGGAACGGATCTAGCTGAACACTGTGAGCAGGACGCACTGCACTAAATGTAAATAACAGGAACGGATCTAGCTGAACACTGTGAGCAGGACGCACTGCACTAAATGTAAATAGTCTAGAAGATAACAGGAACGGATCTAGCTGAACACTGTGAGCAGGACGCACTGCACTAAATGTAAATAGCAGGAACGGATCTAGCTGAACACTGTGAGCAGGACGCACTGCACTAAATGTAAATAGCAGGAACGGATCTAGCTGAACACTGTGAGCAGGACGCACTGCACTAAATGTAAATAGCAGGAACGGATCTAGCTGAACACTGTGAGCAGGACGCACTGCACTAAATGTAAATAACAGGAACGGATCTAGCTGAACACTGTGAGCAGGACGCACTGCACTAAATGTAAATAGCAGGAACGGATCTAGCTGAACACTGTGAGCAGGACGCACTGCACTAAATGTAAATAGCAGGAACGGATCTAGCTGAACACTGTGAGCAGGACGCACTGAACTAAATGTAAATTGCAGGGACGGATCTAGCTGAACACTGTGAGCAGGACGCACTGCACTAAATGTAAATAGTCTAGAAGATAACAGGAACGGATCTAGCTGAACACTGTGAGCAGGACGCACTGCACTAAATGTAAATAGTCTAGAAGATAACAGGAACGGATCTAGCTGAACACTGTGAGCAGGACGCACTGCACTAAATGTAAATAGCAGGAACGGATCTAGCTGAACACTGTGAGCAGGACGCACTGCACTAAATGTAAATAGTCTAGAAGATAACAGGAACGGATCTAGCTGAACACTGTGAGCAGGACGCACTGCATTAAATGTAAATAGTCTAGATAGAAGATAACAGGAACGGATCTAGCTAAACTGAATACAGTGTATATATATATATATGCAACACCTGGGATGCATATATATACACAATACACTGTAAGTGCAGCTAACTGACTGACTGTTCTGCCTAATCTATCTAACTCAAATCAAATGACACTGTCTCTCTCTCTCTATCTCTCAGCACACCGGAACACACACTACACAGGGCCGCCGTGCAGGCGGCCTTATATAGTGTGGGGTGTGTACTAAATCCCCTGAGCCATAATTGGCCAAAGCCACCCTGGCTTTGGCCAATTACAGCTCTCTCTACTGACGGCGCTGTGATTGGCCAAGCATGCGGGTCATAGTGCATGCTTGGCCAATCATCAGCCAGCAATGCACTGCGATGCCGCAGTGAATTATGGGCCGTGACGCGCCACACGAATTTAGCGCGAACGGCCCATATCGTTCGCAATTCGGCAAATGGGCGAACAGCCGATGTTCGAGTCGAACATGGGTTCGACTCGAACACGAAGCTCATCCCTACTCGTCAGCCTCTGAGCACACTTATGTAAGGGAGAGCTCTGTGGAGTGTAATGTAAAGGGGGACTCTGATGTACATGGGGGGCTTTGGTGAGCAGAGTCCCCCTTACATCAGGATTCCCAGAGCACCTCTTACATCAGTTTTCCTTTACATTACAGTCCACAGAGCTCCCCCTTAGGGCCCTTTCTCATGGGCGAACTCTGCCAAGCAAATCCACCTGCTCAGTGCAGGATCTTTCCGCTGATCCCCACCGAGCAGGCAGATAACAGGTCCATGTCTGCTCCACTTGTGCAGAGTGGACACAGACACAGACTGCTGTTCTCTATGGACCGGTCTGACTGTCATCCAATCCGCTAGTCTGTTTTCATTGGAGCGGATGCAGGCAGGTGTAAAAGGACAGGTCTGTTTACATCCGCCTCCCCATACAAAACAATGGGTGGTCCGATCAGTTCAAATGTGTAAAAGACGCCAGAAAAGGGTCCTGCTGCAGGACCATAATCAAGGGCCCCGTGATGGGAGAAAAGGACACCAGGATCATTAGAAAGGGCCCCGGGACCAGAGGTCAGGGGGCCCTTCATGGTTCCTTGCACCGGGGCCCCGAAGGTTCTAGTTACGCCTCTGGATCACCCCTTGAGACAGCAGCTGGTCTAGTGCCTGAAATAAAGACCCTCGTTTTATTGGGTCCTTGGGAACGCTCGATCTTAGGAAACGAGACGGTGGAAACTCCCGAAACTCTAGTTTGTATCTCAGAGATACTGTGGAGATGACCCATCTGTCCTGGATTTCCTCCCACCAAGCTCCTGCAAACTGCAGAAGCCTTCCCCCCACTTGATCGAGCGGGGGCACCCCTTCATAGGGAGGCCTTGGGACTCTGCTTTGCAGATTTCTGCCTCCAGGACTTTTTATGGCCCTGAGCTTGATTCTGAGGCCTTCCTCTTCGAGCTGACGGTGGAGGCCATCGTGACTGCCTAGAGGCTGTTGCCCCAGGCGACAGAGAAGCAGAACATTTAAATGAAGGAAGCCTACTCCTTCTTTTCACTGGAAGAAGGGTACTTTTTCCACCCGAGATTTTCTGGATGTACTTATCCAAGTCATCCCCAAACAACCATTCCCCATGAAAGGGAAACCCAGTCAGCAGTTTCTTACAAGGCAACTCTGCTGACCAATGCTTAAGCCACAGAACCCTCTTCATGTGTACCAACAGGAGGGCAAGGCGAGGCGTCTGATGAATAGAATCCTTAATAGCATCAACCGCAAAACAAAGGGCCCTAGGCAGCTCTGCTAGGTCCGGGACCTCTTCCCCTTTGACGACCTGCTTCACTTTGTCTTTAAGGGATTGACAGATGCCAATTGCTGCTACTGCAGGCTGTGCTACTGCACCGGCCATAGCAAACGAGGCTTTAAACAACAACTCCAGCCTCTTATCCGCTTGATCCTTTATCACCTGAACATCGTCTACCAGAGAAGTAAGACTTTTATTCAGGGAAGAGACAGCAGTGTCTACTGCTGGCACACTTCATTTTTTTGTGAATTTCTCCTCCATAGGATAAATGAGGGAATCTCTTAGGAGGAATGAAATGCCTATCTGGATGAGCCCAGTCAGCATAAATAAGCTGTTCCAGCAACGGGTGCATAGGGAAAGCGTGTGAACACGGTGGAGGCTTTAGAGAACCCAAAGAGGAGAAGGGAACTTCAGCCGTCTCTGTTAGGGGTAACCTATATCCAAAACGGACTGTCTCAGTGAGTGATTGAATTAGCAATCTTTGAGACTGCAAAGCTGAGAAGGGCTCCTCTGAGCCCTCAAACAAGGACCCATCCTCCCGCCCTTCTAGTGGGTCCCCTAAGGGCTCATCCAAATCCACTACTCACTCCTGATCTGCAGATGACGGGCCCATAATAGGGGAAGGGGACCTGTCGCGCTTCTTCCTAGCCTGGGAGGAGGACGCAAACAGACTAGCTATCTTCCCCTCTAATCCAGCCAAAGCCGTAGCCAAGTCATCCTTAGTGACATATGCAGAGGCTGGAATGTTGGAGGTAGCTACAATGCCTGACAAGCCCAATGGCTCAGCCTAGTCAGCCGTTTCAGGTCTTTCAGGGGAGGATGGTACCGTGGAGGTGCGACTAGGATTCCCAGACCCTGACCGCTGTGCTTTTGAGCCCCTTCTCCCTGTTTTTGTCCCTCTCCTTTGGGAATAAATAGTACCTCTAAGCACAAAGCAGAGGTCAAAGCAGAGGTACTGACACCATGCATCTATTGCTGAGCTCAGTCTTAGCAATGGTTAATATGTCGCTATCAATGCTACAGCTAGATGCTGAGTAGATGGGTCTTGAGAATGCCTGTACCCAACACCCAGCTCTTACATGCCCCTGGATCAGTGTCTGTGTCCATCTGTCAGCCACCATACTACACACACAGCCTGAACTTTATGAGAAGCTGCCGGTCCGCGCCTGCACCATGAGAAAACATGCACACCCAGGGCGTGGCCTGACGGGAGTTCCAGATGGTCGCATAGTCTTGGAGCTCCAGAGACACGGGACCAAAGCGACTTAAAGCAGCCTCATCTGAGCACTCCTCTGCACCAGAGTTACGGCGAATAAGCCTAGGAAGGCACCGGGAGCATGCCCAGCAAAAGATGGGGAGATAGGAGGCCTCAGCGGCTCACGGACTTCTACTCCCTAGTGTCCGGTGGAGACAGCCAAGATGGCGCCGCGGCCTTCTCACTTCAGACGGCATCATCGCACACGAGGGGCCTACAAAAAAGGTAAAAAACTGACCAAAAACACCCCACAAGACAGCCACCACTCCTACCCTCCCTCTCCATCCACCAATAGCCCCTCTAAATCAAAACCTAGGATGGATAGCAACGGATTAAGCCCGGCGGGGAGCACGGCCTCTGATCCAGGGAAATGCCTGAGGCTATCGAATCATTCCCAACTCAGAATACACCGGTGCTAGATACAGTACTAAAGGACATGCTGTTATCGTTACGTAGCACAATACAATCAGATCTGGCATCATACATGCACAAGTTCAACAAAGAAATACAGTCAGTTGGAAACAGGATAGATCACATTGAGACTAAGATGGAGGAGCATCAATGATTTAGTTGATGCTAACGATGAGAGGGAGGGGGACACAGAATGGATAAAGGCAAAGCTCGCTGACATGAAAGACAGATCGAGAAGAAACAATATAAAAATAAGAGGAATCCCTGAATCTGTCCACCAAAATGATTTAAATTCGTATGCTGCCAATCTGTTCAAACAAATCCTACCTGGTTTAACAGATATGAATGTCACTATAGACAGGATTCACCATCTACCCAAGCCACCACACTTGTCTGAACACATACCTAGAGATGTTCTATTACGTCTACATTTTTTCCATGTAAAGGAAAACCTCATGATTACAATGAGGAAAAAAGAACAAGTGCCCCCACAGTGTCAAAATCTCCAGTTCTTTACCGACCTGTCACAATATACGCTCCAGAAGAGAAAAAAACTTGAATTCAATAACCAAAGCTCTTCATAATCATAAAATATTGTACAGATGGGGGTACCCCACAAAGCTTACAATTACCAGGGAGAATCATACCCATGTAATTACATCTCTGGAGAAAGGGATTGCTCTCTTGAAAGAATGGGACATAATCCCTGAACAAGCTGAAGGTGCATATACTTCAAGCACTCCAAGTCAAGTTAATCGCGAATGGAAGACAGTAACGGCAAAGAATGCCAAATCACATGCGTAATAATGCTCGGATATCCCCTTTACATTTTAGGGTCCCGGTGTTCTCTGACCGTAGAAATCTAAAGGCCAAACTTTTCCCCCAATTAAACCTAGCAGGTTAAAGAGGGAGTTTCACCCAATGCGTTCAACTTACACTCTTCAAAGTGTGCAATGTTTCACCAGTTACTCTGTTGTTTTGTTTTTTTTATCTTTTTTTTTTTTTCTTTCTTTTGCCTAGTTCCTCAGATACTGATAGAGCCGGAAAACCAGAATCGAGACACCCACTCACAGCAGAACAGTATGCTGTCATTTGTGGATTTAACCAACATAAGAAAAATAAGCATATTAACTGTACCTTCAATATCTCCAACAGTGAGTATCCAACTATACACATTAACATCAACTCTGTTGCCTGAGGCACCATCTGCGGATGACAGAGGGACAGGACCTCCTTGGTGCCAAGAACCTGCGCAGCAATAGCAGCACTTACCACCAACCTCAACTATGTCACTGAATATACTATCTATGAACACTAAAGGGCTCAACCACCCCGTAAAACGCAACTCATTATGGAAAGAGGCCATTACACACCAATGTGATATTGTATGCGCACAAGAGACACACTTCTTAGCTTCCAACCCCCCTAAATTTACCCACAAGAATTATCCACATATCTTTACAGCGAACGCACAGTCCAAGACCAAGGGAATTCTAATAGCTATAAGAGACACGGTGGCATTCAAGATCCACAAAGTTGTGTGTGACCCTTTAGGAAGATTTTTGATTCTCCATGTCGAACTCAATGTCAATTAACGCGAGGCCGATATGGAGAATTAATACATTTCTCCTACAACAAAAGGAATGTAAAAAAAATTTTCAAGCAAGATTGTCCGAGTTCTTCTCTAACAATGCGGGATCTGTTAAAGACCCATTTGTGTTATGGAATGCGCACGAGGCATTTATGAGAGGGATATGCATACAAATGAGGGCGAGGGAAAAGAGGCAGAGGCAAAGGCGGCTACAGGACTTGACAACCAAGATTCACACATTAGACAACCAAAACAAAATTGACCCATCACTATCTATCAGCCAAAAAATAATTCAATTAAGATATGACCTTAGATTACTACTTCTTGAAAATTTTGAAAAAAACAGTAAGAGACTTAAAATGACATATTATGCTTGCGGGAACAAAGCGGGTAAATTATTAGCTCAAACCATAAAAGGGCATAGAATCAAAGCAAAAATCCCCTATATTATACATCCCAACACTAAGCAGAAGAAATATCATCCCCAAAAAATAGCGGACGCTTTTAGTTCTTACTATAGTTCCTTATACAACCTGAAAAATGATCCCAAGACTTCTCAACCCACCCCAGAAATAATTAATAATTTTCTTTCCCAACTACCAATACCAAAACTGACATAAACCGTTTACTGAAACTGAGATACATAGGATAATTGATTCCTTACCTTTAAACAAATCTCCAGGCCCTGACGGATTTAGTGGGAAATACTATAAAGAATTCAAACACACTCTATCACCATATTTAAACAGAATTTTCAGTGCCGCTGCCGCCTCTGCCTTTTTCCCTCCGGAGATGTTAGAAGCACTTATTATAACGTTGCCTAAGCCAGGGAAGGAGCCCAATTCCCCCCCAAACTTTAGACCACTTTTGAATACTGATCTAAAGTTATACGCAAAATTATTAGCAGCCCGATTGGTAAACATACTGCCCACATTGATTCATCCCGATTAAACGGGTTTTACCAAAAATAGACAGACATCTGACGCTACCCGAAGATTAATTAACATCATACACCTGGCGGAAGTGAAGAAAAGGCCTTCTCTGCTCCTAACTTTGGATGCAGAGAAGGCCTTTGACTGAATACACTGGCAGTATCTACTCAAAGTACTAGAAACTTTTGGATTTAATAGCAATATTCTATTGACCATTATGGCACTCTACTCTAAACCTTCTGCCAGAGTGTACATGTCAGGAATACTTTCATCCCCATTTTCCATATCCAATGGAACAAGGCAAGGATGTCCCCATCCCCTTTAATCTTTAACTTATTAATGGAAGCTTTTGCTATCCACATTCGTTCTCATGCTAATATAACAGGTTTCACAGAAGGAGGAACTGACCACATCATCAGCCTTTTCGCTGATGATGTTATCATGATACTAACAGAAGTGCAATCTTCCCTGGCTGAAGCACATGAAGCTTTATCTTTGTTTAATCGAATATCATACTATAAAATCAATGAAAGCAAATCCCAAATATTAGGACTAGGCATAGATGTTCACACGCAGAATAGACTTCAGGAAATATTTCCATATGCTTGGAGCTCCAAAGGAATAAAATATCTAGGTATAACATTAACTGAAAAGACCGATCATCTAGTCAACGCAAATTACACACCATTCCTCCAAGACCTTTATTCCAAGTTAAGCAACATATCCAAAAAAGAAATCTCATTGTCAGGAAGACTAGCATCATTTAAAATAATGATTCTACCACAATTTATTTACTTATTTAGAGCCTTGCCAAAACTTCTTCACTAAATCCCAATCGGAAATTACCTAATTTCTATGGCAAAAGCAAAAGGCCAGATGTGCATTTCATAAACTGATTAAAACTAGGAGAGCTGGTGGGGTGGGGCACGTACTGCTGAAGGACTACTACTTAGCAACTATCTTAGCTCAAACAAAACAGTGGTTCCCGCAACCTCAATCACCTAGGTGGATAGAACTAGAGAAGGCCCAATGTGTTAGCCACAATTTATATGACTTATTGATAACAAGTACTCTCAAACCCACTAAAGCAAATACCATGTCCCCTACTATGAAAATCACGCTTAAAGCCTGGTCCTTACTTCTGAAATCCCCTATGTCCAATCAAATCATTAAAACAATACCATTAACTATCTCGAGTTTACAATTACTAATTCCTGATCTAAACATTCGAAACTGGTCACTAAAAGGCATTACTACTACAGAAGATATCACAATTGGCCCATCACTTAAAACATTTAGAACAATCCAAAGACAGTATGGACTAGAATCAAAAGACATGTATACCTATAATCAAATAGCACATCTATTAACTACCACTCATGCAAATACTGTTTCCATACCAAGTAGGTCCTTCCTATATTTCACGAACTCGACTACATCTATAAAGGCATTTCCCTCTTTTACAATTTATTACACCAAAAATCAGAACTTGCCAAATCTCCATCTATGAAAACTTGGGAACTAGAATTAATGTCCTCATACTCCATAGAACAATGGCGAGATTCAATTAAGATCACCTTTGCAGCCACCAAAAGTGTCAATTTATGGGAACTCTCAAACAAAATCCTCTTGCGGTGGTATTTAACACCCACAAGAATAGTCGGATTTCATCCTCAAACATCTCCACTTTGTTGGAGACAGTGCGGTATTAGGGGCTCACTCACACACATACTGTGGGCGTGCCCGATGTAAAGGCTTATATGCAAGTTATTGTCATTAAAAGTGTTTGAGGACCGGGTCCTGCCCCAGGGGACATGGATCAATGCAAAAAAAAGTTTAAAAACGGCCATTTTTTCGGGAGCAGTGATTTAATGATTAAAGTGAAACAATAAAAGTGTAATATCCCTTTAAATTTCATACCTGGGGGGTGTCTATAGTATGCCTGTAAAGGGGCGCATGTTTCCCGTGTTTAGAACAGTCTGACAGCAAAATGACATTCCAAAGGAAAAAAAGTAATTTAAAACTACTCGCGGCTATTAATGAATTGCCGGTCCGACAATACCGCAGGCCGCAGGAAAAGAGGGGGGGACGAGAGAGCGCCCCCCCTCCTGAACCGTACCAGGCCACATGCCCTCAACATTGGGAGGGTACTTTGGGGTAGCCCCCCAAAACACCTTGTCCCTATGTTGATGGGTACAAGGGCCTCATCCCCACAACCCTTGCCTGGTGGTTGTGGGGGTCTGCGGGCGGGGGGCTAATCGGAATCTGGAAGCCCCCTTTAACAAGCCCTCCCTCCTGTGTGAAATGGTAAGGGGGTACAAAAGTACCCCTACCATTTCACAAAAAAACTGTCAAAAATGTTAAAAATGACAAGAGACAGTTTTTGACAATTCCTTTATTTAAATGCTTCTTCTTTCTTCTATATTCTATCTTCCTTCGGTTTCTTCCTCCATCTTCTTCTGGTTCTTCCTCTGGTGTTCTCGTCCGGCATCTTCCTCCGTGGAGTCTTCTTCCCTTCTTCTTCTTGGGCCGCTCCGCATCCACCATGATGGGAGGCTCCCACTGTGTGACGCTTCTCCTCTTCTGACAGTTCTTAAATAAAGGAGGGCGGAGCCACCCGGTGACCCCGCCCCCTCTGACAAACAGGGACTTGACGGGGACTTCCCTGTGGCATTCCCCTTGATGTCAGAGGGGGCAGGGTTACGTAACGGGTGACCCCGCCCCCTCTGACATCACGGGGAATGCCACAGGGAAGTCCCCGTGCCTCAGAGGGGGGCGGGGTCACCAGGTGGCCCTCCGATAAGGGTCTTGTATGGATTTTTGGGGGGACCCCACACCATTTTTTTTTTAATTTTGGCGCGGGGTTCCCCTTAAAATCCATACCAGACCCTCAGGTCTGGTATAGATTTTGAAGGGGATCCCACGCCATTTTTTTTTTAATTTTCGCCAGGGTTCCCCTTAATATCCATACCATACCTGAAGGGCCTGGTATGGAATTTAGGGGGACCCCCCCACGCCACTTTTTAAAAAAAATTTGGGTTCGGGGTTCCCATGTGGGGAATTTCCATGCCGTTTTTATCAAAGAACTTTTATGTGTATTGTCGGACCAGCAATTCATTAATAGCCGCGAGTAGTTTTAAATGACTTTTTTTCCTTTGAAATGTCATTTTGCTGTCAGACTGTTCTAAACACGGGAAACATGCGCCCCTTTACAGGCATACTATAGACACCCCCCCAGGTACGAAATTGAAAGGAATATTACACTTTTATTGTTTCACTTTAAGCATTATTAAAATCACTGCTCCTGAAAAAACGTCCGTTTTTAAAACTTTTTTTGCATTGATCCATGTCCCCTGGGGCAGGACCCAGGTCCCCAACCACTTTTTATGACAATACCATGCATATAAGCCTTTAAAATTAGCACTTTTTATTTCTCCCATAGACTTTTAAAGGGTGTTCCGCGGCTTTCGAATTTGTCGCGAACACCCCAAAATGTTCGCTGTTCAGCGAACTGGCGAACAGCCTATGTTCGAGTTGAACATGAGTTCGACTCAAACTCAAAGCTCATCTCTAGTTGACACCAGTTATGTTTTCTTACACCCTCTAGTGGTAGAAAAAAGACAGGCAAGACAACAGCTACTAATTAAAAGAAGTCCATAGGAGTTTTCCAGGATCTTCTTAACTTACCATTCCCGCCGCAGGGTACTGCTGGAATATCACACCGTCCCAATCTTCACCCATCACGGTGAGTTGGTGTCATGCCAGACCTTTAAGGATGGGGTCCCCTTTGTATGGCGTGTTCACTGCCTTGGACCTCTATAGCGCCCTGCCAGAGCAAACCTGTGGTATAGAAATGTGACCAAGGTGCTGGATCCCAGGGCCTGGCTCTCCTGAGAGAAGTGTTATAGGCAAAACCTTGTGTCTTCCGTACCGAGGCTTGGGTACCATCCACTTTAGCCTTCGTTTCTGGCTCTTTGAATTGATCCGATTGCATAGCTCCTTGACCCCGTCCAGGACCATCTATGGAGCAATTTTTTGCACAACATTAACCGTGCCCAACACCTTTAGACACTGGTGAAAAAAACTGAGGTACTCCTTGTATGGGAGGGGTTATATAGGGGGGGGCCTCCTGTCTTTGATTATGCCAGTGTCCATCACCTGAAGGTGGGCGTAAAACCCATATGGTAATTACTATAGTGCTCTGTGTCCCGTGATGTATGATAACTAAAAAGGAAAGAATGTAAAGCAAACCCTGAAAGATGGTGGAGAAGAAAAAACATGAGCCCTATTCACTGCGGCACTTTACAACTTTTCAAGCACAAGTGTGCCAATGGGTACCCTGGATGGTTTTGGATCCTAGCAATGCCCCCAGGCAGTAAATAAAATATGAAGCAATGAAGAAGAAACTGAGCAATAGCAGCCTACACCTTTCACTTAACCAGACCCCCAACCATCCCAGATCCCAAATGATGGTACTAGGCTCAGACTCAATGTAACCACACTCCTTTTTACCATTCTAAAAGAGGGGTCTATGGGACTTTGTATGAGGAGATGACATTGTCATCAGTCTCCATCCCTATTAAAATATACAAAAGAGAACAAGGAAGTGGGACTTTAAAGCGGTGTTCCAGACGAAAACCTTTTTTTTAAAAAAGTCAGCAGCTACAAACACTGTAGCTGCTGACTTTTAATAAGGACACTTACCTGTCCAGGGGGCCCGCTATGTCGGCCTTCCGAGGCCAATCCGTCCATCGGATTGGGTGCCGGCGCCTTGCGGCTTCACTGCCCATTTCCTACTGTGCATGCGCGAGTTGCGTGGCACCGTGTGAATGGCCGGCTGTCTTCTGGGACACACACAGGTCCCAGAAGACAGCGCGCCCCATTTCCCGGAAGACAACGCGAGGGAGGACGAGAACGAGGAGCTCTGCAGAGAAGGAAGTGGCAGATTAGGACGACTGCCTAGCAACAGGTGTTTCTGGTAAGTAAAAATTTTTTTTTTTCAAATGTTTTTTAAGGGATTTAAAGGAGTGTGTCAATGTTAAAAAAATTGTTTAGGGTGGACCTTCGCTTTAAATGAAGTACGTGAAGGGTCAAGTATTGTGTGGCGTTATAATTAACATATCTATAATATATGTAAATGAGTAGGACATTTGTCTCATAATAAGTGGTCCTTTTTATCATGTTGCAGCCATGTCCACCTTTCATCACAGCGCACTTAAGCTGGCTATAGATAGGTCGAAATTTTAATGACATATTTTTTAGGAAAAGAACGTTCCATGATAGTTTGTTTATTTCTCTAATCATCAAATTGATGTTCGTTTTCAACCGCAGTTATGAGAAAATTCAAAGGAGCAGGATGGAACATTTTTCTCAAAGGAACAAATTTCAAACAGCGTATGTGGTTTTCATTCGATAAAGTCCATTCATTCCAAAATCAAATGTTAAAAGGAAACAAAATCTTTGGAGTGACATTAGAATGTTCTGAGAATTTTCTAATGAATTTTCCTAAGATTTTTTGTCCAAAATTCTATCTGTCTACAGCCAGCGTTTCTGTGCCTTGTTTCTTCTCCACATCTGTCTTTCCCCCTTTATCTCTCTTCTAATGTTAGGAGGTGTGATTATAATTATTACTGTGAGAAAATCCTCCCTCCTCTGTACTCTGATCTCTGTTTCAAATTTCACTGATCCAACCCACCCTCACCATGGGTAGAGGAATGTGACCCTCCCAACTACATTCTTCTCCGGTGTCAGAGAACTTCATTTCATTTCCTTGTCTGCTGTCAACGATGGCGTCTGGTGATCTGGGGAATGAGCTGGAATGTTCCATCTGTCTGAACATTTTTACAGATCCTGTAATACTGAAATGTGGACACAACTTCTGTCGGGTCTGTATTGATCGTGTGCTGGATACACAGGAGGGGTCTGGAGGATATTCATGTCCTGAATGCAGAGAGAAGTTTCAGGATCGGCCTGCACTGCAGAGGAACATAATACTACGTAACATAGTGGAGAATTTCTTGTCCGTTCAGCCAGATCAGGAGGAGTCCGGGGTCTTCTGTACCTACTGTGTGGACTATCCTGTACCTGCTGTTAGACCCTGTCTGCTCTGTGAGGTTTTCATGTGTGATAAACACCTGAGAGTACACAAAAGGTCCCCAGAACACATCTTATGTGACCCCACCTTGTCCATAGAGAGCAGGAAATGCTCCGTCCTTAAGAAGATGCTGGAGTATTACTGCACTGAGGATTATACTTGTGCGTGTATGTCTTGTGTGATTGGAAAACATAAGGGACATGAGATGGAGTTACTCGATGAAGCTTCTGAGAAGAAGAAGGACACACTGAGGAATGTTCTGCAGAAACTTCTAACAAAGAGAGAGGAAATGGAGCAAAGAGTCCAGAGTCTGCAGGAACACAGGAGGAAAGTAGAAGAAGAAGCAGCTGGTGACACCGAGAGAGTCACTGCCCTGTTTAGAGATCTCAGGAGACGTCTGGAAGACCTGGAGAAGAGAGTCCTGAGGGAAATCTCCGGGAGGGCAGAGCGGATCTCCATCTCCATCCAGGATCTGGAAATAAAGAAGGAGGAGCTGTCCAGGAAGATGCGTCACATTGAGGAGCTGTGTAACATGACGGATCCACTGACTGTCTTACAGGAATCAGACACAGGTGACTTGTGTGATACTGAGGATGGAGATAATGAAGACAGAGAGAGACATGAGGAACTCCTTCATGATGGAGGGGGTCTGGATGTGGCTGAGATATCACACACATTACACACATTATCTGATATAATAACAGAGGTAAATGTATACTTCTATATAGAGGGAGCTGCAGACATATTGCTGGATGTAAACACAGCTCAGAATAATCTCCATATATCATATAACAGGAAAACTGTATCCTGGTCATATGAAAACCAGTATCGTCCAAAAACACCAGAGAGATTTCATGATTATTCTCAGGTGTTAAGCAGTAACAGTTTCACCTCAGGGAGACATTACTGGGAAGTGGATGTCGGGGGATCAGAGAGCTGGAGAGTCGGGATGTGTTACCCCAGTATAGAGAGAAGAAGATGGCAGTCAGTGATTGGAAATAATAACAAGTCCTGGAGTTTGGAAAGAACTGATAATCAGTATTTGGTAATACATGAGAGTAAAGGGACCCCCTTACCCACCAATATCTCCAGTAACAAAGTCACAATATATCTGGATTATGAGTCTGGGCGGATCTCCTTTTATGATCTGTGTGACCCGATCCGACATCTCCACACCTTCACCACCACCTTCACTGAGCCTCTCCATGCTGGGTTAGGTGTATGGAAAGGTCGTATAAAGATCTGTGGGGGGAATCAGGAGAAATCCATCCAGAGACTGATGACATCACAGAGAGAATGGATGGAATTAGTGGAGTATGCAACCAATAGAATAACGCAGTGGATGAGGCTTTAGTCTGTATCCTGCTGTTTTTTCACTATAAATAACTATAAGTGAGATTTCTCCCTCTAACACTGATCACTGTCATTGGGTAGAATATCTGTCCAGTTACTGCAATAACATGTTCCTAGTCAAGAAAGGTGTGGCCTATATAATGATCTATCTATCTATCTATCTATCTATCTATCTATCTATCTATCTATCTATCTATCTACCTATCTATCTATATCTATCTATCTATCTATCTATCTATCTATCTATCTATCTATCTATCTATCTATCTATCTATCTATCTATCTATCTATCTATCTATCTATCTATCTATCTATCTATCTATCCCATGACAATCTGACATATTACTTTCTCTGTAATTGTTAACCAGAAGTTTATCACAGCGTGTGCCATTAGCAATCACTGTGATGGGATAGAATGTGGTCACCTCGCAACTCTTTCCTCTCTCCTTTTCCATTAAATCTATAATAAAAGAGATGAAAATCGATGTAATAATCTCAGAGGAAAAATATGAAGAAATGATCACGAGATTTACTAGGGAAAGAAAAAATGTCATTTATCACTAATATAATGATATTACTATAATAATGTATGATTACTAGAACTGGAATGTATCCCCAATATAATGTGTCCCCATAGAATGGATCACCAATAGAATTTTATGGGATCACTTTTATAATGGATCCTAATATAATGTATCATTGTTATGGTGTATCTTTTAATCACTAGATGTGTCCTGGTGATTGAGGAGGAATTAAGGAATGAAATATATTTTTTCTCTATTTCTATTATACAGTATATCACAAAAGTGAGTACACCACTCTCATTTTTGTAAATATTTTATTATATATTTTCATGTGACGACACTGAAGAAATGACACTTTGCTACAATGTAAAGTAGTGAGTGTACAGCTTGTATAACAGTGTAAATTTGCTGTCCCCTCAAAATAACTCAACACACAGCCTTTAATGTCTAAACCGCTGGCAACAAAAGTGAGTACACCCCTAAGTGAAAATGTCCAAATTGGGCCCAAAAGAGCAAATTTACACTGTTATACAAGCTGTACACTCACTACTTTGTATTGTATTTGCATTGTAGCAAAGTGTCATTTCTTCAGTGTTGTCACATAAAAAAGATATAATAAAATATATACAAAAATGTGAGGGGTGTACTCACTTTTGTGAGATACTGTACATGTGAAGTGTTGGTGATGTATCACAAAAATAATAAAATGTATATCTGCTGCTGAATATTGTGTGATTTCTGTGCTGATGGATCAGTGTGGGGGTGTTGGGAGGTTGGTATCTGTGCTCTGTTGGAGGGGTAATAAGTACCCATCAGGGCTGGAGAGTGATGAGCCAAACTGCCCTGGGTTCGGTTTGACCAGGGTTTGGGTTTTGGGGTTCCCCCTCAGGGAAAGAACCTTGTCCCCATGTTCATAACAGCACCTTTCTCACGTGAATGTGTATGGGGTACAAAGTACATTTATTCACAAAGAAAGGTGTGACCTAGAAATAATGACACCCACACATGTGAGAAGTCCTTCATTAAAACATAACAATCTCCAAAAGATGGTGTTTATTGTAAATATCCATCCATCAAACATGATGCTCACCACCCACCAACTCTCTGAAAAAAAAAAAAACCTAATAACCTAGTGTATGTACACACACGACCAAGAGGCGGGGATAGTAGTGACATCATTGACCGAATATGCCATTGGCCATATTCAAGCAGTGATGTCACTGCTACAGTAGGTGACCGCGATATTGTGTCAATCTCGCCGCACTTCTCGGCGAGATTTGACACCTACGAGCCCCGTCGCAGGGGCCAGCGCCGAGATGGCTCACTCATCGCGAAAGGAAAACTTTGTTTTCCTTCCGCGATGAGTGACAGGCAGTGCTGACAGCTGTCTGGTATGAATCCTGAGGCGGGAACACCGCGCCAAATTTTAAATGAAAAAACCGGCGTGGGTTCCCCCCTCGGAGGCATACCAGGCCCTTAGGTCTGGCATGGATTGTAAGGGGAACCCCCCTATGCCGAAAAATCGGCGTGGGGGTCCCCCCCAAATCCATACCAGACCCTTATCCGAGCACGCAGCCCGGCCGGCCAGGAAAGGGGGTGGGGACGAGCGAGCGCCCCCCCCCTCCTGAGCCGTACCAGGCCGCATGCCCTCAACATGGGGGGGTGGGTGCCTTGGGGGAGGGGGGTGCCCTGCGGCCCCCCCATCCCAAAGCACCTTGTCCCCATGTTGATGAGGACAAGGGCCTCTTCCCGACAACCCTGGCCGTTGGTTGTCGGGGTCTGCGGGCGGGGGGCTTATCGGAATCCGGGAGCCCCCCTTAATAAGGGGGCCCCCAGATCCCGGCCCCCCACCCTGTGTGAATGAGTATGGGGTACATGGTACCCCTACCCATTCACCTAGGGAAAAGTGTCAATATAAAAAACACACAGTACACAGGTTTTAAGAGTAATTTATTAGTCAGCTCCGGGGGTCTTCTTCCGACTTCGGGGGGTCTCCTTCCGACTTCTCCCGGTGTTCGGCCTCTTCTCCCGGTGTCCGGCCTCTTCTCCCGGGCCCCACCGCTATCTTCTTCCAGCTCTATTGCCAGCGAGGGGCCCGGTCTGCTGCCGCTGTCTTGTCGCCGCTGTCTCGCCGCCGCTGTCTTGTCGCCGCTGTCTCGCCGCTTCTTCTCTTCTTTTCTTCTTCCCCGATGTTGACACGACGCTCTCTCCGGCTCGAATGCTGTGTGCGAGCTGCGGAGCCATTTATATAGGCGGTAACCCCGCTCCCTTACGACGTCATGGTCCCAGCATGCGCAGGGACTCTGGCGTCATAAGGGGGCGTGACCCCAGAGTCCCTGCGCATGCTGGGACCATGACGTCGTAAGGGGGCGGGGTTACCGCCTATATAAATGGCTCCGCAGCTCGCACACAGCATTCGAGCCGGAGAGAGCGTCGTGTCAACATCGGGGAAGAAGAAAAGAAGAGAAGAAGCGGAGAGACAGCGGCGACAAGACAGCGGCGGCGAGACAGCGGCGACAAGACAGCGGCAGCAGACCGGGCCCCTCGCTGGCAATAGAGCTGGAAGAAGATAGCGGTGGGGCCCGGGAGAAGAGGCCAGACACCGGGAGAAGAGGCCGAACACCGGGAGAAGTCGGAAGGAGACCCCCCGAAGTCGGAAGAAGACCCCCGGAGCTGACTAATAAATTACTCTTAAAACCTGTGTACTGTGTGTTTTTTATATTGACACTTTTCCCTAGGTGAATGGGTAGGGGTACCATGTACCCCATACTCATTCACACAGGGTGGGGGGCCGGGATCTGGGGGCCCCCTTATTAAGGGGGGCTCCCGGATTCCGATAAGCCCCCCGCCCGCAGACCCCGACAACCAACGGCCAGGGTTGTCGGGAAGAGGCCCTTGTCCTCATCAACATGGGGACAAGGTGCTTTGGGGTGGGGGGGCCGCAGGGCGCCCCCCTCCCCCAAGGCACCCACCCCCCCATGTTGAGGGCATGCGGCCTGGTACGGCTCAGGAGGGGGGGGGGCCGCCCGCTCGTCCCCACCCCCTTTCCTGGCCGGCCGGGCTGCGTGCTCGGATAAGGGTCTGGTATGGATTTGGGGGGGACCCCCACGCCGATTTTTCGGCATAGGGGGGTTCCCCTTACAATCCATGCCAGACCTAAGGGCCTGGTATGCCTCCGAGGGGGGAACCCACGCCGGTTTTTTCATTTAAAATTTGGCGCGGTGTTCCCGCCTCAGGATTCATACCAGACAGCTGTCAGCACTGCCTGTCACTCATCGCGGAAGGAAAACAAAGTTTTCCTTTCCCGATGAGCGAGCCAGCGCGACATTCACAGTACCCTGTCGCCGAGAACCAGCGCGATGGTATCGCGCTGGAAACACAATCTCGCGGTCAGGTACTGTATCTCTGACATCACTGGTTCCTGTATTCACTGTGCCTGCTTAGGAACCAGTGACGATGAGAAGCTGTCATATATAGGAGTGGTAACAAATACTGCCTCTATATATGATGCCCGGCTCCTGCCGAATGAGCTAAACTGATAACAAGCCATGGTCTCACTGGACTCGCTGAGTCTTATGTCGTGTACACACGATCGGACATTCTGACAACAAAACCATGGATTTATTTCCGACGGATGTTTGCTCAAACTTGTCTTGCATACACACCTTCACACAAATGTTGTCGGAAATTAAGAACGTCAAGAACCTGGTGACGTACAACACGTACAACGAGCCTAGAAAAATGAAGTTCAATAGCCAGTGCGGGTCTTCTGCTTGATTCCGAGCATGCGTGGACTGTTGTGCATCGGAAAATTTGAGATCCAGCTCTCAAACATTTGTTGTCGGAAATTCCGACAGAAAATGTCCGATGGAGCCTACACACGGTCGGAATTTCCGACAACGAGCTCACATCGAACATTTGTTGTCGGAAATTCTGACCGTGTGTACACCCATTATTTGGATCCTAGCTGCATAGAGGGGCCCAAAATCCAAGGAACCCCTTCAGGCTTTCAAGTGGCATAAATTACACATTTCCTAACTACCTATCACATTTTGGAGGCACCAGGACAGTTGAAACACCCCAAAAATGACTCCATTTTGGAGAGTGGAAAGGTGAAGATTTTATTTTTTTGTCACAAGTTTTTGGAAAATGTTGAGAGAAAAAAAATATATATATATATTTTTACACAAAGTTGTTCATTTATTAGAATATTTCCCCACACACAGCATAGGTATACTTAGAATTACACCCAAAATGACATTCTGCTACACTTTCTGAGTAGGGATAAGCCGAACACCCCCCGGTTCAGTTTGCATCCAGAACATGTGAACGGACCGAAGGTTTGCGCGAACATTCGAACACCATTAAAGTCTATGGAACTCGAACATGAGAAATCAAAAGTGCAAATATTAAAGGCTAATATGCAAGTTAATGTCCTAAAAAGGGTTTGGGGACCTGGGTCCTGCCCCAGGGCACATGTATAAATGCAAAAGAAAGTTTTAAAAATGGCTGTTTTTCCGGGAGCTGTGATTTTAACCACTTCAATACAGGGCACTTATACACCTTCCTGCCCAGACCAATTTTCAGCTTTCAGTGCTGTCGCAGTTTGAATGACAATTGCGCGGTCATCCATCACTGTACCCAAACTGAATTTTTATAATTTTGTTCCCACAAACAGAGCTTTCTTTTGGTGGTATTTGATCACCTCTGCGGTTTTTATTTTTTGCTAAACAAATAAAAAAAGACCGAAAATATTGAAAAAAATGAAAGTTTTGCTTTTGTTTCTGTTATAAAATTTTGTAAATAAGTACGTTTTCTCTTTCACTGATGGGCACTGATAAGGTGGCACGGACAGGCACTGATAAGGCGGCACCGATGAGGTGGCACCAATGAGCGGGCACTGACGGGCACTAAGGATGGGCACTGATGGGCACTGGTATGTGGCACTGATGGGCACTCATGGGTGGCACTGGGTGGCACTGGTGGGCACTGATGGGAACTGATAGGCTACACTGATGGGCACTGAAAGGCTGCAAAGATGGGTTCTTATGGGTGGCTCTGATAGGCGGCACTGCTAAGCACTGATAGGTGGCACTTCTGGACACTGATGGGCACTGATAGGCAGCACTGCTGGGCACTGATGGGCATTGATACGTGGCACTGATACGCGGCACTGATATGAGCCACTGATAGGCATCCCTGGTGGCACTGGCAGTGGTAGGCATTGCGAGTGGGCACTGATTGGCAGCTGCCTGGGCATTGATTGGCAGCTGCCTGGGCACAAATTAGTATTTCCCTGGGGGTCTAGGGGGGGCATACCTGGTGGTCCAGTGTGGATGGCCATCCTGGTGGTCCTGGGCAGCATGATGGTGGTCCTGGGCGGGATACGAGGGTGGGCTGTGCTGATAAACAATCAGCACAGACCCCCCTGTCAGGAGAGCAGCCGATCGGCTCTCCTCTACTCGCGTCTGTCAGACGCGAGTGAGGAAAAGACGATCACCGGCTCTTCCTATTTACATTGTGATCAGCCGTGATTGGACACGGGGTAAAGAGTCTCCGCCAGAGACTCTTTACCTAGATCGGAGTCGCGGTGTGTCAGACTGACACACCGCAACAACGATCGCCACAATGCACGCCCCCGGGGGCACGCAGAGGCTTAATATCCTGATCACGTCATATGACCTCCGGTCAGGATATTGAAACCACTTTGCCACCGTCATTCTGCTATATTGCAGGCGGCAAGTGGTTAATGATGCTTAAAGTTAAAAAATAAAAGTGAAATATTCCTTTAAATATCATACCTGGGGGCTGTCTATAATATGCCTGTAAAGTGGCACGTGTTTTCCGTGTTTAGAACAGTCCCCGCACAAAATGACATTTCTAAAGTAGGGATGAGCTTCGTGTTCGAGTCGAACCCATGTTCGACTCGAACATCGTCTGTTCGCCCGTTCGTCGAATTGCGAACGATATGGGCCGTTCGCGCCAAATTCGTGTGGCGCGTCACAGCCCATAATCCACTGCGGCATCGCAGGGGCATTGCTGGCTGATGATTGGCCAAGCATGCACTATGACCCTTGCTTTGCCAATCACAGCACCATCTGTAGAGAGAGCTGTAATTGGCCAAAGCCAGGGTGGCTTTGGCCAATTATGGCTCAGGGGGTTTAGTACACGCCCCACACTATATAAGGCCACCTGCACGGTGGCCCTGTGTTGTGTGTTCTGGCACTGAGAGACAGAGAGACAGTGCCATTTGATTTAAGTTAGATAGATTAGGCAGGACAGTCAGTCAGTTAGCTGCACTTACAGTGTATTGTGTACATATATGCATCCCAGGTGTTTTATATATATATATATATATATACTGTATTCAGTTTAGCTAGGTCCGTTCCTGTTATTATCTTCCTACTGACAGGCAGGCAGGTGTTGTTACAGTACAGCTACCTGAAGAAAATTGCTGGTGTTCTTCTGATCCTATTAGTACCACAGTCAGGCAGCTAGACTATTTACAGTTAGTGTAGTGCGTCCTCCTCACAGTGTTCAGCTAAAGCTACAAGTTAGTGTAGTGTGACCTCTGCACAGTGTTCAGCTAAAGCTACAAGTTAGTGTAGTGTGTCCTCTGAACAGTGTTCAGCTAAAGCTACAAGTTAGTGTAGTGCGTCCTTCTCACAGTGTTCAGCTAAAGCTGGAAGGACAGTATCACTGATGCATGCACTGTCACTACTCACCATCCTCGTGGCCTCCTCAAATGGTGACAGGACAGTGCATGCATCCTTGATCATTAGCCACTGACGTTGCGAAAAAAAACAAGCTCCCCTGACCCTGTGCTGGTGCCATAGTCGCACAGGTACTCATTGATGGCCCTCTGCTGCGTGTGCAGCCGCTGCAGCATGGCCAATGTTGAGTTGCACCTGGTGGGCATGTCACAGATTAGGCAGATTTTGGGCAGGTTAAATTCCTTTTGGGGGTCAGCCAGCAGGGCACTGGCATTATATGACCTACAGAAATGCAGACAGACTTTCCTGGCCTGCCTCAGGACATCCTGTAAGCCCGGGGACCTGCCCAAGAACCGCTGCACCACCAAGTTAAGGACGTGAGCCAAACAGGGAACATGGGTCAGTTATCCCTGTCAGAGGGAGGAGAGGAGGTTGGTGCCATTGTCGCAAACCACCATACTTGCCTTAAGCTGGCGTGGCATCAACCACCTCTGAACCTGCCCCTGCAGAGCTGACAGAATCTCTTCCCCAGTGTGGATCCTGTCCCCCAAGCACACCAGCTCAAGCACCGCATGGCATCTTTTTGCCTGCGTGCTTGCATAGCCCCTTGAACGCCTACGGAGCACCGCTGGTTCTGAGGACAAATCAGCACAGGAAGAGGCCATGGAGGAAGAAGAAGAGGAGGGGGTGGAGGAGAGAGGTGTGGCAGAATCACCACTAGTAGAATTTTGGAGGCGTGGTGGCGGAACAACCTCCAACACTACTGCACCCTGTCCTGCATCCTTCCCAGCTGCCAGAATAGTCACCTAGTGCGCGGTGAAAGATAGGTAACGTCCCTGTCGATGCCTGCTGGACCACGAGTCAGCAGTAATATGCACCTTACCGCTGACCGCCCTGTCCAGCAAGGCCAAGACATTGCCTTCCACATGCCAGTAGAGAGCCGGAATCGCCTTCCATGAGAAAAAGTGGCGTTTCGGAACCTGCCACTGAGGAACTGCACATTCCACAAACTCACGGAAGGGGGCAGAGTCTACCAACTGAAAAGGCAGCAGTTGAATTGCTAGCAATTTAGCCAAGCTAGCATTCAACCTCTGGGCATGTGGATGGCTGGGAGCGAACTTCTTTTTGCGGTGCAGCAGCTGGGGCAGGGAAATTTGCCTGGTACAATCTGACATCTGTGTACCAATAGCAGATTGCCCGCAAGTACTTGGCTGTGACACACCTAATTCTACACCTTCATTCCTCTCAGTGCAGGTTTCAGAGAGGACTGAAGGTATAGTGGGGTTGGAGATCCAAGCTGATGAGGAGCAAGGAGAGGTCCGCTTTGTTCTTTGGCATGGGTCTTTTAGGCACGCTTGCCAACAAACTTCATGGCAGGCCAACATATGTCTGGTCAAGCATGTGGTGCCCAAGTGCGTGATGTTTTGGCCACGCGAGATACGCTCGAGACATATGTTGCAAATAGCAGCAGTGGCATCTAATGCACTCATCTCAAAAAAGGCCCACACCAAAGAACTTTTGGAATAACACGCAGAGACAGCAGCGCCCTGCACATGCGGAGCTCTGTGGTGTGATGCAGTCGGTGTGCTGCCCTTAAGCTGGCCCCTGGAGGGCATCCTGCCTCATTGGAGATGTGCCTCCTCCTCTCTCCTATCAGGCACCCACGTGGAGTCATTGACCTCATCATCCCCTCCCTCCTCATCACTGGAGCAAACCTGGCAGTATGCTGCAGCTGGGGGAACATGACTGCCAGATTGCTGTCCTTCTTGGGCACCCCCTCTCTCTGGGCTCACGTTACTGCCTTCCTCTAGCTGGGTACCATCATTAGAGCCTTCAAAATGCTGGGCATCCTCCTGGAGCATGTACCCAATACTGCGGTCAAGCAGTTCGGGGGACTCCTCAGCAGGGTCGGACTGGAAATAACATCCAGCCCTGGAAAAAATTTCATACCAGCCCCACAGCATTATTATACCACCGCAACAGCATTAATAAACCAGCGCAACAGCATAACGTCATTGATTTCTTGTTCATGAAAGGGAAAACCATAAAATGCACATTTGAAGAGTGTATTATATATAGATAAGACTGATATGAAATCACATAGGGCTTTATATATATATATAAGCAAATTCCAGTTAAAAGTGGTAAGTGATCAAATATCAAGGGGGACCCCAGGAACTCAGAACGTGGGAGGGGGGGGGACCACCTTCCGCCGAAAGAATACACTAAGGTAAGGGAGGGGGGTTACTGATATAATGCTGTGCTTTATATCGGTGCCCCCTTACATTATCGTATTCACCCCCCCTTACATCAGTGACCCCCCCTTCAGACTGGCCTAGCGGTGCTGTCACTGACCTCCTCTCAGGTGCACCGTGTAGGGCTCAGTCAGTCGGCTTTAGCTCGGTGGCTCTGGTTTTATCCTATAGTCTCCTCTCCACAGTCCATACTTGTCTGACTTCTCCCATGACCCCCATCCCGGCGGTGCTCCCACTCTTGACTCCTCTGCAGACTCCCTCAGAGACTGCAGACATGATACAGGAGATGGTCAGAGACTACAGACATGATACAGGAGCTCAATGCAGCCTCACCAGTGCCCATCAAATGCAGCCTCACCAGTGCCCATCAAATGCAGCCTCATCAGTACCAATCAAATGCAGCCTCACTTTGCCCATCAATGCAGCCTCACTGTGCCCATCAATGCAGCCTCACTGTGCCCATTAATGCAGCCTCACTGTGCCCATCAATGCAGCCTCACTGTGCTCATCAAATGCAGCCTCACTGCTCATCAAATGCAGCTTTACTCTGCCTGTGAATGAAGTCTCACTGTGCCCATCAATGCAGCCTCACTGTTCTCATCAAATGCAGCTTTACTCTGCCCGTGAATGCAGTCTCACTGTGCCCATGAATGCGGCCTCACTGTGCCCATCATTGCAGCCTCACTGTGCCCACCATTGCAGCCTCACTGTGCCCATCATTGCAGCCTCACTGTGCCCATCATTTCAGTCTCACTGTGCCCATCAATGCAGCCTCACTGTGCCCATCAATGCAGCCTCACTGTGCCCATCAAATGCAGCTTTACTGTGCCATGAATGCAGTCTCACTGTGCCCGTGAATGCAGTCTCACTGTGCCCAGGAATGCAGCTTCACTGTGCCCATCATTGCAGCCCCTCCTGTGCCCCATGGCCCAGTCAGCAGTCCCTGTCTGTGGGAAGGTGTGTTGTTGATGCTCGGTACGGTACCTTGCATGCCAGCAGGATATCCATGATAACCAGCAGCAGGCAAGGTCTGTTCTCGTTTTGGATGGGGACAGTGCTCCTTCCAGAGGATCTGTTTGCTGTGAGATGGAGTGGTCCCTGGCCACCTGCACCTTCAGCCATCCTCATTTTCCGGCCCCAGTCAGCCTGTCCTCTGGTCCTGGGGAAGTGGAGAGCACTGGGTGGGAGCTGGAAAGAAGGGGGAGCAGAGAGTACTGGCAGGGTTGGAGAGCACATGGGTGGGGGCAAAGAGCAGGGGGGAGTGGAGATCACAGGGATGGGAAGCGGAGAGCGCTGGGAGGGGGGTACTTGAGAGCACTGGGGGTCCAAAAAGAACAGAGGTGGAGAGCACTGTGGGGGCTAAGAGTGTGGGGTGGCGAAGAGCACTGGGTGAGGGACAGAAAAACAGGGGTGGAGAGCACTGGGGGGTACAAAGAGCAGGGGGGAGTGGAGAGCAATGGGGGGAGCTTGAAAGCACCAGTGGGGGCCAGAAAGAACAGGGGTGGAAAGCACGGGACACTGGAGAGCACATGGGTGGGGGCAAAATGCAGGGGGGAGTGGAGAGTACAGGGGTGGGGAGCGGAGAGTGCTGGGGGGAAGCTTGAGAGCACTGGAGGGGGAGCCAAAAAAACAGGGGTGGAGAGCATGAGGGGCAAAGAGCACGGGGGGGGCTGGAGAGCGATGGGTGGAGCTTGAGAGCACCCGGGGGGACCGAAAGAACAGGGGTGCGGAGAATGGGGGGCTGGAGAGCACTGAGGGGGGCGGAGAGCACTGGGGGGGAGAAAGAACATGGGTGGAGAGCACTGGGGGGTACAAAGAGCAGGGGGGAGTGGAGAGCAATGGGGGGAGCTTGAAAGCACCAGTGGGGGACAGAAAGAACAGGGGTGGAAAGCACGGGGACTGGAGAGCACTGGCGGGGGTTGGAGAGCACATGGGTGGGGGCAAAATGCAGGGGGGAGTGGAGAGTACAGGGGTGGGGAGCAGAGAGTGCTGGGGGGAAGCTTGAGAGCACTGGAGGGGGAGCCAAAAAAAACAGTGGTGGAGAGCACAGGGGGCAAAGAGCACGGGGGGGCTGGAGAGCAATGGGTGGAGCTTGAGAGTACCGGGGGGGGACCAAAAGAACAGGGGTGCGGAGAATGGGGGGCTGGAGAGCCATGTGGGGGGTGGAGAGCACTGGGGTGGGGGCTGGAGAGTAATGTGGAGAGCTGGAGAGCACTGGGGGGGGAGAAAGAACATGGGTGGAGAGCACTGGGGGAGTGAAGAGCACTGGGATGGTGGCTAGAGTAGGATGGGGAGAGCTGGAGAGCAGGGGGGGGCAGAAAAAACAGGGGTGGAGAGAACTGTGGGGGGGGGCTGGAGAGTGTGGTGAGGGGAGGAGAGCATGGGGGGGAGCCAGGGAGCACAAGGAGAACTGGGGGGGGGCAGTAAAAGAAGTTGGATAGGAGGATCGGCGGGGGGCCGCATATAGAGGAAATGAGCTTTCTATATTCCTTTATGCAGCCGCTGAATACTTGATTCTCCTCCTCTCCCTCCTGCAAGTATTCAGCGGCTGCATGGAGGAATATAGAAAGCTAATTTCCTCTATATGCGGCCCCCCCGCTGATCCTCCTATCCAGGCACACAGGGCGGACTGTACAGGCGGGCATCTACTCATGTGGATCACGGAGCTGGCTGGGTCTGTGTTCAGCGACGGCGCTGTAACATGGTCCCGCCCCCCTAGACCGGCTCGTGTGATAGGCGGAACACTGATTCTATCTACTATCACACAAGCCGGTCTAGGGGGGCGGGACCATATTACAGCGCCATCGCCGAACACAGACCCAGCCAGCTCCGTGACACACAGGAGCAGGAGAGAGGGGAGCACTGCAACTCAAAGCGGCCTCACGGCAGGCAGCCTACCGGGAAATCTCCCGGTATCCTGGTAGGCCAGTCCGGCCCTGCTCCTCAGGAGGTCATGGTGGGGCTAGGGAAGGAGTGACTGATGCCATTGAGCCGAGGGAAGAGGCCGCATTGGCAGCTGCTTTGCCAGACAAAGTACCCTGAGTCTGGGTGAGAGAGGATGAGGAGGATGAGAACGGCTTGGTCATCCACTCTACCAAGTCTTCCGCATGTTGCAGCTCAACACGGCCAGCTGCCAAAAAAGGACAAGCGTGTCCCACGGCCACGTGCTGATGAGGATGCACCGTCTCCACGACTAGCACTGTTGCCTCTAGACACAGAGCCTGCTTGCCCTCTTTTTTTGGCTTATGACTGTCTGCCTCTCCTTGTTGGCCTTCCAGACATACTAATGGCCTGCAGTGAGATGTATCTGCACAAAGCTGGGATATATATATATATATATATACTTATACTGCAGCTAGCAGAATCAACTGCCTGCCTGTAGTATTATTAGTATGAGAATGAATGAATGAAGGAATGAATGAAAGATTTTTATAACGCTGCAATGCGAACTGAATCGCCTCAAGGCACTTGATCCGTGCTGTTGGTCCTGTTTCTTAGAAGAGATGGGTCTTGAGTTTTTTTTCTGAAGGCCCAATGATTTTCTTCCATGCAGATGTTGGCAGGTAGAGCGTTCCATAACCGTGGTCCTTGGACTGCGAATCTTCGTTCTCCCTTTGATTTGTAGCAGGATATGGGAATGAGGAGGAGGTTTTGGTTAGTTGATCGAAGACTGCGCTTAAGTGGGTAGTGTTTTATTTTCTCGCATAGGTATTGTGGAGCGTTTCCTTGAGTGCATTTATGGGTGAGGCAGAGGGTCTTGAACATGATCCGGTCTTATACGGTTAGCCAATGTAGGCTCCTCAGGGATGGGGAGATTGATTCCCAGGGTTTTTTTCATGTTACCAGTCTTGCTGCAGTGTTTTGGATGACTTGTAGGTGTGCAATCTGGGATTTAGGTAGTCCTATGTAGAGGGAGTGGAGAAAGGAGGGGATCTGACAGAAGGTAAGTTCAATGGGTGTGCCACATCCCAAGTACATGGAAAAGAGCAATGGTTCCCCTAGGGCGGGATTTTTAAGGCACTACCACGCAATTGGTACAAAGTAAAAAAAAGGCATAGTTTTATTACATAGCAGAAAAAAATATATATAGTACAAATCAAAACAGAAGAATACAATGTACAAATAAAGTTGAATACATATAAATATGGATACAAATTGAAATATAATGGAAAAAAGACCATCACTGGAAGTAGGTAAGTCTCACTGAACTGACGTGTTTCCGAGAATCCTTCATCAGGGTTCATAAAGTGAGAATTAACATTTCCAATATACTGACAATACATAGGTTTCCATGGCATTAAAAACAAGCTTCACGGATGTCTCTCTGGCAGGCGCCCACATGTAAATTAATTTGAAAAGGATTTTTTCTAGGCTTTTCTAGATTTTTACCGTGGGAAGAGTACCCCCGGTTGCGCTGAGAGTCACCGCACCCTAGAAACAGGTGCGGTGTCTGTGCGCATTTAGTGAGGACCTGGATGTCTAGTGTCTACTTGTCCAACGGGCTGCCCAAATACTTTGGTGTAAACTTAGACTTCCATTTCCCCTCTTACTTGACCATCTAAGGATACACTCTTTTGAATATCCAAAATAGGTCCTGAGTCTTCTGGAGTCTGCACACAGACACTGCACCTGTTTCTAGGGTGCGGTGACTCTCAGCGCAACCGAGGGTACTCTTCCTGCAGTAAAAACCCTTTCTGATACAGCCTAGAAAAAATCCTTTTCGAATTAATTTACATGTGGGCGCCTGCCGGAGAGACATCCGTGAAGCTTGTTTTTAATGCCATGGATACCTATGTATTGTCAGTATATTGGAAATGTTAATTCTCACTTTATGAACCCTAAGGAAGGATTCTCGGAAACGCGTCAGTTCAGTGAGACTTACCTACTTCCAGTGATGGTCTTTTTTCCATTATATTTCAATTTGTATCCATATTTATATGTATTCAACTTTATTTGTACATTGTATTCTTCTGTTTTGATTTGTATATATTTTTTCTGCTATGTAATAAAACTATACCTTTTATTTACTTTGTACCAATTGCGTGGTAGTGCCTTAAAAATCCCGCCCTAGGGGAACCATTGATCTTTTCTGTGTAGAGGGAGTTTGCGTAGTCGAGCCGGGAATTGATGATTGTTCCAACTACTGCTGCTTTGTCTTCTTCTGGAATGAAGGGGATGAGTCTACGTAGTAGGCAAAGGAGATGGAGAGATCCACTGACTACCAATCCTATTTGTGCATCCATTGTCATTTCTGAGTCAAAGATGACTCCGAGACTTTTGGCTTTGGTGCTTAGGGAGATGGTCTGTCCAAGGATGGTGGGTGGTGTCCAAGGGTTCTTAGTTTTTGTATTACGGTTTGCGTGGAGGAGAAGAAGCTCTGTTTTTTGAGTTTGAGGGATGTTGTCGATTTTGTCGATGAAAAAATCTGATAACTCATTACAGAATTCTTGAGTTTTGTATGCTGGGGGCTCTAAGCAGGTAGGGTTCATAGTCTGCGCGACTATTTTGAAAAGTTCCCGAGGGCGGTTTAAGGCTGTTGAGCTGGTGTTTGAGAAATGTTCTTTTTTTGCTTTGAAGATTGCTATGTGATATTTCTTGGTGAGTGGTTTGTAGTTTGTGTGGTTTTCCTTTGTAGAATTTCTTCTCCAGGCTCTTTGGGCTTTTCTACATTCCTGGTTCAGTGTAAGAGTAAGAGTGCCATTAAACCATCCAGAGTTCTTTTTGCGGATGCGTTTCCAATGTTTTGGAGCCACTTCGTCTGCTGTTTGTAGTAATGTCTTGTTCAAGGAGTTGAGAGTTTGTTCCGTTGAGTGGTTTGGATTTAGCATTGCTATTTTGGTTGATAATGTGGTTTTGAAGTGCTCGGAATGTAGTTTCTTCTGAGATCTGGTGCAGTGTGTTGTTATTGCGTGTTTCGGTTTTTGGATGGTGGTGTTGGTGGCGATTTTAAATTTGATAGTGTGGTGGTCCGTCCATGGTAGCGGTACATTGTCGAATAAGTTGATGTCCATATTTTGTTTGCAGATGAGGTCCAGAACCATGCGTGGGAGTATTTATCAGTTGCTGCAGACCAAGTTCTTCTAGTTGGTTAATACGGGTGGTGGCGATGGGGTCTTGGGTAGAGTTTGCCCAGAGGTTGAAGTCCCCAAGTACCAGAAAGTTTTTGGTTTTCAGGGTGTATGTTGAGAAGAAGTCAGTGAAGAGTGTAAGGAGATTAGTCTTCGGTCCTGGTGGTCTGTAGCATAGTAGTATGTGACTAGTGTCTTGGGGTGTTGTTTGAAGATGAAGGGTGAGTGTCTCCATGAAAGGCACTGCGTTCTGTAAAGTTGGTTTGATGAGTGCAAGGTGAGATTTGAAGACCACTGCTAGGCCTCCTCGTTTTTTTCCTCTTCTATGCTCAGTTAGAATGCTGTAGTTCTCCGGTACCAATTCCGTTAGGAAGGCATTGCAGTCGGGTGTAAGCCAGCTTTCCGTGATGAAGAGGCAATCTAAGTTGTTTTGGGTGATGAAGTCGTGAACTTCCAGTCTGTGTTTGACTGCAGATCTGGTGTTGATCAGGGCGCATGTTTATTTTTGTGGTCGGATTGGTGACTTCCTGTGTTTGACGGCTGATTGTAGGTTGTTCTTTAGCAATTGTTCTTTCCTTAGTATTTTTTGAATTGAGGTTGGTAAAGTTGAGGTGGTATTCCTTAGCCTGTGGAGGGCGTCCGCTGAATATTTGAAGTTGCACATGGTGTGTTGATGCTGATTCGATGATGCGATGATGATACTGATGAAGCGACGATTGCGGTTGCTGAGTAGATGGTGGTCCAGAGGGGTGCTGCTGCTAAAGGGGAGGTGTAGCCGATGGTCCTGGTGAAGGTGCGAAGTACTGGTGGTGGTGATGGAGGAGGGGGGGGTCCACTGGCTTACCCTCCTGTTGATCCAGAGGAAGGTGAAAAACCACTAGCTAAGCTGGCCAATTGCTGCAGCAGAGGAAAAAAATTCCTTCCTGACCCCCCGAGAGGCGATCGGACCTGGGACCCTGGATCAACTACTATGAGTGGTGCCCCGGTCACTTACCTGACAGGAATACCAGGGATGAAGCGAGAGAACGAAGGATGGGAGAGTCGGGGGGGAATAACTGACCAGAGGAGGGCCTGGGGGACCTAGGCCACTACTTACCAATCCTGCCACCGTGTCTGGATCGGTCTGGACTCCGGGGCTAGGCCTGGGCTGTGGTTATCCTTGCTCCTATCCTGGCTTTTGTATCCCTCGGTGCCCCACGGTGGTCCAGTAGTGGAAGGGAGTGTACGGGTGGGGAGGGCCACTGGAACCGAAGTGGGGGAGCTGAAGGGGTGGCTGGCGAGGGCCGGAGCTAGGCCGCAGCTGTGGTCTGTCCCTTGAGTCTAGGGGCTAGACAAGAGGGGATCGGACGATGGCTGCGGAAGGTGCCTTGGTGGGCTGGGAGCTGAGTGGGGGTCTGGTGGGACCGGGGTCTCGGATAGTGCTGCAGGGGAGTCCGGGGATGGGTTCCTGGAGGACCAGTGGAGTGCTGTGGCCTCTTTGGGTGGACCAAGATGGCCGCCGGGCTGGCTTGAGCTAGGCCCAAGCTAGGCCCGAGCCGCGGGCTGTCCGATGCTCAGGCTCCCGATGCGGCTGCGGTCCCATCTGAGGGTGGAGATGGGGTCCGGTAGGAAGGGAGTGCCCGGGTCTGCCGTTCGAGGCTGGGGGGAGAGAAGCGGCAGGCCTGTGCTGGTCCGGAGCTAGGCCGGAGCCGTGGCCTGTCCTGGAGGCAATCTGAAGAGGCTGGCGGCTCGGCTCGGGCGTCCGGAGGTTGCAGACAGCTCGATGGAGACCTGGAGCTGCCTGTGGCGGGTGGGGTCCGGGTGGTCTCGTCCTGATCCTGATGCACGTGCTGGGGGGTCCCAGTTCCGTTCTCCTAGGGAGTCCGGCGCTGAATCCAAGGAGGCCGGATGGCCTGGAGCTTGCAGACGCACCCGTCCTCTCTTTGCTGCAGACAACAGTTGACAATCTCACTGACTAAACCTATGTAACACACCTAATACAATTGAATCAGTGTCACTGTCTATTCAATTACACTACATAGGTATACTACATTGTTGATGACAGAGTCAAATGAGATTGTATGGTCAGCAAAAGCCTTCCAGCACATAGAACACCAGTAATTGTCTTCAGGTAGCTTTAGGTGCACACTGTACAGAGGACACAGTACACTAACTGTAAATACTGTGCTGCCTGCCTGTGGTACTAATAGGATCAGAAGAACACCACCAATTTTCTTCAGGCAGCTTTAGGTGCACACTGTGCAGAGGACACAGTACACTAACTGTAAATACTGCAGCTGCCTGCCTGTGGTATTAATAGGATCAGAACAACAGCAATTGCCTTCAGGTAGCTTTAGGTGCACACTGTGCAGAGGACACACTACACTAACTGTAAATACTGCAGCTGCCTGCCTGTGGTACTAATAGGATGAGAAGAACACCACCAATTTTCTTCAGGTAGCTTTATGTGCACATTGTGCAGAGGACACAGTACACTAACTGTAAATACTGTAGCTGCCTGCCTGTGGTACTAATAGGATCAGAAGAACAACAGCAATTGTCTTCAGGTAGCTTTAGGTGCACACTGTGCAGAGGACACAGTACACTAACTGTAAATACTGCAGCTGCCTGCCTGTGGTGTTAATAGGATCAGAACAACAGCAATTGTCTTCAGGTAGGTTTAGGTGCACACCGTGCAGAGGACACAGTACACTAATTGTAAATACTGCAGCTGCCTGCCTGTGGTATTAATAGGATCAGAACAACAGCAATTGTATTCAGGCAGCTTTAGGTGCACACTGTGAAGAGAACGCACTACACTAACTGTAAATACTGCAGCTGCCTGCCTGTGGTATTAATAGGATCAGAACAACACCACCAATTTTCTTCAGGTAGCTTTAGGTGCACACTGTGCAGAGGACACAGTACACTAAGAGCCCATTCACACAGGGACGACTTGTCAGGCGACCTAGTCGCCTGACAAGTCACCTCCCGTTCTGTGCTATGGACCCATTCTAAAGTGAGCGACGCAAGTCGCTCTGACTTAGAAAAAGGTTCCTGTACGACTTCGGGGGCGACTTGGGGCGACTTGCATAGACTTCTATACAGAAGTCGTTTTGCAAGTCGCCCGGGCAGTCGTTTGCAGGTCGCCTCGCTGAGGCGACCTGCAAGTCGTGTTGCCCCTGTGTGAATGGGGTCTTACTGTAAATACTGCAGCTGCCTGCCTGTGGTATTAATAGGATCAGATCAACAGCAATTGTCTTCAGGTAGCTTTAGGTGCACAATATGCAGAGGACGCACTACACTAACTGTAAATACTGCAGCTGCCTGCTTGTGGTACTAATAGGATCAGAAGAACACCACTAGGGATGAGCCGAACACCCCCCCGTTCGGTTCGCACCAGAACCTGCGAAGGGACCGAAAATTTGCATGAACGTTACAACCCCATTGACGTCTATGGGACTCGAACGTTCAAAATCAAAAGTGCTAATTTTAATGGCTAATTTTCATGGTATTGTCCTAAAAAGGGTTTGGGGACCCGGGTCCTGCCCCAGGGGACATGTATCAATGCAAAAAAACTTTTAAAAACGGACGTTTTTTCGGGAGCAGTGATTTTAATGATGCTTAAAGTAAAAAAAAAGTGAAATATTCCTTTACATATCGTACCTGGGGAGTGTCTATAGTATGCCTGTAAAGTGGCGCGTGTTTCCTGTGCTTAGAACAGTCCGTGCACAAAATGACATTTTTAACTGCTTTAATGTAATGTCGGGTCATGGCAATATGGATGAAAATCAGTGAGACAAACGGCATGGGTACCCTCCAGTCCATTACCAGACCCTTTGGGTCCTGTATGGATATTAAGGGGAACCCGGCACCCAAATTAAAAAAAGGAAAGGCGTGGGGCCCCCAGGCCCTATATACTCTGAACAGCAGTATACAGGCGGTGCAAACAAGACAGGGATTGTAGGTTTGTTGTTAAGCAGAATCTGTTTGTAATTTTGAACTGGTACATTTTTAAAGTGTAACTCCAGCCAAAAAATCTGTTTTTAAGCTTTTTGGAAAACACAGGGAAGGGTTATCAACCCTGTGACATTTGTTTTGCTGTCTGTGCTCCTCTTCAGAAGATTTCACCTCACTTTTTGTCCCAATGACAAATGTTTTTTGAAAATTTGGGGTTTTTAGTGAAACAAGGATTGGTGATAAAGCATCAGTGGAAAGGAGGAAAGTTTTTCCCATATTAACTCTTACAGGAGAGAATTTCCCTTCCTATGGGGTAGATTTCATCTCACTTCCTGTTGTCTCCTTCCGTTTGCAAGTAGGAGTCGTTTGTAAGTTAGATGTTTGAAAGTAGGGGCCTGCCCTATATACTCAGCAGAAATTTGGGCCTTAGGTGTTGTTGTGGCCTCAACACTGTAAGCCCTCACAGGGCCCTGCTGTGAAATATTAGATCAAGAATTGTAATTACATGCCCTTGTTGAACAGGGCCAGAAAAATTGGGCCTTTGGTGATGGTGGTGGTGGTGCTGATGCCACAACACTGTAAGTCCTTACAGTTACTCTTGGTGGGCGCTGGAACGGGCCCTGCTGTGAAATATTATATCAAGAATTGTAATTACATGCCCCTGTTGAACAGGGGCTGAAAAATTGGGTCTTTGGTGGTGGTGGTGGTGCTGGTGCCACAACACTGTAAGTCCTCACATTTAATCTTGGTGGGCGCAGAAACGGGCCCTGCTGTGAAATATTAGATCAAGAATTCTAATTACATGTCCCTGTGAACAGGGGCTGAAAAATTGGGCCTTAGGCACTGGTGCTGGTGCCACAATACTACAACCCCTCACAGATACTCTAGTTGGAATGCAGGAACGAGCCCTGCTGCAAAGTATTGCATCAAAAATTGTAATTACAGGCCCCTGTTAAACAGGGGCTTAAAAATTGGGCCTTAGGCACTGGTGCTGGTGCCACAACACTGCAACCCCTCACAGATACTCTAGTTGGAACGCAGGAGCAAGCCCTGCTGCAAAGTATTGGGCCTTAGTCACTGGTGCTGGTGCCACAACACTGCAACCCCTCACAGATACTCTAGTGGGAGCGCAGGAACTAGCCCTGCTGCAAAGAATTGCATCAAAAATTGTAATTATATGCCCCTGTTAAACAGGGGCTTAAAAAATGGGCCTTAGGCACTGGTGGCGGTGCCCAGAACCAAAAATGTTCTTACAAGTAGGGATGAGCCGAACACCCCCCCCCGGTTCGGTTCGCACCAGAACCTGCGAACGGACCGAAAGTTCGCACGAACGTTAGAACCCCATTGACGTCTATGGGACTCGAACGTTCGAAATCAAAAGTGCTCATTTTAAAAACTAATTTGCATGGTATTGTCCTAAAAAGGGTTTGGGGACCCGGGTCCTACCCCAGGGGAAATGTATCAATGCAAAAAAAACTTTTAAAAACAGCCGTTTTTTCGGGAGCAGTGATTTTAATGATGCTTAAAGTAAAAAAAAAAAAAAGTGAAATATTCCTTTAAATATCGTACCTGAGGGGTGTCTATAGTATGCCTGTAAAGTGACGCGTGTTTCCCGTGTTTAGAACAGTCCCTGCACCAAATGTCATTTTTAAAGGAAAAAATCTCATTTAAAACTGCTTGCGGGTTTAATGTAATGTCGAGTCCTGGCAATATGGATGAAAATCAGTGAGACAAACGGCATGGGTACCCCCCAGTCCATTACCAGGCCCTTTGGGTCTTGTATGCATATTAAGGGGAACCCCGGACCCAAATTAAAATAAGGAAAGGTCCCTATATATTCAGGCCCTATATACTCTGAACAGCAGTATACAGGCGGTGCAAACAAGACAGGGACTGTAGGTTTGTTGTTAAGTAGAATCTCTTTGTAATTTTGAACGGGTACATTTTTAACGTGTTTAGCTCCAGCCAAAAAATATTTTTTAAGCTTTTTGGAAAACATAGGGAAGGGTTATCACCCCTGTGACATTTGTTTTGCTGTCTTTCCTCCTCTTCAGAAGATTTCACCTCACTTTTTGTCCCAATGGATTGGAAAGCATCAGTGGAAAGGAGAAATGTTTTTCCCATATTAACTCTTACAGGAGAGAATTTCCCTTCCTAGGGGTAGATTTCATCTCACTTCCTGTTGTCTCCTTCCGTTTGCAAGTAGGAGTCGTTTGTAAGTTAGTTGTTTGAAAGTAGGGTCCTGCCCTATATACTCAGCAGAAATTTGGGCCTTAGGTGTTGCTGTGGCCACAACACTGTAAGCCCTCACAGGGCCCTGCTGTGAAATATTAGATCAAGAATTGTAATTACATGCCCCTGTTGAACAGGAGCTGAAAAATTAGGCCTTAGGCACTGGTGCTGGTGCCACAACACTGCAACCCCTCACAGACACTCTAGTTGGAACGCAGGAACGAGCCCTGCTGCCAAGTATTGCATCAAAAATTGTAATTACACACCCCTGTTAAACAAGGGCTGAAAAATTGGGCCTTAGGCACTGGTGCTGGTGCCACAACACTGCAACCCCTCACAGACACTCTAGTTGGAACGCAGGAACGAGCCCTGCTGCAAAGTATTGCATCAAAAATTGTAATTACACGCCCCTGTTAAACAGGGGCAGAAAAAATGGGCCTTAGGCACTGGTGCTGGTGCCACAACACTGCAACCCCTCACAGACACTCTAGTTGGAACGCAGGAACGAGCCCTGCTGCAAAGTATTGCATCAAAAATTGTAATTACACGCCCCTGTTAAACAGGGGCAGAAAAAATGGGCCTTAGGCACTGGTGCTGGTGCCACAACACTGCAACCCCTCACAGACACTCTAGTTGGAACGCAGGAACGAGCCCTGCTGCAAAGTATTGCATCAAAAATTGTAATTACACGCCCCTGTTAAACAGGGGCAGAAAAAATGGGCCTTATGCACTGGTGCTGGTGCCACAACACTGCAACCCCTCACAGACACTCTAGTTGGAATGCAGGAACGAGCCCTGCTGCAAAGTATTACATCAAAAATTGTAATTACACGCCCCTGTTAAACAGGGGCTGAAAAATTGTGCCTTAGGCACTGGTGGTGGCGCCCAGAACCAAAAATGTTCTTACAAGCTATCAGCGTGATGATTGAGGAGGAAGAGGATAATTACTCAGGGATAGTCACTCAGCATCAGCATAGGCAGTCTTTGAAGGGATCTGAGATTTCAAAAAAAATTATTCGGTTACATCAGCATCAGGTGCTTGGTAGCTGGTGGTGATCCAAGACTCATTCATTTTTATGAAGGTCAGTCGATCGACCGAGTCAGTGGACAGACGCACCCTGTGATCGGTTACCACGCCTCCAGCAGCACTGAATGTGCGTTCCGAAAGAACGCTGGATGCAGGACAGGCCAGTAGCTCAATTGCATACTGTGCAAGCTGTGGCCAGTGATCCATCCTCAAGACCCAGTAACCCAGAGGATTTTCAGTGGGAAAGGTGTCCAAGTCTGATCTTGCCCCTAGGTATTCCTGCACCATGTAAAACAGACGCTGGCGATGGTTGCTGGAACCGATCATACCAAAAAATTGTCTGAACGCATCGGTCAGACGGCCACCTTCTCCACCGCTCCTTCTTTGACTGACCGAAGCCTCAGCAACACGTTGTCCAGAAACAGGAGTTTGTAACCTCCCAGTCTCTGGGAACGCGTTGCACAGACCTTTCTGCAAGGCCTCCAGAAGATGTTTCACCCTCTGCTCCCTCTGCGATGGCAAGATAAGGTCCGCAACCTTACCCTTGTAACGTGGATCAAGGAGGGTTGCCAGCCAGTATTGGTCCTTCTCCTTGATACCACGAATACGAGGATCCTTACGCAGGCTTTGCAGGATCAGGGAGGCCATGCAGCGTAGGTTTGCTGAGGCATTCGGTCCGGAGTCCTCTGGGTCACTAAGGACGACATGGTCCGCAGCCACCTCCTCCCAGCCACATACAAGTCCATGTGTTTCTTGGGACTGATCCCTTAAAGACTGCTGCTGATGCTGAGTGCCAGGCTCCACCTCCATACTGACACAATCTTCCTCCTCCTCCTCCTCCTCCTCGTCCTCTTCCTGTGTGATCGGCGGGCACGCAGGAACACTGTCTGGATAAAGGGGGCCTTGAGAGCTAAGGAAGTCCTCCTCTTCCTGCCTCTGTTCTGCCTCAAGTGCCCTGTCCATTATTCCATGCAGCGTGTGCTCCAACAGGTGGACAAGGGGGACAGTGTCACTGATGCATGCACTGTCACTGCTCACCATCCTCGTGGCCTCCTCAAATGGTGACAGGACAGTGCATGCATCCCTGATCATGGCCCACTGGCGTGGGGAAAAAAAAACAAGCTCCCCTGACCCTGTCCTGGTGCCATAGTCGCACAGGTACTCATTGATGGCCCTCTGCTGCGTGTGCAGCCGCTGCAGCATGGCCAACGTTGAGTTCCACCTGGTGGGCATGTCACAGATTAGGCGGTTCTTGGGCCGGTTAAACTCCTTTTGGAGGTCCGTCAGCCGAGCACTGGCATTATATGACCGGCAGAAATGCACACAGACTTTCCTGGCCTGCCTCAGGACATCCTGTAAGCCCGGGTACCTGCCCAAGAACCGCTGCACCACCAAGTTAAGGACGTGAGCCAAACAGGGCACATGGGTCATTTGTCCCTGTCGGAGGGCAGAGAGGAGGTTGGTGCCATTGTCGCAAACCACCATTCCTGCCTTAAGTTGGTGTGGCGTCAACCACCTCTGAACCTGCCCCTGCAGAGCTGACAGAACCTCTGCCCCAGTGTGGCTCCTGTCCCCCAAGCACACCAGCTCAAGCACCGCATGGCATCTTTTGGCCTGCGTACTTGCGTAGCCCCTTGAACGACTACGGAGCACCGCTGGTTCCGAGGAAGAGGCCATGGAGGAAGAAGAAGAGGAGGGGGTGGAGGAGAGAGGTGTGTCACAATCATTAGCATTTTGGAGGCGTGGTGGCGGAACAACCTCCAACACTACTGCACCTTGTCCTGCATCCTTCCCAGCTGCCAGCAGAGTCACCCAATGCGCCGTGAAACTTAGGTAACGTCCCTGTCCATGCCTGCTGGACCATGAGTCAGCGGTAATATGCACCTTACCGCTGACCGCCCTGTCCAGCGAGGCATGGACATTGCCTTCCACATGCTGGTAGAGAGCCGGAATCGCCTTCCGTGAGAAAAAGTGGCGTTTGGGTACCTGCCACTGAGGAACCGCACATTCCACAAACTCACGGAAGGGGGCAGAGTCTACCAACTGAAAAGGCAGCAGTTGAATTGCTAGCAATTTTGCCAAGCTAGCATTCAACCGCTGGGCATGTGGATGGCTGGGAGCAAACTTCTTTCGGCGGTGCAGCAGCTGGGGCAGGGAAATTTGCCTGGTACAATCTGACGTCGGTGTACCAAAATCAGATTGCCCACAAGTACTTGGCTGTGACACACCTAATTCTACACCTTCATTCCTCTCAGTGCAGGTCTCAGAGAGGACTGAAGGTCTAGTGGGGTTGGAAATCTCAGCTGATGAGGAGCAAGGAGAGGTCCTCTTTGTTCTTTGGTGTGGGTCTTTTAGATACGCTTGCCAACGAACTGCATGGCAGGTCAACATATGTCTGGTCAAGCATGTGGTACCCAAGCGGGAGATGTTTTGGCCACGCGAGATACGCTTGAGACATATGTTGCAAATAGCAGCGGTGCGATCTGATGCACTCGTCTCAAAAAAGGCCCACACCAAAGAACTTTTTGAATAACGCGCAGAGACTGCAGCGCCCTGCACATGTGGAGCTTTGGGGTGTGATGCAGTCAATGTGCTGCCCTTAGGCTGGCCCCTGGAGGGCATCCTGCCTCGTTGGTGATGTGCCGCCTCCTCCTCCTCCTCCTCCTCCTCTCTCCTATCAGGCACCCACGTTGAGTCAGTGACCTCATCATCCCCTCCCTCCTCATTACTGGAGCAAACCTGGCAGTATGCTGCAGCAGGGGGAGCATGACTGCCAGATTGCTGTCCTTCTTGGGCACCCCCTCTGTCCATGCTCATGTTACTGCCTTCATCGAGCCCAGTATCATCATCAGAGCCTTCCAAACGCTGGGCATCCTCCTGGAGCATGTACCCAACACTGTGGTCAAACAGTTCGAGGGACTCCTCAGGAGGACATGGTGGGGCTAGGGAAGGAGTCACTGATGACATTGAGCCGAGGGAAGAGGCCGCTGCTTTGCCAGACAAAGCACCCTGGGCATGGGTGAGAGAGGATGAGGAGGATGAGGACGGCTTGGTCATCCACTCGACCAAGTCTTCCGCATGTTGCGGCTCAACATGGCCAGCTGCCGAAAAAAAGGCCAAGCGTGTCCCATGGCCACGTGCTGATGAGGATGCACCGTCTCCACGACCAGCACTAGACACAGAGCCTGCTTGCCCTCTCTTATTGGCTTGTGACTGTCTGCCTCTCCTTCTTGGCCTTCCAGACATACTAATGGCCTGTAGCTGCACTAAGCTGGGATATATATATATATATATATATATATATATATGCACTGATACTGCAGCTAGCAAAATCAACTGCCTGCCTGTAGTATGAGAACACCACCAACCTTCTACAGGTAGCTTTAGCTGAACACTGTGAGGTGGACGCACCCCACTAACTTGTAGGTTTAGCTGAACACTGTGAGCAGGACGCACTGCACTAACTGTAAATAGTCTAGCTGCCTGACTGTGGTACTAATAGGATCAAAAGAACACCAGCAATTTTCTTCAGGTAGCTGTATTTACTGTAACAAGACAAGCCTGCCTGTCAGTAAGAAAATAACAGAAATGGATCTAGCTGAACACTGTGAGCAGGACGCACCCCACTAGCTTGTAGGTTTAGCTGAACACTGTGAGGTGGACGCACCCCACTAACTTGTAGGTTTAGCTGAACACTGTGAGCAGGACGCACCCCACTAACTTGTAGGTTTAGCAGAACACTGTGAGCAGGACGCACTGCACTAACTGTAAATAGTCTAGCTGCCTGACTGTGGTACTAATAGGATCAAAAGAACACAAGCAATTTTCTTCAGGTAGCTGTATTTACTGTAACAAGACAAGCCTGCCTGTCAGTAAGAAGATAACAGAAACGGATCTAGCTGAACACTGTGAGCAGGACGCACCCCACTAACTTGTAGGTTTAGCAGAACACTGTGAGCAGGACGCACTGCACTAACTGTAAATAGTCTAGCTGCCTGACTGTGGTACTAATAGGATCAAAAGAACACAAGCAATTTTCTTCAGGTAGCTGTATTTACTGTAACAAGACAAGCCTGCCTGTCAGTAAGAAGATAACAGAAACGGATCTAGCTGAACACTGTGAGCAGGACGCACCCCACTAACTTGTAGGTTTAGCAGAACACTGTGAGCAGGACGCACTGCACTAACTGTAAATAGTCTAGCTGCCTGACTGTGGTACTAATAGGATCAAAAGAACACAAGCAATTTTCTTCAGGTAGCTGTATTTACTGTAACAAGACAAGCCTGCCTGTCAGTAAGAAGATAACAGAAACGGATCTAGCTGAACACTGTGAGCAGGACGCACCCCACTAACTTGTAGGTTTAGCAGAACACTGTGAGCAGGACGCACTGCACTAACTGTAAATAGTCTAGCTGCCTGACTGTGGTACTAATAGGATCAAAAGAACACAAGCAATTTTCTTCAGGTAGCTGTATTTACTGTAACAAGACAAGCCTGCCTGTCAGTAAGAAGATAACAGAAACGGATCTAGCTGAACACTGTGAGCAGGACGCACCCCACTAACTTGTAGGTTTAGCGGAACACTGTGAGCAGGACGCTCTGCACTAAATGTAAATAGTCTAGCTGCCTGACTGTGGTACTAATAGGATCAAAAGAACACCAGTAATTTTCTTCAGGTAGCTTTATATACTGTAACAAGACAAGCCTGCCTGTCAGTAAGAAGAGAACAGGAACAGATCTAGCTGAACACTGTGAGCAGGACGCACTGCACTAAATGTAAATAGTCTAGAAGATAACAGGAACGGATCTAGCTAAACTGAATACAGTGTATATATATATATATATATATATATATATATGCAACACCTGGGATGCATATATATAGACAATACACTTTAAGTGCAGCTAACTGACTGACTGTCCTGCCTAATCTAGCTAACTCAAATGAAATGACACTGTCTCTCTCTCTCTCTCTATTTCTCAGCACACCGGAACACACTGCACAGGGCCGCCGTGCAGGCGGCCTTATATAGTGTGGGGCGTGTACTAAATCCCCTGAGCCATAATTGGCCAAAGCCTCCTTGGCTTTGGCCAATTACGGCTCTCTGTTAAGGCGGCGCTGTGATTGGCCAAGCATGCGGGTCATAGTGCATGCTTGGCCAATCATCAGCAAGCAATGCACTACGATGCCGCAGTGAATTATGGGCCGTGACACGCCACACGAATTTGGCGCGAACGGCCCATATCGTTCGCAATTCGACGAACGATCGAACAGCCGATGTTCGAGTCGAACATGGGTTCGACTCAAACACGAAGCTCATCCCTACTTACAAGCTATCAGCATGATCATTGAGATGGAAGAGGATAATTACTCAGAATAACAGGATAGTCACTCAGCATATGCAGTCTTTGAAGGGATCTGACATTTCAAAAAAAATTATTCGGTTACATCAGCATCAGGTGCTTGGTAGCTGGTGGTGATCCAAGACTGATTCATTTTTATGAAGTTCAGTCGATCGACCGAGTCGGTGGACAGACGCACCCTGTGATCGGTTACAAAGCCTCCAGCAGCACTGAATGTGCGCTCCGAAAGAACGCTGAATGCAGGACAGGCCAGTAGCTCAATTGCATACTGTGCAAGCTGTGGCCAGTGATCCATCCTCAAGACCCAGTAACCCAGAGGATTTTCGGTGGGAAAGGTGTCCAAGTCAGATCTTGCCCCTAGGTATTCCTGCACCATGTAAAACAGACGCTGGCGATGGTTGCTGGAACCGATCATACCCTGGGACTGCGGACTAAAAAATTGTCTGAACGCATCAGTCAGATGACCACCTTCTCCACCGCTCCTTCTTTGACTGACCGAAGCCACAGCAACACGTTGTCCAGAAACAGGAGTTTGTAACCTCCCAGTCTCTGGGAACGGGTTGCACAGACCTTTCTGCAAGGCCCCCCGAAGATGTTTCATCCTCTGCTCCCTCTGCGACAGCAAGATAAGATCCGCAACCTTACCCTTGTAACGTGGATCAAGGAGGGTTGCTAGCCAATATTGGTCCTTCTCCTTGATACCACAAATACGAGGATCCTTACGCAGGTTTTGCAGGATCAGGGAGGCCATGCGGCGTAGGTTTGCTGAGGCATTCGGTCCGGAGTCCTCTGGGTCACTAAGGACGACATGGTCCGCAGCCACCTCCTCCCAGCCACGTACAAATCCATGTGTTTCTTGGGACTGATCCCTTAAAGACTGCTGCTGATGCTGAGTGACAGGCTCCACCTCCATACTGACACAATCCTCCTCCTCCTCGTCCTCTTCCTGTGTGATCGGCGGGCACGCAGGAACAATGTCTGGATAAAGGGGGCCTTGAGAGCTAAGGAAGTCCTCCTCTTCCTGCCTCTGTTCTGCCTCAAGTGCCCTGTCCATTATTCCACACAGCGTGTGCTTCAACAGGTGGACAAGGGGGACAGTGTCACTGATGCATGCACTGTCACTGCTCACCATCCTCGTGGCCTCCTCAAATGGTGACAGGACAGTGCATGCATCCCTGATCATGGCCCACTGGCGTGGGGAAAAAAAAACAAGCTCCCTTGACCCTGTCCTGGTGCCATAGTCGCACAGATACTCATTGATGGCCCTCTGCTGCGTGTGCAGCAGCTGCAGCATTGCCAACGTTGAGTTCCACCTGGTGGGCATGTCACAGATTAGGTGGTTCTTGGGCAGGTTAAACTCCTTTTGGAGGTCTGTCAGCAGAGCACTGGCATTGTATGACCGGCGGAAATGCACACAGACTTTCCTGGCCTGCCTCAGGACATCCTGTAAGCCCAGGTACCTGCCCAAGAACCGCTGCACCACCAAGTTAAGGACATAAGCCAAACAGGGCACATGGGTCATTTGTCCCTGTCGGAGGGCGGAGAGGAGGTTGGTGCCATTGTCGCAAACCACCATTCCTGCCTTAAGTTGGCATGGCGTCAACCACCTCTGAACCTGCCCCTGCAGAGCTGACAGAACCTCTGTCCCAGTGTATCTCCTGTCCCCCAAGCACACCAGCTCAAGCACCGCATGGCATCTTTTGGTCTGCGTACTTGCGTAGCCCCTCGAACACTTACGGAGCACCGCTGGTTCCGAGGACAAAGCATAGGAAGAGGCCATGGAGGAAGAAGAAGAGGAGGGGTGGAGGAGAGAGGTGCGTCACAATCATTAGTAGTGGCATTTTGGAGGCATGGTGGCGGAACAACCTCCAACACTACTGCACCTTGTCCTGCATCCTTCCCAGCTGCCAGCAGAGTGACCCAATGTGCCGTGAAACTTAGGTAACGTCCCTGTCCATGCCTGCTGGACCATGAGTCAGCGGTAATATGCACCTTACCGCTGACCGCCCTGTCCAGCGAGGCCAAGACATTGCCTTCCACATGCCGGTAGAGAGCCGGAATCGCCTTCCATGAGAATAAGTGGCGTTTGGGTACCTGCCACTGAGGAACCGCACATTCCACAAACTCACGGAAGGGGGCAGAGTCTACCAACTGAAAAGGTAGCAGTTGAAGTGCTAGCAATTTTGCCAAGCTAGCATTCAACCGCTGGGCATGTGGATGGCTGGGAGCAAACTTCTTTCGGTGGTGCAGGAGCTGGGGCAGGGAAATTTGCCTGGTACAATCTGACGTCGGTGTACCGAAAGCAGATTGCCCACAAGTACTTGGCTGTGACACACCTAATTCTACACCCTTATTCCTCTCAGTGCAGGTCTCAGAGAGGACTGAAGGTATAGTGGGGTTGGAGATCTCAGCTGATGAGAAGCAAGGAGAGGTCCTTTTTGTTCTTTGGTGTGGGTCTTTTAGATACGCTTGCCAATGAACTGCATGGCAGGTCAACATATGTCTGGTCAAGCATGTGGTGCCCAAGCGGGAGATGTTTTGGCCACGCGAGATACGCTTGAGACATATGTTGCAAATAGCAGCGGTGCGATCTGATGCACTGGTCTCAAAAAAAGCCCACACCAAAGAACTTTTAGAATAACACGCAGAGACAGCAGTGCCCTGCACATGCAGAACTTTGCGTTGTGATGCAGTCAGTGTGCTGCCCTTAGGCTGGCCCCTGGAGGGCATCCTGCCTCGTTGGTGATGTGCCTCCTCCTCCTCTCTCCTATCAGGCACCCATGTTGAGTCAGTGACCTCATCATCCCCTCCCTCCTAATTACTGGAGCAAACCTGGCAGTATGCTGCAGCAGGGGGAGCATGACTTCCAGATTGCTGTCCTTCCTGGGCACCCCCTCTGTGTGTGCTCACGTTACTGCCTTCATCTAGCTCAGTATCATCATCAGAGCCTTCTAAATGCTGGGCATCCTCCTGGAGCATGTACCCAACACTGTGGTCAAACAGTTCGAGGGACTCCTCAGGAGGACATGGCGGGGCTAGGGAAGGAGTCACTGATGCCATTGAGCCGAGGGAAGAGGCTGCGTTGGCAGCTGCTTTGCCAGACAAAGTACCCTGAGCATGGGTGAGAGAGGATGAGGTGGATGAGGACGGCTTGGTCATCCACTCGACCAAGTCTTCCGCATGTTGCGGCTCAACACGGCCAGCTGCCGAAAAAAAGGCCAAGCATGTCCCACGGCCACGTGCTGATGAGGATGCACCGTCTCCACGACCAGCACTGTTGCCTCTAGACACAGAGCCTGCTTTCCCTCTTTCAGTGGCTTGTGACTGTCTGCCTCTCCTTGTTGGCCTCCCAGACATACTAATGGCCTGTAGCTGCACTAAGCTGGGATATATATATATATATATATATATATATATATATATATATATATATACTGCAGCTAGCAAAATCAACTGCCTGCCTGTAGTATGAGAACATCACCAACCTTCTACAGGTAGCTTTAGCTGAACATTGTGCAGAGGTCGCACTACACTAACGTGTAAATAATTTAGCTGCCCGCGGTAGTGATAGGATCAGGAAAACACCACCAACCTTCTACAGGTAGCTTTAGCTGAATACTGTGCAGAGGTCGCACTACACTAACGTGTAAATAATTTAGCTGCCTGCGGTAGTGATAGGATCAGGAAAACACCACCAACCTTCTACAGGTAGCTTTAGCTGAACACTGTGCAGAGGTCGCACTACACTAACATGTAAATAATTTAGCTGCCTGCGGTAGTGATAGGATCAGGAAAACACCACCAACCTTCTACAGGTAGCTTTAGCTGAACACTGTGCAGGGGCCGCACTACACTAACTTGTAGCTTTAGCTGAACACTGTGCAGAGGTCGCACTACACTAACTTGTAGCTTTAGCTGAACACTGTGAGGAGGACGTACTACACTAACTTGTAGCTTTAGCTGAACACTGTTCAGAGGACGTACTACACTAACGTGTAGCTTTAGCTGAACACTGTTCAGAGGACGCACTACACTAACTTGTAGCTTTAGCTGAACACTGTTCAGAGGATGCACTACACTAACTTGTATCTTTAGCTGAACACTGTGCAGAGGTCACAATAAACTAACTTGTAGCTTTAGCTGAACACTGTTCAGAGGACGCACTACACTAACTTGTAGCTTTAGATGAACACTGTGTAGAGGTCGCACTACACTAACTTGTAGCTTTAGCTGAACACTGTGCAGAGGTCACACTAAACTAACTTGTAGCTTTAGCTGAACACTGTTCAGAGGACGCACTACACTAACTTGTAGCTTTAGCTGAACACTGTGAGGAGGACGCACTACACTAACTTGTAGCTTTAGCTGAACACTGCAGAGATCACAATAAACTAACTAGTAGTTTTAGCTGAACACTGTTCAGAGGATGCACTACACTAACTTGTAGCTTTAGCTGAACACTGTTCAGAGGACGCACTACACTAACTTGTAGCTTTAGCTAAATACTGTGAGGAGGACGTACTACACTAACTTGTAGCTTTAGCTGAGCACTGTGCAGAGGTCACACTAAACTAACTTGTAGCTTTAGCTGAACACTGTTCAGAGGACGCACTACACTAACTTGTAGCTTTAGCTGAACACTGTGCAGAGATCACAGTAGACTAACTTGTAGCTTTAGCTGAACACTGTTCAGAGGACGCACTACACTAACATGTAGCTTTAGCTGAACACTGTGCAGAGATCACAGTAGACTAACTTGTAGCTTTAGCTGAACACTGTTCAGAGGACGCACTACACTAACTTGTAGTTTTAGCTGAACACTGTTCAGAGGACGCACTACACTAACTTGTAGCTTTAGCTGAACACTGTGCAGAGATCACACTAGACTAACTTGTAGCTTTAGCTGAACACTGTTCAGAGGACGCACTACACTAACTTGTAGCTTTAGCTAAACACTGTGAGGAGGACGCACTACACTAACTTGTAGCTTTAGCTGAACACTGTGCAGAGGTCACACTAAACTAACTTGTAGCTTTAGCTGAACACTGTTCAGAGGACGCACTACACTAACTTGTATCTTTAGCTGAACACTGTGAGGAGGACGCACTACACTAACTTGTAGCTTTAGCTGAACACTGTGCAGAGGTCACACTAAACTAACTTGTAGCTTTAGCTAAACACTGTGAGGAGGATGCACTACACTAACTTGTAGCTTTAGCTGAACACTGTGAGGAGGACGCACTACACTAACTTGTAGCTTTAGCTGAACACTGTTCAGAGGATGCACTACACTAACTTGTAGTTTTAGCTGAACACTGTGAGGAGGTCACACTAAACTAACTTGTAGCTTTAGCTGAACACTGTGAGGAGGATGCACTACACTAACTTGTAGCTTTAGCTTAACACTGTGCACTACACTAACTTGTAGCTTTAGCTGAACACTGTTCAGAGGACGCACTACACTAACTTGTAGTTTTAGCTGAACACTGTTCAGAGGACGCACTACACTAACTTGTAGCTTTAGCTGAACACTGTTCAGAGGACGCACTACACTAACTTGTAGCTTTAGCTGAACACTGTGCAGAGGTCACACTAAACTAACTTGTAGCTTTAGCTGAACACTGTGAGGAGGACGCACCACACTAACTGTAAATAATCTAGCTGCCTGACTGTGGTACTAATAGGATCAAAAGAAAATCAGCAATTTTCTTCAGGTAGCTGTAAATACTGTAACAACACAAGCCTGCCTGTCAGTAGGAAGATAACAGGAACGGATCTAGATAAACTGAATACGGTATATATATATATATATATATATATATATATATATATATATATATATATGTATATATATATATATATATATATATATATACAACACGTGGGATGCATATATATATACACAATACACTGTAAGTGCAGCTAACTGACTGACTGTCCTGCCTAATCTATCTAACTTAAATCAAATGACACTGTCTCTCTCTCTCTCTGTAAGCATGCCGGAACACACTACACAGGGCCACCATGCAGGCGGCCTTATATAGTGTGGGGCGTGTTCTAAACCCCCTGAGCCATAATTGGTCAAAGCCACCCTGGCTTTGGCCAATTACAGCTCTCTCTACAGACGCCGCTGTGATTGGCCAAGCATGCGGGTCATAGTGCATGCTTGGCCAAGCATCAGCCAGCAATGCACTGCGATGCCGCAGTGAATTATGGGCCGTGACGCGCCACACAAATTTGGCGCAAACAGCCCATATCGTTCGCAATTCGGCGAACGATCGAACAGCCGATGTTCGAGTCGAACATGGGTTCGACTTGAACACAAAGCTCATCCCTAAACACCACCAATTTTCTTCAGGTAGCTTTAGGTGCACACTGTGCAGAGGACACAGTACACTGTACTGTAGCTGTAGCTGCCTGCCTGTGGTACTAATAGGATCAGAAGAACACCAGCAATTTTCTTCAGGTAGCTGTAAATACTGTAAAAACACAAGCCTGCCTGTCAGTAGGAAGAGAATAACTGGAGCAGATCTAGCTAAACTGAATACAGTGTATATAGTGTATATATATATATATGGCTTTGGCTTTGGCCAATTATGGCTCTCTGTACAGACGGCGCTGTGATTGGCCAAGCATGCGGGTCATAGTGCATGCTTGGCCATTCATCAGCCAGCAATGCACTGCGATGCCGCAGTTAATTATGGGCCATGATGCGGCACTCGAATTTGGCGCGAACGGCCCATAACGTTCACAATTTGACGAACTGTCGAACAGGTGATGTTCGAGTCGAACATGGGTTTGACTCAAACTCGAAGCTCATCCCTAGTCTTTATACCAAAAGAATCAATTCCTAACTTCTAATAGTACATATACTAAGATTGTATACAGTGGAACCTTGGATTACGAGCATAATCCATTCCAGGAGTGTGCTCGTAATCCAAAGTACTCACATATCAAAAATAATTAGTTCCGCATTGACTTCAATGGCATGCAATACCGCATAGGCAGGGGGCGCCGGAGAGCCTCGGAAACGGCCGAAAAGGCCCAAGCACACTTTGGCAGACCTCGGCAAACCTCGGAAAGACTCCGTTCACGAGCCTTTCCTAGGTTTGCCGAGGTCAGCCGAACTGTCTTTGGGTCTTTCCGTGCATTTCCGAACGCCGATGATCGGCGACTTTCGGCTCTGCTCGGCTCCGGCGCCCCCCACCCCAGGCCAAAAGCGGTAGTGTACACAGCTTTTGGCCTGAATCCTGCTCGTTTTGCGAGACAACACTCGCAAACCGAGTTAGGATTTTAGAAATACAGTGCTCGGTTTGCGAAACGCTCGTTAACCGCGTTACTCGCAAGCCGAGGTTCCACTGTACTTCATTTTATTGTTTTAGTTTCCCTCAACATGTACAGATGAAAATCTTACACGTAGTGATGCACTGATATCGATTTTTCTGTATCGAGTGTGATTACAGATATTTTGCTTTCAGTGCACACTGATGCAGAGTACCGATATTGGTGTTTCTGCTGGCACGGAGCCGGCTTCCAGGGCAATCAGGAAGCCGGGCATTGGGTAATGACATGCCGTCCGTCTTCCTGATTGCCCAGGAAGCCAGCTGCATGTTGTTTGGCCGGCTTGATTGTAATTGGCCTGGAAACCGGCTTCCAAGCTAGTCAGCATGGAGCTGGCTTCCCTGCCAATTACTCACCACCCAGATTCCTGATTGCACGGGAAGCTGGCTCCATGTTCCCCTACAGAACTGCCGGTCAGAGGAAATCCTCCTCTGACCGGAAGTTCCAGTATCAGAGCATTTGAGAGAGTACGAGTGCTCGCCAAAATACTCTGTATCTGTATCGGCACTGATACTAGTATTGGTATATCCCTGCTTACAGGTTTAGTCACTAAAATAGCTGATTTGGAAACATTCTCCAATTCAGCTCACTTTCTATTTCAGCTATGTTGTCGTCGGTTTGGTGATTCAGTTTTCTACCTCCAGAAGGAGTGAAATAGACATTAGACATATGCGATTTGATAATGTACTATATATATATATATAAAAGAGTGTGGACTCCCCTCCCCAATTCATACCACACCCTGTACATCTGGTAGGAATTTTAGGGGTCCTCCAAAGTGTGGGGGTCTCCCTTAAAATCCTTTATCAAACCCAAGATCCGAGCAGCAGATGGACAGAGCTGGAAAGGGGTGGGGGCAAGCAAGCCCCCCCCACACACACATCAATGGTAATTGTTCTGCCTATTTGTTGACATTCCATTAGGGGATAGAGAGCTGTCACGAAATGTAAAGAAATGGGCGGCCAAAGTCCCGTGATGTCGCAACTCGCTCGGCCCATTTGTTGTTATTTTGTGGCGAGAGTTCGACAGGATCGGTCGTGTCGGCAGACGTTGGGAATTTTTTCTTTTGCCAAGTTGGCGGTTCTCTTCCATCGTGATTGATGTGAATTTTTATCACTGGAGGACGTGTGGATTACATCAGTGGAATTTTTTTTTTAACCACTTGACAACTGGGCACTTAAACTGCCTTCGTGACCAGACCAATTTTCAGCTTTCAGCACTCTCACACTTTGAATGACAATTACTCAGTCATGTAATACTGTACCCAAATGAATTTTGTGTCCTTTTTTTCATACAAATAGAGCTTTCTTTTGGTGGTATTTGATCACCTCTGGGCTTTTTATTTTTTGCGCTATAAATGAAAAAAGACCGAAAATTTAGAAAAAAAACGAATTTTTCTTCGCTTCTGTGATAAAATTTTGCAAATTATTAATTTTTCTTCATAAATTTTGGCCACAATTTATACTGCTACATATCTTTGGTAAAAATAACCAAAATTAGTGGATATTATTTGGTCAGTGTGAAAGTTATAGAGTCTACAAGTTGTGGTGCAAATCATAAAAAATTGATCACACCTGATGTACTGGTGGCCTATCTCATTTCTTGTGACCCGAACAAGTCAGGACAGTACAAATACCCCCCAAATGACCCCTTTTTTGAAAGTAGACATTCCAAGGTATTCAGTAAGATGCATGGTGAGGTTTTTGATGTTGTCATTTTTTCCCACAATTCTTTGCAAAATGAAGATTTTTTTTTTTTTTTTTTTCCTCCCATAAAATTGTCATTGTAATTGGTTATTTCTCTCACATGGCATGTGTATACCACAAATGACGCCCCAAAATACATTCTGCTACTCCTTCTAAGTATGGCGATACCACATGTGTGGGACTTTTTCACAGCCTAGCCACATAGAGAGGCCCAACATGCAGGGAGCACCATCAAGTGTTCTATGAGCATAAATGACACATCTAACTTGTTAACTACCTATTACACTTTTGAAGGCCCTGGAGCACCAGGACAATGGAAACGCCAACAAAATGACCCCATTTTGGAAAGCTAACACCCCAACGTATAATCTATGAGGCATAATGAGTCTTTTGAACGGTTCATTTTTTTCCAGAAGTTTTTGGAAAATGTGGAAAAAAATGAAAACGCATTTTTTTTTTACACAAAGTTGTCCATTTATAAGCTATTTCCAACACATAGCATGTACAAAGCAAAAATAACAACTCAAAATACATTCTGCTACTCCTCCTGAGTATAGCGATACCACATGTGTAAGATTTTTACACAGCCTGGCCACATACAGGGGCAAAATACTGAAATAGCACCTTCAAGGGTTTTAGGAGCATAAATTACACATCTCATTTCTCACCCACCTATTACACTTTTGAAGGCCCTGGAGCACCAGGACAATGGAAACGCCCACAAAATGACCCCATTTTGGAAAGCTAACACCCCAACGTATAATCTATGAGGCATAATGAGTCTTTTGAACGGTTCATTTTTTTCCAGAAGTTTTTGGAAAATGTGGAAAAAAATGAAAACGCATTTTTTTCTACACAAAGTTGTCCATTTATAAGCTATTTCCAACACATAGCATGTACATAGCAAAAATGACACCTCAAAATACATTCTGCTACTTCTCCTGAGTATAGCGATACCACATGTGTAAGACTTTTACACAGCCTGGCCACATACAAGGAACCCCGTCAGGTGTTCTAGGGACACATAGCATGCACATACCAAGAATTACACCCCAAAATACATTCTGCTGAGCAAAGGGTAAAAAAAAAGATTACCTGTGGTTTTAGTAGCACAGTTGTCCACAGGAGGATAGCACTGGTCCAGGCAGCAGGCAGGGACTTGGTCAGCAAAAGCGAACGCAATTGTCCAGGCAACAGACAGGAACACTGTCCATAGTCAGTACAGGCAGCAGGCAGGGATACTGTCCATATACAGTCCAGGGTCAGTGCAGGCAGAGATTGTCAGCAGTGCCAAAATATTGATCCTGGTGGTAGGCAGGAACATGGTCCATCCATGTGGTGTGGTCAGTTCATGCGACAGGCAGAGGCATGATGGCATAGGTCCTACAGGCAGCAGGCAGAAGTAGGGCCAGAGGACAGAATGGGGACAGGGGTAGAGGCTTCTCCCACCCAAATCTCTTTGAAGCCTCCGAGTCTCCAGACCCTAATCTAGGAATGAGAAAACAAAAAAAATGTTTTCTTCATCCAGAAAAACAATTCTGGAGCCCCTCACATATGTGAGACCCCTGTGTTATGAATCCCACTAGTCCAGTAGCAGGGTACAAGATCAGTCCAAGAGGCAGGCAAAAAGGATGGTCAAACAGTCCAGGGTCAGTTCCAGATCAGGCAGAGGTATGAACAGAATCGGTAGGCAGAAGCGTGGTCGAAAAACAAGCCAGGGTCAGTTCCAGATCAGGCAGAGATATAAACAGAATCGGTAGGCAGAAGCGTGGTCGAAAAACAAGCCAGGGTCAGTTCCAGATCAGGCAGAGATATAAACAGAATCAGTAGGCAGAAGCGTGGTCGAAAAACAAGCCAGGGTCAGTTACAGAGCAAGCAGAGGCATAAGGGGTGTGAAGGTAAATGGCAGGAAGTGAGGGTTATGTTTACCATACTTCACTAATAATTTAGTGAAGTATGGTAACGGCGGAAACAGTTAACTATACAGAGGCCTGGTTGGGAAGGACATTGGGGACAATAAAAAGTAGTGTCTCTTCTCACTCCTCCTTTGGTGCACACCCGGCATTTTTTCTGCCGTTTTTGGCCTGTTGGTCTGGGGGGGATTTTTTCGGGAAAGTGGCGTTCGGACAGTCTACTAATCACATCGGATTGAATGGTTTCTGGTGGGCCGTTCGGGTATATAAGGGCAGTGATGATTTCCTCCTGGTATCCAAGGAAGGATTTGGGGCTTGCAGTGGATTTATGATAAATAACATAGCTGTTATATATGGCCAAATTGAACAAATATATCGAAACTTTTTTATACCACTGGTATGTTCTTCTCGTGGCAAGATAGGGTTCGAGCATCTGGTCGTTGAAGTCGACACCCCCCATATACTTGTTGTATTCAAAGATGCATGTGGGCTTTTGGATTACCCCATTCCTCCTGGTTATCTCCACGACGGTGTTATTGTGGATTGATGAAAGCACGTAGACGTCCCTTCTGTCCCTCCACTTCACAGCCAGAATTTCCTCATTCCTCAAGCTCGCCATTTCCCCTCTTCTTAGCTTTTTGTTCACGAGGCTTTGAGGAAAGCCCTTCCGGTTCTTCCTTATGGTGCCACATTCTGGAGTCTTCTGTCTGTGAAGATTTCGGAACAGGGGCAGACTAGAATAAAAATTGTCCACATATAGATGGTAGCCTTTTTCCAGGAGTGGGTTTATGAGTTCCCAAATGACTTTCCCACTCGATCCGATATATTCTGGGCAATTAGGGGGATGTAGCTGGGTGTCCTTCCCTTCATATACCATGAAGGCATAGGTATATCCTGTAGCTCGGTCGCATAATTTATACATTTTCACCCCATAGCGGGCCCTTTTGGTGGGAATAAATTGTTTTATGCCCAATCTGCCACTAAATTTGACCAGGGACTCATCCACACATATGTGCTGGTCTGGGGTAAATAACTGGGGGAAGATATCAGAAAAATATTTTAGTAGTGGGCGAATTTTATATAGCTTGTCAAAATGTGGGTCATTTCGGGGAGGGCACTGGGTATTGTCATTGTAGTGTAGGAATCTCATAATCATGAGATACCTGGTTCTGGGCATTACAGAGGAAAAGATGGGCATGTGGTGGATGGGGAGGGTAGACCAATAGGAACGTAATACATTTTTTTTGGTTAGTCCCATACAGAATGTGAGGCCCAAAAAAATTCTAAACTCCTCCACTGTTAGGGCTCTCCATTCGTAGGGACGGGCATAATAGGACGTTGGGTTACTTGCTATGTATTGTTGGGCATATAGATTGCACTGGGCCACAATCGATGCAAGCATGTCCTCAGTAAAAATAAGGTTGAAAAAATCTAATGGTGAAAAATTTTCTGTATCCACCTGGACTCCTGGCTGGGCAGTAAAAGGGGGAATGATAGCTTCTCCTGAATTGGGTGGCAGCCATAAGGGGTTCTCAAGGGAGTAGGGAAGGCTGGCATGGGACCTAACCCTTTGGGCCTGAGGTGACACCCCACTGGTACGTGGACTTTGTCGAGGTACTGCGGTGCTGGTGGATGGCACTGCGGTGCTGGTGGATGGCATTGCGGTGATAGTGGATGGCATTGTGGTGATAGTGGATGGCATTGCGGTGCTGGTGGATGGCACTGCATCCTCACCAGTACGTCTTCGTCTGGCGGGCGGACTCTCATCCTCCTCTGAGGCTGTCAGTGTACCCCTGCTGAGGACAGGCTCGTAGTCCACGTCAGACTCAGAATCTGAATAGGAATCTGAAGCGGAGAGCTCCCCGTTGCTCTCGTCGGCCGCAAGAATATTATATGCCTCCTCGGCTGAATATACTCTTTGTGACATAGTGATGAAAAATGGCAGATATGTGGCACTGATGACACGTGACACTGGCAGATTGTACTGGTAATAGATGGCACTGATACGTGACACTGATGTGGTAGGTGACACTGGTGACACTGATGACACTGATGTGGCAGGTGACAGACAGGTGGCACTGACGACAGATGGCACTGACAGATTGTACTGATACGTGGCACTGATACGTGGCACTGATATGTGGCAGGTGGCACTGACAGGTGGCACTGACAGGTGGCACTGATGTGACAGGTGGCACTGATGTGACAGGTGACACTGATGTGATAGGTGACACTGACAGGTGACACTGATGTGGCAGGTGACACTGACAGGTGACACTGATGTGGCAGGTGACACTGACAGGTGGCACTGATGTGGCAGGTGACACTGACAGGTGGCACTGATGTGGCAGGTGACACTGACAGGTGGCACTAACGACAGATGGCACTGACAGATGGCACTGATGACAGATGGAAGCACTGTGGCACTGATGTGGCACTGTATGGGCACTGTATGGCCACTGTAGGGTGTTTCACTGAAGGCTCGGCAACTCACAGTAATGACAGATCGCTCTCTCTCCTCACACACGGTCTCTGTGTGAGGAGAGAAAGCCGGCAATGAGAGATGATCTCATATGTTTACATTTGAGATCATCTCTCATTGGAAGCTCGGATCGCGCTGTAAACGGCCGCTGTGATTGGCCATTTACGGCGATCTGTGACTGGCTGTGTCCAAGGGACATGGTCAGAGCAGAATTTCCCCGATGCGCGCTCCCGGGAGCGCGCATTGCGGAAGTGAACAGGAGGACGTCCAGGGACGCCCTCCCGGCAATTGGAGTCCGCGCTGTAGCCGTCTTTCGGCTATAGCGCGGACGCCTAGTGGTTAAATAAAGAATTTTTCAAAAACCTGTGTTGTATTTTTTTTTTTCCAATAAAGGACTTTTTAAATGGTGTTGTGTGTTTGACGAGCTAGAGCATGTTCATTCGCCCCAGCTACATGCGGTCGTTCCTTTGGTTGGCTTTGACTGCTGTAGGTGCTTTTTGGCATAGCGCGTACAGCAACCATTCAGGGTTTAATCAGGCTCAGCGAGCCAAAAGATTTAGCCGAGCCTTTGGCTCATCCTTCGGCTGCTTAGTGAATAACCCCCTAAGTGTCATTACTCACAAGCATGCACTTATAACTTGCAACATATAGCATGCCAATAGAGGCTCAGATGTGGCAAGTGCATTAAAATCTACAATGCTGCAGCCTGTCACAGGCATGTTTAGAAATAAAACAATTTAAATCTCAAATTTTACACGTCCTACCATAGGAATAATACTGAATTTCAATTTAGTCAATGTAGTGTAAACTGTGCACTATTTTATGAAAAGCCACTTATATTTATTTATTGTAAACCCTGTTTAGCCACTTCAATACCAGGCACTTAGACACCTTCCCGCCCATGCCAATTTTCAGCTTTCAGCGCTGTCGCAATTTGAATGACAATTGCGCGGTCATGCTACACTGTACCCAAACAAATTTTTTTATCATTTTGTTCCCACAAATAGAGCTTTCTTTTGGTGGTATTTGATCACCTCTGTGGTTTTTATTTTTTGCGCAACAAATAAAAAAAGACCGTAAATTTTGAAAAAAAACAAGTTTTTCTTTGTTTCTGTTAAAATTTTTTGTAAATTAGTACGTTTTCTTCTTCAATGATGGGCACTGATATGGCTGCACTGACGGGCACTGATACGGCGGCACTAATGGGCACCAATGAGGTGGCACTGATGAGGTGGCACTGACGGGCACTGATGATGGGCACTGATAGGCGGCACTGATGGGCACTGATAGGTGGCACTGATGGGCACTGATAGGTGGCACTGGTATGCGGCACTGATGGGCACTCATAGGTGGCACCGATGGGCACTCATAAGCAGCACTGATGGGCACTTGTAGGTGGCATTGATGGGTACTTATGGGTGGCACTGATGGGTACTTATGGGTGACACTGATAGGTGGCACTGATGGGCACTGATAGGTGGGCACTGATGGGCACAGATGGGCACTGACAGGTGGCACCAATGGACACTGATGGGTGGCACTGATGACACTGATTGGTGGCACTGATGACACTAATGGGTGGCATTGCTGGGCATCACTGAAATATAATGGTGCCAATCAGTGCCAATTTGTGGGCACTGATTGGCACAGATTGGGCACAGACTGGGCACATTGGGCACATGTGGATGGCCATGGGGTACATACCTGGCCATCCACATGTTGCCCCCTTCCCTGGTGGTCCTAGTGGCGTCCCTGGTGGTCATCTAAAGGGGAGGCTGCGCTGATAAGCAATCAGCGCAGACCCCCCTGTGAGGAGAGCCGCCGATCGGCTCTCCTCTACTCGCGTCTGTCAGACGCGAGTGAGGAAAAGCCGATCAACGGCTCTTCCTATTGACATCGTGATCAGCCGTGATTGGACACGGCTGATCACGTGGTAAAAAGCCTCCGCCGGAGGCTCTTTACCAAGATTGGTGGAGCGGTGTGTCAGACCGTGGGCGTGCGGCGGCATGTTATAATGGAACCACCGCCCGTCCGTCAATCTGCTATAGGCCGGGCGGGAAGTAGTTAAGGCCTCATTCACACGGGCATAAAAAAATTCTGTACTAATTTGTGTGGTGTTAACTTCTGTGTGCATCTGTATGCTGCACATAAATACATGGCCCCATGCACACAGCTGCATATAGGACTGTGTTTTTGCATTGCTAACAAATGTGCACAGAAAAAGGAATAAAGGTGCATCTGGGACTGCAAATCATGCACGTTTTACACATGTACGCATGTGTATTTGCCTAAACACACATGCAGTCAAGTCCATAAATATTGGGACATCGACACAATTCTAATCTTTTTGGCTCTATCCACCACTGCAATGGATTTGAAATGAAATGAACAAGATGTGCTTTAACTGCAGACTTTCAGCTTTAATTTGAGGGTATTTACATCCAAATCAGGTGAAGGGTGTAAGAATTACAACAGTTTGTATATGTGCCTCCCACTTTTTAAGGGACCAAAAGTAATGGGACAATTGGCTGCTCAGCTGTTCAATGGCCAGGTGTGTGTTATCCCCCCATTATCCCATTTACAGGGAGCAGATAAAAGGTCCAGAGTTCATTTCAAGTTTGCTATTTGCATTTGGAATCTGTTGCTGTCAACTCTCAAAATGAGATCCAAAGAGCTGTCACTATCAGTGAAGCAAGCCATCATTAGGCTGAAAAAACAAAACAAACCCATCAGAGAGATAGCAAAAACATTAGGTGTGGCCAAATCAACTGTTTGGAACATCCTTAAAAAGAAAGAACGCACCAAGCTCAGCAACACCAAAAGACCCGGAAGACCACGGAAAACAACTGTAGTGGATGACCGAAGGATTCTTTCCCTGGTGAAGAAAACACCCTTCACAACAGTTGGCCAGATCAAGAACACTCTCCAGGAGGTAGGTGTATGTGTGTCAAAGTCAACAATCAAGAGAAGACTTCACCAGAGTGAATACAGAGGGTTCACCACAAGATGTAAACCATTGGTGAGCCTCAAAAACAGGAAGGCCAGATTAGAGTTTGCCAAACAACATCTAAAAAAGCCTTCACAGTTCTGGAACAGCATCCTATGGACAGATGAGACCAAGATCAACGTGTACCAGAGTGATGGGAAGAGAGGAGTATGGAGAAGGAAAGGAACTGCTCAAGATCCAAAGCATACCACCTCATCAGTGAAGCATGGTGGTGGTAGTGTCATGGCGTGGGCATGTATGGCTGCCAATGGAACTGGTTCTCTTGTATTTATTGATGATGTGACTGCTGACAAAAGCAGCAGGATGAATTCTGAAGTGTTTCGGGCAATCTTATCTGCTCATATTCAGCAAAATGCTTCAGAACTCATTGGACGGCGCTTCACAGTGCAGATGGACAATGACCCGAAGCATACTGCGAAAGCAACCAAAGAGTTTTTTAAGGGAAAGAAGTGGAATGTTATGCAATGGCCAAGTCAATCACCTGACCTGAATCCGATTGAGCATGCATTGAAAATGCCCCAAGAACAGGCAGGAACTGAAAACAGTTGCAGTAGAGGCCTGGCAGAGCATCACCAGCGATGAAACCCAGCGTCTGGTGATGTCTATGCGTTCCAGACTTCAGGCTGTAATTGACTGCAAAGGATTTGCAACCAAGTAATAAAAAGTGAAAGTTTGATGGATGATTGTTAATCTGTCCCATTACTTTTGATTCCTTAAAAAGTGGGAGGCACATATACAAACTGTTGTAATTTCTACACCGTTCACCTGATTTGGATGTAAATACCTTTATATTAAAGCTGAAAGTCTGCAGATGTCCCAATATTTATGAACCTGACTGTATGCATTTAAAGTTTGCTATACATTCTGGGCCTGCATAGTGCTAGAATGATTATTCCCTTAGCGCTGACCGTACGCACATATGGCTTTAGGGGGTTATACCGGGATGATGCCTGCCTGTAAATGGTGTTCAAATCACACATGTGAGGTATTGCCGCAATCGTCAGAGTGAGAGCAATAAAAGTAGCAAAAGACTTCCTCCGTAGCTCTAACCTGGTACCTGTTATTTATTTTTAAAATACCGCCTATGGAGATTTTTAGGTACCATAGTTTGTTGCCATTCCACGAGCGTATGCAATTTTAAAGCGTGACATGTTAGGTACCTATTTACTCAGCGTAACATCATCTTTCACATTATACAAAAAAAAATGGGCTAACTTTACTTTTTTAGTTTTTTTTTTAATTCATGAAAGTGTATTTTTTCCTAAAACAAATGCTTTTGAAAGATCGCTGCGCAAATACTGTGTGACATAAAATAATTCCAACGATCGCCATTTTATTCTCTAGATTCTCTGCTAAAATATATATATATATATATATATATATATATATATATATATATATATATATATATATATATATATGTATATATATATATATATATATATATATATATATATATGTATATATATATATATATATATATATATATATATATATATATATATATATATATATATATATATAATGTTTAGGGGGTTCTACGTAATTTTTTAGCAAAAAAATACGGATTTCAATTAGTAAGCAACAAATGGTAGAAATAGGCTTAGGCATGAAATGGTCTATGTACCAACAGACAGTAAGTGTTTATACACATTTACAAAGATGCATATTTTGTGCACCTTTGTAAACTCGTATTTTGCAAATTGTGGTGTGTGTTGAATTTAGGCCTCATGCTGTTGGTGCATTGAAAATAAAAAAAAAAATAGTGACTACAGTCACTTCAGCACATTGGTGTGCGAAGGCAGAAATTTTCACCGCCATGTGTGACACATTCTGAAAAGAATCTACCCCAGAGCACTGGAGATCACCATTATCTTCTAAAAACATTTTGCTGGCTGCATACCTGGAATAAAAGGTGTTTAATGTACCCTAATGCCCTTGATTACCCTACGTGTAGACAGGAAAGGTTTGAAGCATTTTTTTTCCAAATATTCGTAAATTTGAAAATTTGTATAGTCGTACATTTGTAAATTCGTACCTTCGCAAATTCTTACATTCATACATTCGTACATTCATAAATTCTTAAATTCACACATTCGTAAATTTGTAAATTTGTAAATTCGGAAATCTGAAATAATAATTACCTAATAGTAACTTAACTATTACTAACTATTAAATTATAGGTATTGTAATTTCCTTTCAAATTTGGCTGTTAGTGAACGTAACGAATTCAAATTTATCCGACTTTATGAATTATCCGAAATAACGAATGCCGCATCTAAACGAATGGAACGTAATGAATTAATAATAATAAATAATAATAATAAAAACTTGTTATTATTATTAACTTGTTCCGTTCCATTTGTTAAGATGCGGCATTCGTTATTTCGGATAATTCATAACTTTGGATAAATTTGCATTCGTTACGTTCACTAACAGCCAAATTTGAAAGGAAGTTACAATACCTATACCTAATTTAATAGTTAGTTCCTATTTCAGATTTTCGAATTTTCGGATTTTCCCATTTTGAATTTCCAAATTTCCGAATCTTCTAATTTGCGAATGTGCGAATTTACGAATATACAAATTTTCTAATCTACTAATGTACGAATTTATACACTTCCGACTTTACAAAATTTACAAACGTATGATTTTACGAATTTATGAATGTACGAATGTACGAATTTACGAATGTACGAATGTACGAATTTACAAATTTACGATTTGCGATCATAACGAATGACCCAAAAAACGGAAAAAAACAAAAAAACAAATGAAACGAAAACGAGCAAATTTTTTGGCAATGCACATGTCTAGTTTGTATACACACAGCAAACACACAACCGCCTATTCCAAATGTATTATTTTCACTGCAATAGCATACATTGCATAATTATTAATAATAAGTAAAAGTAAAGATGTTAAAAATTAATTTACCCTGGATTCCCTGAGATAAAAGTGAAACCATCAAGCAAAAAGTTGTTTGAGCTCCAATGCTGCCTTTTCCAGGGTACAGTATGAAGCGCAGTGCTCGGTACAGTGGGAGGAGCTTTACATTAAGGAAACCCAAGCTGAGTATAGGTTCTGTAAGTTCTGTATGTAAGATTTTATAACAAGGTGTAAAGTCAGTGTGGTTTGACAACATATAACGCACAATATCTCCCCAACCAAAGTGGCACAAACGTTTATTTTTGCAGCACAAAACAGCACAAACGAATAGCGCGTTTGTTTTTAAAATTCAGCAACATGGGGTGCAAAGTGGGCGGGGTTGCAGCAACTATAATGCACAATATCTCGGCAACCAAATCGGCACAAACATTTATTTTTGCAGCACAAACCAGCACAAACGCGGCACAAAGGAATGGTATATTTTTATTCAGGTTTTACAAACATTGGGTGCCAACTTCACACAGCTGATGACAAAGCCATCCTCATCCTGCTCATCCTCTGTCACCCAGGCTAAGAGAAGCTTGGCTGCCAATGCCTATTCCATCAGCTCAATGGCATCAGTCACTCACTCTCTAGCCCCACCATCATGTCCTGAGGAGTCCCCCGAACTGTTCGACCACAGTGTCAGGTACATGCTGCAGGAAGATGTGCAGCGTTTTGAAGGCTTCGATGATGGTACCCAGGTTGAGGATGAAGGCAGTAATGTGAGCCCAGAGAGAGGGGTGCCCAAGAAGGATAAGAAACTGGCAGTCATGTTCTTCCAGCTGCATCATACTGCCAGGTTTGCTCCAGTGGCGAGGAGGGAGGGGATGATGAAGTCACTGACTGCGGCACAAACCAGCACAAATGCGGCACAAATGAATGGCGCGTTTCTTTTTAAAATTCAGCAACATAGGGTGCAAAGTGGGCGGGGCTTGCCTTAAATTGAATGTTTAATATCTCAGAAACCAAACCGGCACAAACGCTCATTTTTGCAGGACAAATCAGCACAAATGATAGGTATATTTTTATTCAGAACAAGATATACACTGAAGCGGCCATGGCAGCAAAGTGTAACAAAAGAGGTGGGACTTTAATTGAAGCTCCCATTCTCACTTTCTCACTGTTACATCCACATATGTTTGTTTTGTTCACATTGTCCCACACATATAGGGTTTTTCAATCATTTTTCCCACACCAGGTGAGCCTGGGAGCGATGGTCTGCTGTGCTCGTTGTCTGTGTTGCCTGCCGCCATTGGACGCGCCCTCTCGGTTCCCGTTACTGACCATGGGCTGGCCCACTGACCTGGACGTCCTGTGTCCTGGTGCATATACCCAGTAAGTTTACATGCCCTACCCGGGCTTTGGGTGGAAGGTTACCCACACTCCCCCAACTGGGTTATTGATTTTCTATGCATTTTATATTACAGACAAATCGCATTTCTGCTCCTGAAGAGCGGCTTTAAGCCGCGAAACGCGTCGAGCTAATTGATGTTGTGAACCATATATATACCCATTATATTATGCAATTTTTACATTTTTACCGATGAAGGATCTGAGAACTTTTGACTGTGCAGTTGCTATCTTTTGAAATGTTTTTACACTCTATGAACACTAGTGGACTCCCCAAATTTTATCATTATTATACAGGATTGTAAACATGTTGTTACCAGTTGTTGCTACTATAGAGTCTGGCGCCTAGTCATAGGTGCAGCCTCATGTATGTACAATTTTATGTTGGTTGAATATGTCTTTAGGCAATATTAAAACCATTTTCTATCGTCCACCACTGAGTTCATTTTGTCACCATGAGCTTCAATTAAAGTCCCACCTCTTTTGTTACACTTTGCTGCCATGGCCGCTTCAGTGTATATCTTGTTCTAGTTGACAGGGATGGAGGCACATGGTTCTACCCAGCCATACTAGCCTCAATTAAAGTCCCAATTTCCCAATCCCCCCCTTTTTTCAATTATACAATAGGGATGGAAGCTCCTGGTGACATCTACCCATATATTGTTAAGACCTGTTTTCTGCAACCAGCCTTACTGGCTCATTAGTCCTCTTCCCTTGACCACCATTTTATCTATCCTACTCCTTACCTATAATTTGGAGGTTGTGATGATATGTTATATAATTTATTCTTGTTGTATCCTGCACCGGCCACTAGATGGCTCTGGCCTGACGGCTGCCCACGTCTCAGTGCGGGAGCCGCGATGCGCACTGGTGCCCCTCCTTCCCCCGCCCGTCATCTGACGTTCGGGGGGTGGCCACGCTACCACTGCGCATCGACGTCACACACGCACACCGGATGTGCGGCGTCCTTTGACGCGGCTGTTCCGATGTTTGCTATCCATCTGCGCGAGCAGTGGGGGGCTATAATCCGGCGCCGGCTAGCAGGCAACTTTTTGCCTGTGCGTCGGCGTCTGGATGCCCCTCCCTTTCGCTCGCGTGTGGTGACGTTGGGGCGGATCCTTGGCGGCGGTATATGCGGTCAGCGGCCCTGGCATGTTCCAGTGCTCTCTGAGCTCCCTGCCAGATAGGCTTCACACCTAGGTTGGATGGTTTGTCCCTTCCTCCCCATCAGGTACATTTCCTAGCTTTTCCCCCTCTTTCTCCTTCCCTTACACTGGGCGTTTTGGTGTTGACCTTCCACCATGGTCTCTCACCCTCACCCCTGGTTGACCACCAACCACCCTTTCTGCCCCCCCCCCTCCCATTCTCACTTTCTCACTGTTACATCCACATATGTTTGTTTTGTTCACATTGTCCCACACATATAGGGTTTTTCAATCATTTTTCCCACACCAGGTGAGCCTGGGAGCGATGGTCTGCTGTGCTCGTTGTCTGTGTTGCCTGCCGCCATTGGACGCGCCCTCTCGGTTCCCGTTACTGACCATGGGCTGGCCCACTGACCTGGACGTCCTGTGTCCTGGTGCATATACCCAGTAAGTTTACATGCCCTACCCGGGCTTTGGGTGGAAGGTTACCCACACTCCCCCAACTGGGTTATTGATTTTCTATGCATTTTATATTACAGACAAATCGCATTTCTGCTCCTGAAGAGCGGCTTTAAGCCGCGAAACGCGTCGAGCTAATTGATGTTGTGAACCATATATATACCCATTATATTATGCAATTTTTACATTTTTACCGATGAAGGATCTGAGAACTTTTGACTGTGCAGTTGCTATCTTTTGAAATGTTTTTACACTCTATGAACACTAGTGGACTCCCCAAATTTTATCATTATTATACAGGATTGTAAACATGTTTTTACCAGTTGTTGCTACTATAGAGTCTGGCGCCTAGTCATAGGTGCAGCCTCATGTATGTACAATTTTATGTTGGTTGAATATGTCTTTATGCAATATTAAAACCATTTTCTATCGTCCACCACTGAGTTCATTTTGTCACCATGAGCTTCAATTAAAGTCCCACCTCTTTTGTTACACTTTGCTGCCATGGCCGCTTCAGTGTATATCTTGTTCTAGTTGACAGGGATGGAGGCACATGGTTCTACCCAGCCATACTAGCCTCAATTAAAGTCCCAATTTCCCAATCCCCCCCTTTTTTCAATTATATTTTTATTCAGGTTTTACAAACATGGGGTGCCAACTTCACACAGCTGTGTGAACGGACTTCCACCGCACTAGGTGTTTCCGATATACTGATGCACTCCCCTGCTGGAAACATTGTAAGTAACATTTTTTAACAATAACCAAACGATACTACATTATATCCACCTTCCCTGGCTCTTTTTGGCAGAGCTTGATTTTCAGATGTGGGAGATTGGAGCGGAGGACAGATAACAAAGATTTAATCTGGCTGTTCCTGGGCTCATTCAACCAAGTTCACCACACATGTGAATGATTAATTGAAATAAGATTGTTCAATGGTTTCCAGGATTCAAAGAGGTACTTCATGTCTTAAGAGACTTCAACTGGGGTATGAAGTTGAAGTCTCTTAAGACGAAATGCGTAAGGTTAATGCGCTGGCTGTGACCACCTTATACTGCGCTGTCTTTTATCTGTTCATTTGAATTGTTTTTATTGATAATTTTCTGGATATCCATTTTTTGTTGCTAATAATTCCCACTAGGGATGAGCTTCGAGTTTGAGTCGAACTCATGTTTGACTCGAACATCGGCTGTTCGCCAGTTCGCCGAACAGCGAACAATTTGGGGTGTTCGCTGCAAATTCGCATGCCGCGGAACACCCTTTAAAAGTCTATGGAAGAAATCAAAAGTGCTAATTTTAAAGGCTTATATGCATGGTATTGTCATAAAAAGTGTTTGGGGACCCGGGTCCTGCCCCAGGGGACATGCATCAATGCAAAAAAAGTTTTAAAAACTGACGTTTTTTCGGGAGCAGTGATTTTAATAATGCTTAAAGTCATACTATAGACACCCCCCAGGTACGAAATTTAAAGGGATATTACACTTTTATTGTTTGACTTTAAGCATTATTAAAATCACTGCTCCCGAAAAAACGTCCGTTTTTAAAAGTTTTTTTGCATTGATACATGTCTCCTGGGGCAGGACCCGGGTCCCCAAACACTTTTTAGGACAATACCATGCAAATTAGCCTTTAAAATGAGCACTTTTGATTTAAAACGTTTGAGTCCCATAGACTTCAATGGGGTTCTAACGTTCGTACGAAGTTTTGGTCTGTTCGCAAGTTCTGGTGCAAACCGAACCCGGGGGTGTTCGGCTCATCCTTAATTCCCACCATACGGATTTACACCATGTGGAGATTCCTTATTTCTCTTATATGCTTTTAATACTACACATCCCACCCGGAGGAGAAAGTTTCCAGTGAGCTGATATCTGTTTGGCGTTGCAACGTTCCATTCATCTTCCTAAATTGGTGTCCTTGATGTTCGTCAGCCTATTGGGGAGGTTATCGTGCAGCCTATCTTGGGAGCTCAGCTTCAGGTCTCCGTGTCTATGCCTAATTGACCCACCACCGTACGGCGAGCTGGGTCCATCACTCTTGGTAAGAGTACCTCTTTCTCCCCCTCCCCCTGTGATGGCGAAGGCACTCCTGGGTGTACATCCACCATTGAATACTAGGGATGAGCTTCGCGTTCGAGTCGAACCCATGTTCGACTCAAACATCAGCTGTTTGGTCGTTCTCCGAATTCCGAACATTATGGGCCGTTCGCACCAAATTCGTGTGGCGCATCATGGCCCATAATTCACTGCGGCATTGCAGTGCATTGCTGGCTGATGATTGGCCAAGCATGCGCTATGACCCGCATGCTTGGCCAATCACAGCGCCGTCGGTAGAGAGAGCTGTAATTGGCAAAAGCCAGGGTGGCTTTGGCCAATTATGGCTCAGGGGTTTTAGAACACGCCCCACACTATACAAGGCCGCCTGTACGGCGGCCCTGTGTAGTGTGTTCCGGTGTGCTGAGAGACTGAGAGATAGAGAGAGAGACAGTGTCATTTCATTTGAGTTAGCTAGATAAGGCAGGACAGTCAGTGAGTTAGCTGCACTTACAGTGTATTGTGTATATATATATGCATCCCAGGTGTTGTATATATATATATATATATATATATATATATATATATATATACTGTATTCAGTTTAGCTAGATCCGTTCCTGTTATCTTCCTACTGACAGGCAGGCTTGTCTTGTTACAGTGTTTACAGCTACCTGAAGAAAATTGCTGGTGTTCTTTTGAATAAGTGTGCTCACAGTCTGTATGCAAATGTGATGACATTAATTGAATGTGATTAAATTAATTAAACGTACATGAATCCAAGTGCGATGGATTGAATATCCTAAAATCAGTGCACACTGGTGTGCAAAAAAACACATATATAAAAAACTTAAATGTATCCAGTGCTAAATTAGTGATCACATCGATATATCACCAAACAAAGCAAAATTCATCAACAGTGAAAACATGTGAAAATAGTGAATATAGTCCATAAGATAAACGGCAGAGAAAGATTCCATGAGCGTATGCCAAATTCATAAAAATAGGAGAACACGTCCACAATCCATCAAGCCGTAACCCATATAGATAAAGGAGGAAGAGAAGAGTATATAGATGTGACTCCCAGTTGAAGTGAATCCAAGAAATATTGAAGGTGGACCCTTACCTGAAATGGTGGACCTCCCTGTTGGCGAGGTCTTGCATGCAAGCAGATTTAACCCTCTGCGGGGACCGTGAGGTGATGGCATCCAACACAGCTGATGCATCAAGCGTCTCCAACCTGGCGTGGTCCAAATCGTCTGCCTGAAGGGGGGGACACCCACTCTTTAGATTCAGCAATGTCTCCTCTGTCGCCAACTCCTTCGGTGTCTTCTCTCTAAGTCCTATCAAATGGAATGTCTAAGATAGACATTCCATTTGATAGGACTTAGAGAGAAGACACTGAAGGAGTTGGCGACAGAGGAGACATTGCACAGAGGAGACATTGCTGAATCTGAGGAGTGGGTGGATTGTGTCAGTATGGAGGTGGAGCCTGGCACTCAGCATCAGCAGCAGTCTTTAAGGGATCAGCCCCAAGAAACACATGGGCTTGTACGTGGCTGGGAGGAGGTGGCTGCGGACCATGTCATCCTTAGTGACCCAGAGGACTCCGGACCGAATGCCTCAGCAAACCTACGCTGCATGGCCTCCCTGATCCTGCAAAGCCTGCGTAAGGATCCTCATATTCATGGTATCAAGGAGAAGGACCAATACTGGCTGGCAACCCTCCTTGATCCACGTTACAACGGTAAGGTTGCGGACCTTATCTTGCCATCGCAGAGGGAGCAGAGGATGAAACATCTTCGGGAGGCCTTGCAGAAAGGTCTGTGCAACGTGTTCCCAGAGACTGGGAGGTTACAAACTCCTGTTTCTGGACAACGTGTTGCTGAGGCTTCGGTCAGTCAAAGAAGGAGCCGTGGAGAAGGTAGCCGTCTGACCGATGCGTTCAGACAATTTTTTGGTCCGCAGCCCCAAGGTATGATCGGTTCCAGCAACCATCGCCAGCGTCTGTTTTACATGGTGCAGGAACACCTAGGGCAAGATCTGACTTGGACACCTTTCCCACCAAAAATCCTCTGGGTTACTGGGTCTTGAGGATGGATCACTGGCCGGAGCTTGCACAGTATGCACTTGAGCTACTGGCCTGTCCTGCATCCAGCGTTCTTTTGGAACGCACATTAAGTGCTGCTGGAGGCTTTGTAACCGATCACAGGGTGCGTCTGTCCGACTCGGTCGATCGACTGACCTTTATAAAAATTAATCAGTCTTGGATCACCACCAGCTACCAAGCACCTGATGCTGATGTAACCGAATCATTTTTTTTGAAATCTCAGATCCCTTCAAAGACTGCCTATGCTGATGCTGAGTGACTATCCTGAGTAATTATCCTCTTCCTCCTCAATGATCATGCTGATAAGAAAATTTTTGGTTCTGGGCGCCACCACCAGTGCCTAAGGCCCAATTTTTCAGCCCCTGTTTAACAGGGGCATGTCATTACAATTTTTGATGCAATACTTTGCAGCAGGGCTCGTTCCTGCGTTCCAACTAGAGTATCTGTGAGGGGTTGCAGTGTTGTGGCACAAGCACCAGTGCCTAAGGCCCACTTTTTCAGCCCCTGTTCAACAGGGGCATGTAGTTACAATTCTTGATCTAATATTTCACAGCAGGGCCCGTTTCTGTGCCCACCAAGAGCGAGTGAGGTCTTACAGTGTTGTGGCACCAGCACCACCACCACCACCAAAGGTCCAATTTTTCAGCCCCTATTCAACAGGGGCATGTAATTACAATTCTTGATCTAATATTTCACAGCAGGGCCCATTTCTGCACCCACCAAGAGCGAGTGAGGACTTACAGTGTTGTGGCACCACCACCACCACCACCAAAGGCCCAATTTTTCTGCCCTTGTTCAACAGGGGCATGTAATTACAATTCTTGATCTAATATTTCACAGCAGGACCCGTTCCTGTGCCCACCCAGAGCGAGTGAGGACTTACAGTGTTGTGGCACCACCACCACCATCACCAAAGGCCCAATTTTTCTGCCCTTGTTCAACAGGGGCATGTAATTACAATTCTTGATCTAATATTTCACAGCAGGGCCCGTTCCTGTGCCCACCAAGAGCGAGTGAGGACTTACAGTGTTGTGGCACCAGCACCACCACCACCACCACCAAAGGCCCAATTTTTCTGCCCCTGTTCAACAGGGGCATGTAATTACAATTCTTGATCTAATATTTCACAGCAGGGCCCTGTGAGGGCTTACAGTGTTGTGGCCACAACAACACCTAAGGCCCAAATTTCTGCTGAGTATATAGGGCAGGCCCCTACTTTCAAACATCTAACTTACAAACGACTCCTACTTGCAAACAGAAGCAGACAACAGGAAGTGAGATGAAATCTACCCCTAGGAAGGGAAATTCTCTCCTGTAAGAGTTAATATGGGAAAAACATTTCTCCTTTCCACTGATGCTTTATCACCAATCCTTGTTTCACAAAAAAACCCAAATTTTCAAAAAACATTTGTCATTGGGACAAAAAGTGAGGTTGAGTCTTCTGAAGAGGAGCACAGACAGCAAAACAAATGTCACAGGGGTGATAACCCTTCCCTATGTTTTCCAAAAAGCTTAAAAAAGATTTTTTGGCTGGAGCTAAACACGTTAAAAATGTACCCGTTCAAAATTACAAACAGATTCTACTTAACAACAAACCTACAGTCCCTGTCTTGTTGGCACCGCCTGTATACTGCTGTTCAGAGTATATAGGGCCTGGTGGCCTCACACCTTTCCTTATTTTAATTTGGGTGCGGGGTTCCCCTTAATATCCATACAAGACCCAAAGGGCCTGGTAATGGACTGGGGGGTACCCATGCCGTTTGTCTCACTGATTTTCATCCATATTTCCAGGACCCGACATTACATTAAACCCGCAAGCAGTTCTAAATGACTTTTTTTCCTTTAAAAATTACATTTTGTGCAGGGACTGTTCTAAGCACGGGAAACACGCGCCACTTTACAGGCATACTATAGACACACCCCAGGTACGATATTTAAATGAATATTTCACTTTTTTTTTTTTTACTTTAAGCATCATTAAAATCACTGCTCCCGAAAAAATGTCCGTTTTTAAAAGTTTTTTTTGCATTGATACATGTTCCCTGGGGCAGGACCCTGGTCCCCAAACCCTTTTTAGGACAATACCATGCAAATTAGCCTTTAAAATGAGCACTTTTGATTTCGAACGTTCGAGTCTCATAGACGTCAATGGGGTTCTAACATTCGTGCAAATTTTTGGTCCGTTCGCAGGTTCTGGTGCGAACCAAACCGGGGGGTGTTCGGCTCATCCCTATTGAATACATTTACCCCAGAGACTGTTTAATTAATACAGCAGCTGCCTCTTCTCAACATCCCGTTTACTGTTACCACCTCTGGGACTCTTATTCACTGTTTATTTTGCATTTTGTGGTTTCAGCTGTTATAATATTGTGTTTTTAATTTACATAAAATCCATCATGGGTTTTATATTTGCATGCTTTATTGCATGTCTACTTTATTAGTCACTTTCATATGTTGACACTTTGTAGTCTATTGCACTCCACACTGTTTTGCACTTCTGCCATTAATATATTTTTACTTGTGACACCATATTCGCTTTCTTGCAACTTTAAGTCGCATGATGCCTTTTTTTACTTTTACAGTTGTAAAACACATAATATTTATGGATATTAGTTTCTATACATGAGAGACTAGCCCTTTTTTATCTCCTTTTCATTTCTAGCACTACACTTTTACCCACAGATATTGTATTGGTTTAAGCTATAGGAGCAGCGCTGAGTTTAATATTCAATTTTTGTTTTTAAATATTCCCATAGACACAGTCCTAAACCTTGTGGACAGCCTTCCCAGAAGAGTTGAAGCTGTTATAGCTGCAAAGGGTGGACCAACTCAATATTGAAACCTATGGACTAACACTGGGATGCCATTAAAGTTCACGTACGTGTAAAGGCAGGTGTCCCAATACTTTTGACAATATAGTATATCTATACACACATATATATATATATATATATATATATATATATATATATATATATATATATATATATATATTTATAAAATAATTGAAGGTATTTTTTCAATGTTTTCAATGTTGGCTTTTAAGTCTTTTTTAAAATGAGCTGCTCCCTGCTGAAAGGTGTTTTTTTTATATATATTTTTTCTGTTTGCATTGATGCGTGTCCCCCATGTTTTCCGGGGTTTGTCAATATGATTGGAATTTGCAGATTTCAGGCCAGGGTTTTTGTTACCTCCAAGCCCATTCCAATCCACTCATCACTACGCTCATAATGACAGGAATGTCACATGTGTGCTTTTACATGAAATGAAGATATTTAGGCCTAACAGATTCTCATCCAATGTGGAAACAAAAATAATAATTTTTCTATATATTTATTAAGCCAGGCTCAATTTTATCCAAATTATCACATTTCTTATGTAGCAAGGTCTCCGGCCTTGTCCAGTCTAATGAGGACCTCCAAGGCCAAAGATAGGTGACATCCTTCAATATGTGGTGGGTTGTGAGGCATAGTGGGTGCAAAGGTGGTGAAAGTCATTGGGCGCCAGACACTTCTTGGATGTAAAAGAGGTTTTATTTCTTTTGACAGTCCTTTATTTTTGAGGGGAAAGAGGTTTAGGGCCAGGACACCCTTAAGTAGTTATAGATTCCATTGGCAGACTCTGAGACTTCAATAGGAGGACAGGCGTGCAGGGAAAGGCCCCAGCAAGGCGCCACTTCTGCCTCCTATGGCAACAGTCCTTTAACAGTTCCTAGCTCAAACATAACAGTTCTTTCAGCTCCACTACAACTACCTCTTGTAGTTCTTCAACACTGGGCTCCCGGTCTCTCACTAGACCCTCTGATTCACTGACTCTGAATCCCTTGAGCTCCTCCAAGGTTGGCGGTGGTATCTTCCTCAAGCGTCAATCACACTTCCCTGCTGGGTCCCTAGCTTGGCACTCCAGATACTTCTCAAGCTTCACCCCTGCTGACTGGCGAGCTCCCTGGCTTGACTCACAATGCTGCCCTGCAAGTGTCTCCTCCGCTGGTTGGGTCCCTGACTTGATCACTGCCTGAAGTTTCCTGATTCTCCACCGTGCCGTTCAGTGAGAATATGGTTCTGGTACTTTCTTCAGTTACTCACTGGGGTCCCTGGTAAAGGTAGTCGGTCCCTTTGTTGTGACAGCTTCCCTTATACATCCGACCACTGATAGGTTCTCTGGCCGACAGAACTGTAACTTTCGGGTGGACTGCAATCCCAACCCTGTGCTGCCCTCTTACTTCTGGATAGACCCTCGCATAGCCTGGCAGCCAAATGCCCCCAGGATAGGCCCAATCTCTGGCCTAGCAGCAAGGGGTGTATGACACACGTCCTTCCAGACAGCAATCCAGGTGGCACAGAACACAGATCACCTGACCTCACCCCAATATATAGGTTCTCCCAGCAGGCCAAGGGATTCAAGAAAACCCCTGCCCATTGGCTGAGATACCCCATATACCCATAACCTGACCTTGGGTTGCCCTTCTCATATCTAGTACCACCTAGTTTCCAGCCACTTAGTAGTAGAAGAGAAAAGTGCAGCAAGGCCAAACTTACGGAGAAATCAATAGATCTCTATTAATCAACCAAGATGACTACTCTTGGCAAGCAAATTTGTGAGGAGCTCCCAGGCTAAACCCCAGGGTGCTACATTAGGGTTGCCACCTGTCCGGGATTCACCCGGACAGTACGGGTCTTGAATCATGTGTACGGGTCTTGAATTTGTACTGCTTGACACCCGGCACATTACTCAGCGCAGACCAGGGACAGACCATTCGGGCAGGGGGGAACATTAGAACACCTGCCACTGTGGAGACAGCAGAAGAGGCATTTCTTCTAAATACACTGTGCCTGTGGTGTGTGTTGAGGATCCTAAGCTCCTTTCTGTCTCTCCCCCCCCCCCCCTCCAGTCTCCCGAAGGTCAACCCCCTCCCCCAATCACTAGTGCGGTGTGATGAGAGAATCGGGAGGCGGAGCTCACTGTAACTACTATCGGGATGGCTGTTCACACTACATGCAGGGAGAGGTGAGCTGAGTTTTTTTTATGACAAATGTCTCCTGGGGTGGAAAGCTGTAAACTTTCAGGAGCATTTGTTTTGTTGATGCAGTGAAGGGTTAAGTTGACAGGATAATTGGAAGAGATACTGTGTGTGGGGGTGGGGAGTCTGCAGCCCAATCACAGTTGACAGATAACTTCTAAGCTTGAACACTTGTCTGTTTGTGCAAACATCCCCAAATCCTCAGTCCAGATAATGTAATTTATGACCATTCATGTAACCCTGTGTGTATGTGCTTTCAGTGTAACTTCTGATTGTGCAGACTCAGAGCTTGGATAACAAAGGGTTACGTGAATGGTCATCAATTACCTTCACATCTTCCAGGTATACAGAGTGCTAGGAGCTGGCTTACAGTATATAGATATGTACTTCTTATACCCGATTGTTTTCATTGAGCAGTATTGTTGTATATAGTAGTAGATGAGATTTTTTTTATTATAGACATCGCTATCTGACCACTTCTAAGCCTCCCACTCCCCCCAGCTTGTATCACCCCAGACCACTTCATACAGACACCACTCAGAGCTGCTTCCTACCCCCCAGCTGAGGGACATCATTCCATGGTCACTTACCCTCCTTTCTCTTCCCAACATTACTCCCTGGTCACCCCATAGACACTGCAAGAAATCCTTCCCCATACTGCCCCCATCATACCCTCCACACTCCTCTCCCATACATACTGCCCCACATAGGTGTGCGCAGCCTATTGCATTAGTGTGTGCACCCCATAGCTCAAACACACACTTCTTACTACTACTCACATCACTCACCATGTTCATTCAGAAAGGGAAGGGGCTGAATGTGACAGACCTAGCGGGGAGAGAGACTTTTGGAGGGGACTAAATGCTAGCCTCTTGCCGATCGATCGTGGGCCCTGGCATTTGGGGGAACGGTGCTCTTTGTGAGCTATATGCCTGGGGATCCTTGAGGTGGATTCGGGTCTGGTCCCCCAGAACACACAGACTCTGGGGACCCTGGATTTGCCATATTGGAATAGTGACTGATTCATACCGTTGGGACTCCTACTGTTAAATGCTAATGTCATCAATTCCAGCTACCTGACTGTTGTCTGCTAAAATGTGTATTGTAAATAAGTCTCTAGTGTGGGATTTAAGAGTCATTAGATCTCCATTGTTGTTTGTGTTTAATTAACTCTGCTATTGTGATAATGTTGATTGGATTTTCTGAACTACAAGATGGCCAGTCTGGCCTAAAGGTCATGTCCGAGTCATCTAGGCTGTCTAAAGGGATTAGTTAATTAGCTCATGTTAATTAGGTTAATTAGGTTACAGCTGTATTGTTAGAGTAATATGAGCAGGAGGTCTGCACCTCCTCTTTTATTGTATAAATAAGACTGTATTCCTGTCAATAAAGAGAGATTCCTGGTTGAACTTACATACAGCCTGCCTGGTGTTTGTTCTAAGCTATCACAACTGGGTTAGAACAGCACATAGCTGTAGTTCTAATCCCGGAGCATTGGATGACCGAGCAATCAGATGTTGCGATCTGCAATCTGATTCTATAGCTGCAGTGGAGTGTCGGGAGAGTGGAACTGAGCGAGCAAGGGGCTTGTTACACTGATAAATACATATTTACCGGCCCCTTCCCTCACTCATCCTAAAACATCAGGCAACTTCCGGCATGAGAGGAGAGGAGAGGAGAGGAGAGGAGAGGAGGGAAGCCAGAAGTGCTGCAGAGAGAAGGAGTGGGGAGCCAGGGCAGTGGGGGGGAATCTGTGCTGCACAGGATGTGCCTGGGCACAACTGGCACAGCCTGTGCGCACACCTATGCTGCCCCCATCGTACCCTCCACACTCCTCTCCTGTACATACCACCCCCATCATACCCTCCACACTCCTCTCCTGTACATACTGCCTCCATCATACCCTCCACACTCCTCTCCTGTACATACCACCCCCATCATCTCCTCCACACTCCTCTCCTGTACACACTGCCCCCATCATACCCTCCACACTGCTCTCCTGTACATCCTGCCCCATCATACCCACTGCACTCCTCTCCTTAACGTACTGCCCCCATCATACCCACCACACTCCTCTCCTGTACGTACTGCCCCCATCATAACCACCACACTCCTCTCCTGTACGTACTGCCCCCATCATACCCAGCACAGTCCTCTCCTGTACATACTGCCCCATCATACCCACCACAGTCCTCCCCTGTACATACTGCCCCCATCATGCCCTCTGTACTCCTCTCCTGTAAGTACTGCCTCCATCATACCCACTACATACTGCCCCCATCATACCCACCACAGTCCTCTCCTGTACATACTGCCCCATCATACCCACCACAGTCCTTCTCTGTATATACTGCCCCCATCATACCCAATACAGTCCTCTCCTGTACATACTGCCCCCATCATATCCATTACACTCCTCTCATTGTACATACTGCCCCCATCATACCCTCCGTACTCCTCTCCTGTAAGTACTGCCCCCATTGTACCCACCACAGTCCTCTCCTGTACATACTGCCCCCATCATACTCTCCGCACTCCTCTCCTGTACATACTGCCCCCATCATACCCTCCGTACTCCTCTCCTGCAGATTCAGATATAAGGGAAACTCTGTGGATTCAGATGTAAGGGAAAATTGCAGAATCAGATGTAAAGGGGAACAAACCCTGTGCATTCAGATGTAGAAGGGGAACTATGTTGACTCTGATGTAAAGGGGAACTCCTGTAATTAACTCCATATGATTAGAAATGTTATTTAATCACAAAATTGCTGTGCATTGCTTTGTACAGAGGTAATACATTTAATGTACTACAATAAAAAAAAAATTGGCGTGCGCTGCTGAAGTGTTCGGGTTTGGCTTGATGAAAAGGTGGCAACCCTATGCTACATCCTCCCCCTGCACAAGGAACTACATCTCTGAGTTTGCAGAAAAATATAATTTGAGCTCTCAAGCCTGAGAGAGAATGTCCTGGCAACAATTGGGATGGGTGGGGAAACAGGGAAAGGGTTAACAGTATAACAAAAGAATAACATGAAAAGTACTTAGTCATGTATGAGATTCAAGTATCAAAAATTGTTTTATATATTTTAAAAGTAAGTAATGCTATCACCTAACTATGTAATATATACAGTTGTAACAAATATATAGAGGCTTAGTGTTGTGATCCGGCAGCCAAAGCATGATGCAAGGGACCACACTTCCGGACACAGGTCCCCTTGCAAAGACATCCCCAGTCTGTCCACATGACAGCTGAAGACAAAGAGATTCTCTTCATCATTTGCAAACACAGTCTGCTGAAAGTCACAGATCACTCTTCAGGGTGGAACACCCCAACAACTTCAGTTCTAGCCAACGTGGCTCGCGGTATCACTCACTGTATCTGCCGAAAACATTCAGTCCCACACAGTCCCGGCGATACAGCTTTCTGAGGTGTTCCCCATTAACAAAGACTTTTGTAGTAACTTCAGCAAAATGACCTTTTACTCCACAACTGCACATTTGTAATCCACAGAGATGATATTGGTATTTTCCTGCAACGATTACCAGTAATACCCGGGATCAGGTAGGATCAAGGTCTCTCTCCCTTGGCGTTCACCGTAGTGACAGAGGATTAGTTCACAAACAGGTATAGATCCGGTAACAACGGAGCCTTTAATCACCGGCTCTCTGCTGTATTTCCAGGGTAACGACTTACTCATATACTCATAAGATTCTTAAGGCAGGGGAACTTTTGTAACTCCACCAACAGTGAAACATTTCTTCCCTTAGGATTAGGAAGTGAACAATACGGAATACAGTCTTTCAGGTTCAACACATGATAACGATTTTACATCACCGTTACTTTACTCGTCTCGTGAGCCCCCCTTTTCCTCTTCATTTACCATCTTCAGGCGCCGCCGGGGAGGGACCCGGGACCATTCTCCTTGCTTCATCCGTAATGAGCGAATGTACTGAGCCAGACGAGTGTGGGGCCACCTCCTTCCGCAATTGCGATACCCGAATTAGTAGCCGAGGTAGATGCTTGGGCCTCCTTAACAGAGAGAGAGGGTACCGACACCACCTATTCCGGACTATCCGTCATGGTAGGTGTCTCCGAAGGTGTGATGGCAGCGAGAACTAACACTTCTGCTGCAGGGTCAGCGAGTTCGTCAGACACATCCTGGGCCAAAGTAGGACTGCCCGACTCAGCAGCTTTGGTATTGGAGGTGGGTTCTTCCACAGAGGCATACCCATGGGCCCAATCCGCCCTCATCACTCGCAATGGCAGTGGCGGCCTGGCAGCTATCAGCAATAATTCTCCACATTGGCAACACTGGCTCCAAGGGTGCATAAAGAGCGCAAATCTGGAACATCACCGGCAAACAATGCCCATTGCTGCGGAACTTTGGGAAATGTACAGAGCAATCTCACCCTTTGGTGCCATCCGAATACCCATGTCAGTAATAGTGGTTCCAGAGGCAAAGAAACTGGCGATCTCTTGAGGGTCATATTCAGCTGACATGGGTTGAGGAATCTCCAGCCTAGGAGCTCCCAGATGCGCCATGTTTCCTTTCAAGCCATGAGGTTTCAGCATGCGGATCCAAGATGGTGACCCGAACAACAGTGCGTCCTCCTCTGTAAAGCGGGAACTCCTCCCCCTGCCAACAGATTGGTGCGAAAGTTCTTTGGGAACTGTGGCACCCGCCTTCTTCTGAAAAAGGCGCGCCAAAACTGTAATGGAGTACATTTTAGAGTCTGTATTAACCCTCACAGTGCTGGTGGGAAGTGTCAAAAGACCAGGCTGATCCTTTCTCCTGAGCAATGAGACTTGTTGGTTTTTCCCCACATTGACCGTACACATGACAACACAGTCTGTAAGAAGGGTAAATGTTACTTGCCACCTTCCCACGGAGCCAGACAAAATTCCAATGGAGCTGAAGCTATTGGCGACTGCTGCAAGGACACCGCCTTAGCCCCACGTTGGGCGCCAAATGTAGCAAGGTCTCTAATGAGGACCTCCAAGGCCAAAGATAGCTGACATCCTTCAATATGTGGTGGGTTGTGAGGCATAGTGGGTGCAAAGGTGGTCAAAGTCATTGGGCGCCAGACACCTCTTGGATATAAAAGAGGTTTTATTTCTTTTGACAGTCCTTTTTGTATTTTGGGGGAAAGGGGGTTAGGGCCAGGACACCCTTAAGCAGTTATAGATACAATTGGCAGACTCTGAGACTTCAATAGGAGATCAACCGTGCAGGTAAAGGCCCCAGCAAGGTGCCACTTCTGCACATGCAGGAATGCTGTCTCCTATGGTGACAGTCCTTTAACAGTTCCTAACTCAAACATAACAGTTCTTTCAGCTCCACTACAACTGTCTCTGGTAGTTCTTCAACACTGAGCTTCCGGTCTCTCACTAGACCCTCTGATTCGCTGACTGAATAACTTGAGAACCTCCAAGGTTGGCGGTGGTATCTCCCTTAAGTGTCACCCACGCTTCCCTGCTGGGTCCCTAGCTTGGCACTCCAGATACTTCTCAAGCTTTACCCCTGCTGACCGGCGAGGTTTGCTTGACTCACAAGGCTCCCCTGCAAATGTCTGGGGGCCTAGTTGGGTCCCTGACTTGATCACCGCCTGAAGTTTCCTGATTCTCTACCATGCCCGTTCGGTTAGAATATGGTTCTGGTACTTTCTTCAGTTACTCACTGGGGTCCCTGGTAAAGGTAGTTGGCCCCTTTGTGGCGACAGCTTCCCTTCTACCTCTGACCACTGACAGGTTCTACAGCCGACAGAGCCATCAAGCTGCAGTCCCAACCCTCTGCTACCCTCTAACTTCTGCATTGGCCCTCACACAGCCTGGCAGCCATATGCTCCTGGGATAGGCCAAATCTCCGGCCAGGCAGCCCAGGGCGTACGACACACGTCCACCCAGACAGCCGTCCAGGTGGCACAGATCACCTGACCTCACCCGAATATATAGCTTCTCCCAGCAGACCAAGGGATTCAAGAAATCCCTTGCCCATTGGCTGAGATACCCCATATACCCATAACCTGACCTTGGGTTGCCCTTCTCATATCTAGTACCACCATGTTCCCGGCTACCTAGTGGTAGAAGAAAAAAGTGCAACAAGGCCAAACTTAGAGAGAAATCAATAGGTCTCTATCAATTGACCAAGATGACTACTCTTGGCAAGTAAATTTGTGAGGAGCTGGATAAACAAGATTTACTCCAATCCCACAGCGCAGGTAAAGGCGAATGGTCTACTCTCGAATCCCTTCCCCATCACAAATGGAACGAGGCAGGGGTGTCCTTTATCTCCCCTTCTCTTTGCACTCTCCTTAGAGCCTTTTTTATGTAAAATAAGACTAAACCCAGACATTCAGGGCCTCCCCGTAGACGATACCCAATGTAAGATCTCAGCATATGCGGATTATTATTATTATTATTATTATTCAGGATTTATATAGCGCCAACAGTTTACGCAGCGCTTTACAATATAAAAGGGAGACAATACAGTTATAATACAATACAATACAATAGGATTAAGAGGGCCCTGCTCAGAAGAGCTTACAATCTAATAGGGTGGGGCAGGTGGTACAAAAGGTTGTAACTGTGGGGAATGAGCTGGTGGAAGTGGTAGGAGATTAGTTGGAGATGTGATAGGCTTTCCTGAAGAGATGAGTTTTCAGGGATTGCCTGAAGGTAGCAAGAGTAGGGGATAGCCGGATAGATGGAGGTAGCAAGTTCCAGAGGATGGGAGAGGCTCTGGAGAAATCCTGGAGACGAGCATGGGAGGAGGAGATGAGAGAGCTTGAAAGCAGGAGGTCTTGAGAAGAGCGGAGAGGTCGATTTGGGTGATATTTGGAGACAAGATTAGTGATGTAGCTTGGGGCGGAGTTGTGAATGGCTTTGTATGTTGTGGTTAGAATTTTGTATTTAATTCGCTGGGTGATTGGGAGCCAGTGTAGGGATTGAAGTAGAGGGTTGGCAGACACTGAGCGGTTGGTAAGGTGGATAAGTCTGGCAGCAGCATTCATGATAGACTGAAGAGGGGATAGCCTATGGAGCGGTAGGCCAATGAGAAGGGAGTTGCAATAGTCAAGGAGAGAGATAACAAGGGAGTGAATGAGGAGCTTGGTGGTTTCATTTGTTAAAAAAGGGCGAATTTTAGAGATGTTACGGAGGTGAATTCTACAAACTTTTGACAGCAATTGGATTTGAGGCTGAAATGACAAGTCAGAGTCTAGGATTACACCTAGTACCCTGGCGTGAGGGGAGGGACTGATGGTTGCATTGTTGATTTTGATGGAAAAGTCATGGAGGGGGGCACGGGCGGGGGGGAATATTAATAGCTCAGTTTTAGAGACATTTAGTTTAAGGAAGTGGTGCGACATCCATGCTGATATGTCAGTTAGTAAGTTAGTAATGCGAGAGGAGACTGAAGGAGTGAGGTGAGGAGTAGACAGATAGATTTCTGTGTCATCAGCGTATAAGTGGTATTGGAAGCCATGGGCAGTTATTAGGTGACCAAGGGAGGAGGTGTAGATAGAGAAGAGAAGGGGTCCAAGAACTGAGCCTTGGGGGACCCCCACAGAAAAGGGCAATGGAGAGGAGGAGACAGAGTTGTAGGTGACACTGAAGGAGCGCTGTGATAAATAGCCAGAGAACCAGGATAGAGCAGAATCTCGGAGGCCAAGGGAATGTTTATTGAGAAGGAGCGGGTGGTCAACAGTATCAAAGGCCGCAGAGAGGTCAAGTAGTAGGAGTATGGAGTACTGGCTGTTGGTTTTAGCAGTTAGTAAATCGTTAGTGAGTTTTAGTAAGGTAGTTTCCGTGGAGTGCTGCGAGCGAAAGCCAGACTGTAAGGGGTCAAGAAGGTTATTTTCATTGAGGTAGGAGCTAAGACGGTTGTAGACTAAGCGTTCTAGAAGTTTAGAGGTGAATGGGAGTAATGAGATGGGTCTTAAGTTGTTCAGGTCGGTAGGGTCCAGTGAGGGCTTTTTAAGAATGGGAGTGATCTGTGCATGTTTTAGAGGGGAGGGGAAAATGCCACTAGAAAGGGAGAGATTGAAGATGTGGGTGAGGGAGCATAGGATAGAAGAAGAGGGTGACCGTAGTAGTTGTGAGGGAACAGGATCCAAGGGACAATTGGTTAGGTGGGCATCCGAGAAAATTTTTGTAACCTCTTCCGTAGTAGCCAATTCAAAAGAGGAGAGTGTTGAATGTGCTGCTGGGCAAGATATGATGGGTGGGGAAGACGTACGCACAGTGGAGATGTCCTCACGAATTGCATCGATCTTGTCTTTGAAGTGATTGGCAATCTCTTGGGCAGTGAGTGAGTTAGTGGGTAGAGGGGGTGGTGGACGAAGCAGAGAGTGATTTGCTTTTCTCCTTAACTAACCCTACGATTTCCCTACCAAACCTTCTTAAAGAATTTGACACATATGGCGCCTTATCAAATTTAAAAATAAATGTACAAAATCAGCAGCTATGGGGCTAGCTATTGCCCCCCATGTTCTGCAGTCCATGCAAGTTAACTTCCGTTTTAAATGGACGTCCGCGGCTTTAAAATACTTAGGTACATACATTCCAAGTGACATCAGACGCACATATGAGTTGAACTTCCCTCCCATTCTGACTAAGGCCCGATCCCTGCTAGAGAGCCGGAACAAAGGGCTACATTCATGGTTTGGCAGGTGTAACCTCATAAAAATGTGTATTTTACCTAAATTTCTGTACCTGTTCCAAGCCCTCCCTATCCATAGACCACTCTCATTCTTCAAACAAGTACACGCCCTCTTCATTAGATTTATATGGTCCAACAAAAAACCCCGTCTAAGTAGGAACTAAATCTCACTTCCTAAACAGTATGGAGGCTTGGGGCTACCAGACGTCAGACAATATTATCAGGCCACTCACCTAGGTCGCATCCTGGACTGGAGACGTAACATGACAACTAAGCTTTGGGTGCAGATAGAGCAAGCTCTCTCTGATATACCATTAAAGAGTGCGCTCTGGTGTTATGACTCTCTCTCCCCGAGTTTAAAATCGCATCCCCTATTGGGTACCACCCTACGCCATGGTAGTCAAGTTACCATGCATTCATCCCTTACCTCAAGTAATTCTCCGCTATTCCTGATTCTAGGACACCCTAACTTCACACCGGGCCTCCATTCTGTGGAATTCGACATCTTGAGGGGTTCAGGCGCCGACCATGCTGCCAAATTTGTGATAGCGGGACGCTGGCCTACCTTATCAGAACTGACTGAAGTGACAGGTAAATACCAACTCCCCTTCTGGAAAGCAGTGCAACTACACCATTTTCTACGTTCGATCCCTGGACCTCAAGCTTTTTCCCGCCCACTGACGACCTTTGAAGAGTACTGCACAGGGACTGAACCGTTAGTGAAAACTCTCTCCAAAATGTACTCACTACTCACCTTCCATACACCCACATCTACCCTGTTTGGAAAGATGGGAGAGGGATCCTTACTGCAAATTCTCAGAGACACAAAAACAAACAATTATCAGATGTGCCTTTAAATCATCCTGTTGTACTAAAATACAGGAGTGCTTCCCTGCCACCTCTGATCGCTGTTGGCGATGTGGAAAAGGGGAAGGTTCACTACTTCACATTCTCTGGTCGTGCCCCGGCCTGCAGAATTTCTGGAGAGAAGTTCGTCGCATCGTTCAGAAATTCGCGGAATATGTGATCCCAGATGATGTGTCGTTTTTCCTCCTACATTTATCAAACATCCCTTTTAAAAAATACAAAAAATACAAAAAATCTTTGATGCGTCATTTGTTGAATGCCACTAAGGCATGCATACCGCTCCGCTGGAAGCAACAATGCCCGCCAACCATTGCATGTTGGCTGCAGAAAGTGGAGGAAATGAATAAAATGGAGGACTTGGTCCTAACAGCACAGAACAACCGTGAGAGATACTCAGAAACCTGGAATAAATGGAACATTTTTATTCACTCAGAAGAAGGTTCATCTTTCCTGGGGTCATAGCTGTCCAACAGTTAACTACTTAATTCTGGAACATGGAACGTTCCCGTACACCAAACACCACCCTGGTTGCCCCCCCCCTTTTTTCTTTCTCACTTCTTCCTCTTCCTATGACTATTCTTTTCCTCCTATCTTTACATTTCCTATACATTTTGACGAAAAAGTGAAAAAGTAAGGAAGAGGTCCTGCTATCTTAGGTTGCCCACGAAAAACTGCATTTCATTAACCCATTTGTTATACGTTGACTACATCTATGTGAGGCACTGATCAAATGTATGATGTTTACTATACTCTGATATACTACACATAGTGCTTGTAACATGTTCTGCATTTTCAGATTGCTTGATAAGTTGGGATCTCTTTCTTTGTTGGTGCTTAATAAAATTATATTTGAAAAAAAAAATTTGTGAGGAGCTCCCTGACTAAACCCCAGGGTGCTACACTTATTTTTGGTGGATCTGCAACACTGTGGGAATGCAATAATTTCAACTAAGGAAGCTTTCTTTAAAATACTTTTTTTTGTTTTTTGTTTTTTTGTTTTTTACCTATGGCCTTATTCTTCAAGATTGTCCAATGTTTGCTGGGGCGTGGCAACCAGGCTCCAAAATGGATGCCTAACATAGGAGCTCCGCTCGCCCACCGGAGATAATCCGCTGCCATAAGAGCTCACCGGTGCCATCCACAGCATCAAACACCACCAGCTGATCGGCGTTACTCCGCTGAACCGAAAGTAGATGCCGAGAAAAAGAAAGAACCCACAGCAGCCGCAAAAATTGTCAAGCTACTTTGCCTCACCCTCGCGCGGGCTACAACAAAATGTCTACAAAATGGCTACAACCATTAACTAACAAGCTGAACTCCCTCAGAGAAAAACTCAGGGAAATACTAACACAACAATACAACAAACATCTCAGACGACTACGACTAAACTACTATGCAAATTCCTATAGAGCAGGCAAATATCTAGCAAACAGATTAAAAGCAGTACGCACAAAAAGAAGAATAGCATACCTAAAACACCCCACGTTATGATACAAAATCATTAATCCGCAAAACATAGCAAACCAATTTGCAGATTACTACAGCTCATTATATAACCTGCACAATTACCCAGATACTCCTCAGCCGACCACAGAAAAGATACAAACATTTTTACAAAGTATAAACCTCCCAACCCTGATCTGATCATCAACTTGATATCCTAAATGACCCAATTACAGCCTAAGAAATAGAACTGACGATAAACACACTTCCAAACAGGAATTCTCCCGGTCCAGATGGGTTCTCCAATGAATACTTTAAAACTTTCAAAAACATACTTTCACCACACATGACAACAATCTTTAACAAAGCCGCAGATTCGGCTACCCTCCCCCAAGAGATGCTGAGAGCACACATAGTTACATTACCAAAACCAGGTAAAGAACCCAATACACCGCCCAACTTTAGAACCATCTCCCTTCTCAACTCAGATACCAAAGTATATGCAAAACTACTGGCCAAGAGATTGACGAATATTATAGCCTCAATTATACAGCGTGACCAGATGGGTTTTGTAAAGGGGAGACAAACCTCTGACTCAACTAGGAGAATTGTTAATGTGATACATCATGCTGAACGAACTCGAACGCCTTCTCTGCTGCTATCTATTGACGCAGAGAAGGCATTCGACAGGGTCCACTGGATCTATATGGAAATGACTCTATCCAAGTTTGACTTCAAGGGCTCCATACTGAAGGCTATTATGGCCCTGTATTCGTGTCCCTCGGCGCAGGTTTATTACGCGGGCTTCCTATCCAACATTTCAAATGGGACCAGGCAGGGGTGTCCCTTATCTCCGACTTTCTTTAACTTGATGATAGAACCTCTAGCCGAAGCTATAAGAACATGCCTCTTGATCACGGGTTTCCGGTTTGGCTCTGGCAGGCACACCATTAATCTATTTGCGGACGATGTAATCCTGCTCCTGACTAATTGGCTCACATCCCTAATACAAGCCCAAAAAATCCTTACTGCTTTTGGTGATAGCTCATATTACAAAGTCAACTTCACCAAATCCTTAATATTGGTCGTAGGTGTACCACCCTCCACACGTAATACTATACAAACATAATTGCCTTATACGTTGAGTAAAGGAGGCATCACCTATCTAGGAATTCCGCTTACAAACAAAACATCCATGCTTGTTAAAACTAATATAGTCCCGCTATTAGCCAGGCTGGAAACCTAACTCAAGGATGTGTCAAAAAATGAAATATCATGGCTTGGTAAAATAGCAGCTTATAAAATGTTGATATTGCCGCAAATACTATGTGTATTCCGCACTCTGTCGATACACATTCCACACCACTACATCAAAAGTATAGCAACCCTGAGTTGGAGATACATTTGGGGTGGAAAAAAGCCCGATGTTCCCGAAATAACCTCGCATATCACAGGAAAGCAGGAGGGGCAGGAATAGTGGACATATATGACTATCTATGTGCAGTACGGTTAGACCAGATCAAATATTGGTTTCATGAAACTGATAATCCACTATGGGTAGACATAGAAAAAACAATAGCACTGACAATAGACCTGACATTACTACTCATGAGCGACAGGTGGACACCATGGGACACAACCAAAATGTCTCCCCCAAATGCAAATCTCATTACAGGCATGGAGATTCCTATTGGGACAGAACCACATGGACACACAAGATATAAAATACAAAATGCCTTTGATCCTTCTAGAATCAAAAATCCCACTACTGACAGTCAAGGACCTGATGTACAAGGGCATTACACAAATATCAGACCTTTATACAGGAACACAACACAAATCTGCGGAACAGATTAGGACACCATCTCTCGAATGACAAGATGTTCAAATGCTTGAGAATTACACACTTCCTCAAATCACAAACATGTCAGATTATAACCCTACAGCGCAAAGTATGGCAATTCTACTCAACAGCCAAACAAGACACTAAAGGAATATCTTTCTTTTACAACATCACACGGGATAAACTAACATTTACAAAAACTATAGCAATGAAAAAAATGGGAGGCAGAACTGGGCACCACCTTCTCGGAAGAACAATGGCAAAAAACATTCAGGGAAACACATAAAGCTTCTCATTGTATTAAACACTGGGAACTAATAATCAAAATGGCAAACAGATGGCATTACACACCATGTAGAATAGCAAACTACTTCCCGGGAACATCTCCAAAATGCTGGAGGGACTGTGGACAAATTGGAAACCTATTACACATGTTTTGGCAATGTCCTAACATAAAAAGCCTATAGAACCAAGTATTCCAATTGATTTCATCCATAACAGGAATGCTCACAGAGCCTGATCTGGCTTTGGCAATTCTGCACTGGAACATAGAGAAATTCCACACAAACTTCAGACCAGTCATAACTCACATACTGTTAGAGACACGCTTACTAATCCTACGCAACTGGAAAACCACCACAGCCATAAACATGTCAGACATCACTACAGCTGTGCATAGAAACTACACCTACGAACGTCTCCTAGCGATTAATTCTATGCATTGTAAAATATTCCACAAATATTGGTCTATATGGCCCAAATGTTCTTAATGAACCAATAGGTTACTTCGTTGAGTTGACTTTACTTGCTTATGAAGATTTTCATTTTTGTTGATAGCAAACAAACTAAAAGTTTTTCAGGATGTATTTTGGTTGATTGTGTATATCAAACTACCCTCTATACCAGGGGTCTCCAAACTGCAGCCCAGGGGCCAGATGTGGCCCTTTGCTAGCCTTTATGCGGCCTTTGGGACACAATTCCTTCCACTGATATGAGGCACTATTTCTCTCACTGACACCAACAATGGGGCACTATATCTTCCACTGATACCAATGATGGAATACTATTCCTCCTACTAATAGGGGGAATACTCCTCCTATTGACCACCAATCCTGAGGCCATATTTATTCTCACTGATGCTGGGCCTCTGACATTTTCTGCCAATGCTGGCCACAATCTGGCCCTCCTAAAGTCTGAAGGACAATAAAGTGGCCCTTTGAAAAGTTTGGAGACCCCTGCTCTATACTATGTACTTTGTTTATTTTTGAAATATTCAATAAAAAACATTGAAACAAAAAAGATTGTTCAATGTTTAAACATAATGGTCTCAGTCTTTTTATATTGCATACTACACCTAGTGAATAGGGTTGGCCAAACATTTGCCCGTTCGGCCGTATGCTTAACACCCAAATTTGCAGAGTGTTCGGTGGGTGTTCACCCCGATGAACACTCTGCAATGCACTGAGCGCTGCAAAGCTTTCCCCAATCAGGGTGCAGTATACGCTGGTTGTTAAGGAGCGGGGTCGATAGGCCAGCCGCGGCGTCCTTAACAACCGATGAGTCATCAGCTGTCAATGGGTTTGCCCGCTGACAGCTGAATATTAAAAAAAAAGTGCTGGTTAAAAAATAAAGAAAAAATGGCATGGGGTTCCCCCAGTCCATACCAGGCATGCAGCCTGGCAGGTCAGGAAAGGGGGGGGGGACGAGCGATCGCCCCCCCCCCCCCCCTCCTGAACCACACTAGGCCACAACTCAACATTACATGGAAGGGTGGGTGCTTTGGGGCGGGGGGCTTGTTGATGGGAACAAGGGCCTCTTCCTGACAACCCTGGGTTGTGGTTGTTGGGGTCTGCAGGCAGGGGGCTTATCAGAACCCTTTAACATAGGGGCCCCCAGATCCTACCCCCCATGTGAATGAGTATCGGGTATTATACATAGTACCCCTACCCACAAAGGTCCCAAAAGTGGCAAAAAATAATAAACACAAGAGACAGTTTTTGACAATTCCTTTAATAAAAAATAGTGTAAATCCATCGTCAATCACGCCGCCCGCTGACCCGAAAAACAAAATCTCTCCGCCTCCTGGGAGGCCTCCCACGAGACATCACATGCCCAGCATGCATCAGTCCATGACATCTGAAGGGGGCGGTGCCATATTTAACCATAGACAATTTTGATTATATCCAGCAGGCCACACTGCTTGTTTTATATTTGGTTTGCTATTATATTTCACACATTCACAGGTGTATATTTATTATTTTTTCACTCATGCTTTATGTCTCAGCGCTGCACTTAATTACTTATATTCTGAATTGACTTGGTTTGTTTGTGTGCAAGCTGCTTTTGTTATTTTCTGATTTGTTTCATTGGGTTAGCACAGCATTTTTTATACCTCTGTACCATACATGGTGGATTGACATTGACATAGATTGGTATCATGAGACGGTTTTAGTATAAATCTAATTTTTTTTTGATGGATCAATTATAACCTTAACTTAGTCACTTGTAGGTATATGTTTGAAACTTAATGTATTTATAGCTCTTTGTGTTGTAAGTCTTATGCCCTGTACACACGATAGGATTTTCCGATGGAAAATTTGGGATAGGACCGCATTGTCGGAAATACCGACCGTGTGTGGGCTCCATCACACATTTTCTATAGGAATTTCCGACACACAAAGTTTGAGAGCTTGCTATAAAATTTTCCGGCAACAAAATCCGTTGTCAGAAATTCCGGTCGTGTGTACACAAATCAGACACACGAAGTGCCACGCATGCTCAGAATAAATTAAGATACGAAAGCTATTGGCTACTGCCCTGTTTATAGTCCCGACGTACGTGTTTTACGCCACCGCGTTCAGAACGATCGGATTTTCTGACAACTTTGTGTGACCGTGTGTATGCAAGACAAGTTCGAGCCAACATGCATTGGAAAAAATCCATGGACTTTGTTGTCGGAATGTCTGATCAATGTCCGACCGTGTGTACAGGGCATTATATGTATTTTAAGATAAATATTTCTTTCTATTGCATTTATTTTTTTTACTATTACATTTTTATTAATTTTCCATATACCCATTAAAACAAGCTTCGTATCACAAATATTCATACAGTCAGGTCCATAAATATTGGGACATCGACACAATTCTAATCTTTTTGGCTCTATACACCACCACAATGTATTTGAAATGAAACAAACAATATGTGCTTTAACTGCAGATTTTCAGCTTTAATTTGAGGGTATTTACATCCAAATCACATGAACGGTGTAGGAATTACAGCAGTTTGTATATGTGCCTCACACTTTTTAAGGGACCAAAAGTAATGGGACAGATTAACAATCATCCATCAAACTTTCACTTTTTAATACTTGGTTGCAAATCCTTTGCAGTCAATTACAGCCTGAAGTCTGCAACGCATAGACATCACCAGACGCTGGGTTTTATCCCTGGTGATGCTCTTCCAGGCCTCTACTGCAACTATCTTCAGTTGCTGCTTGTTCTTGGGGTATTTTTCCTTCAGTTTTGTCTTCAGCAAGTGAAATGCATGCTCAATCGGATTCAGGTCAGGTGATTGACTTGGCCATTGCATAACATTCCACTTCTTTCCCTTAAAAAACTCTTTGGTTGCTTTCGCAGTATGCTTCGGGTCATTGTCCATCTGTCCAATGAGTTCTGAAGCATTTTGCTGAATATGAGCAGATAATATTGCCCGAAACACTTCAGAATTCATCCTGCTGCTTTTGTCAGCAGTCACATCATCAATAAATACAAGAGAACCAGTTCTATTGGCAGCCATACATGCCCACGTCATGACACTACCACCATGCTTCACTGATGAGGTGGTATGCTTTGGATCATGAGCAGTTCCTTTCCTTCTCCATATTCTTCTCTTCCCATCACTCTGGTACAAGTTGATCTTGGTCTCATCTGTCCATAGGATGTTGTTCCAGAACTGTGAAGGCTTTTTTAGATGTTGTTTGGCAACTCTAATCTGGCCTTCATGTTTTTGAGGCTCACCAATGGTTTACATCTTGTGGTGAACCCTCTGTATTCACTCTGGTGAAGTCTTCTCTTGATTGTTGACTTTGACAGACATACACCTACCTCCTGGAGAGTGTTCTTGATCTGGCCAACTGTCATGAAGGGTGTTTTCTTCACCAGGGAAAGAATTCTTCGGTCATACACCACAGTTGTTTTCCGTTGTCTTCCGGGTCTTTTGGTGTTGCTGAGCTCACTGGTGCGTTCTTTCTTTTTAAGAATGTTCCAAACAGCTGATTTTACCACACCTAATGTTTTTACTATCTCTCTGATGGGTTTGTTTTGTTTTTTTCAGCCTAATGATGGCTTGCTTCACTAATAGTGACAGCTCTTTGGATCTCATATTGAGAGTTGATAGCAACAGATTCCAAATGCAAATAGCACACTTGAAATTAACTCTGGACCTTTTATCTGCTCCTTGTAAATGGGACAATGAGGGAATAAAACACACCTGGCCATGGAACAGCTGAACAGTCAATTGTCCAATTACTTTTGGCCCCTAAAAAGTAGGAGGCACATATACAAACTGTTGTAATTCCTACACCGTTCACCTGATTTGGATGTAAATACCCTCAAATTAAAGCTGAAAGTCTGCAGTTAAAGCACATCTTGCTTTACACATTGTGGTTGTGTATAGAGCCAAAAAGATTAGAATTGTGTCAATGTCCCAATAGTTATGGGCCTGACTGTATATTCATCAAAATAGATACATTCTTATCCATAACATCTTTCTTCCCATCTCAAAAAAAAAAAAAAACACACAAAAAAACAAGAAAAAAACAAAACAAACAATTTAATCTTAATTGGACCCTCCCATCTCTCCTCTTCCTCCAAACTTAATGTATTCATTGTGCTTTACACCCCCCTCTCCACCAAAAACCCTTCTTATCATATTCCCCTTCAATCATTCAATCCGAAAAAAAAAAAATAATATAATAAATTAGGAGGCTTCTCTGAGCCATCTCAATCCCACTCGTAAACACCAAACAAAATATTTAAAAATAATGTACGAGGCTTCTAAGAGCCATACTTCCTTCTAATCAACCTTAAGTGAGTGTCTACCCCATCTTCCCTTTACCATAAATATTCTGACTACCCCCTTATTCCGTATTCCCTTTCCCTCCTATGTGTTCTATGCCCTCCCTTTTCCCCCCACCCCTTATCGCCTCCCAATATCCATTTAAATTCTACAAAAAATCATTTATACCACTCTATACATCTGGAAGAAAAAAATAAGGAAGACTTATAAAGGAAAGAAAGAAGCAAAAACAAAAACAAAAAACAAATAGGACATATATATATATATATATATATATCCCCCCCCCCCGGGACACCTGTTCCCGAACCCAAAGACTATGCGGCTTTCTACATCATTACTCTATCCAATCTCCTCAGAGCTATGCTCTCATCCTGCCCATGTTTCACTGAATTTATCCTTCCTACCTTTCACTGAATGCACTCATCTTTCAGCCTCCATTATCAAATTGACCTCTTTCTTCCAGTCCAACAAGTTGGACATTCTAGTTTGTTTCCATAGCCTGGGTATTAATAGTTTGGTGGCATTTAATAAATGTGGGCTAATACTTTTCTTAAAAGATCTGATAGACATTGGGGTTCCGTGGAACAGAAAATTCAAGGGCTTAAGATCCATGGGTCCGGGGGACAGCCTCCCGACCCATGGAGCAATCGCTTCCCAAAACACCCTCATCCTGGGGCATGACCACCATAGATGGAGAAATGTGCCTCTCTGCCCACACCCTCTCCAAAATCTGGCGTCCGCCATCGGATAATCTGTGCCAGCCTAGCTGGGGTCTGATACCACCTGGTCAAGAATTTATACGACCCGTGAACTTATAGATGTAGAGTGCGTCGACTCAATAAGCTTCTTAATTTGTGCTGCATTAAAACTTTGTCCTAATTCTCCTTCCCATGCCCTGATAAACTATGGAACCGTTTTGTTTTGTGTCGCAAGAACTAATCTTTACATCTGTGATAACAGGTGTCTGGCACTAGATATCTTTACACACATAGATTCAAAAACTGTAAGAGAATTTGACGGTCTCATCAGAGGTTTCAGCTTATTGAAAAAACACACCAATTGATGGTATCTCCACTTCTCCATAGGTACCTTCCCCATTTTCAATGTCAGATCTCGCAAGGGAGCTAACATTTCATATGGGGCAAATTTACCACATGTCATATCCCCGTCCCTCCCCCAGGCTCCCAGAGATCCCACCTCCTCTTCCGGAGGAAACCAAGGGTACCCCTCCAAAGGGGTCATGGGGGATATCCGTTGAGCATAATCTCCTAGTTGGTTCAGTTTGTCCCATATCAGTAGAGTGCTCTGGGTTAATGGTGACGTCCATTTTGAGAGGCCCCTGTCTGCACTCGGGATCCACGGGATTCCTGCCAGCTTTCTGCGTGCCATTATCTGTTCTAACGAAACCCATATTTTATTTAAGGGGTCGTGACACCAGTTCAGGATCCGCACCAAGAACATCGCCCTGTAATATAAGGCTAAATCTGGTAGTCCCATTCCTTCTTCCAGTTTGCCTCTGCGTAAAATATCATGCGCCAGCCTGGGACGTTTATCATTCCATATAAATGATATATAGGCCTTCCATAGGGTTTTCTCTTGCATTTAAACATGATATGTTATATGTAATTGTATAAGGGATGCACAATGTGGATCACCATGTATTAATATGTATAGAGGATATGACACAGTACACACAGGATATGGAAATGTATTTTATATAGGTAAAGTGGCAAAAGGTTCCACACTACCTGTTTTAACCCCTGATGAAGTCTGAGAGATGAGATGTGTTGGGCGGGACAAAACAGGAACCCATCATCACACTGCCAGCATGCACATAAGGAGGAAGTCTGCAGTGAGGGGTACTAGTTTGAGGCTTATATGGAATTGCTGGTATTCATAGTACTTGGTGCATGCATGATTATTATTGATAGGTTTTCATAAACCATATTACACAGTATAGATGTTTCTCTTGTATTTTTCTGGAGAACCTTTGTGGCTGGGCCTGTGACTAGGGATGAGCCGAACACCCCCCGGTTCAGTTCGCACCAGAACCTGCGAACGGACCGAAAATTTGCACGAACGTTAGAACCCCATTGACGTCTATGGGACTCGAATGTTCGAAATCAAAATGCTCATTTTAAAGGCTAATTTGCATGGTATTGTCCTAAAAAGGGTTTGGGGACCCGGGTCCTACCCCAGGAGACATGTATCAATGCAAAAAAAAAAATTAAAAACGGCTGTTTTTTCGGGAGCAGTGATTTTAATGATGCTTAAAGTAAAAAAAAAGTGAAATATTCCTTTAAATATCGTACCTGGGGTGTGTCTATAGTATGCCTGTAAAGTGGCGCGTGTTTCCCGTGTTTAGAACAGTCCCTGCACAAAATGTCATTTTTAAAGGAAAAAATCTCGTTTAAAACTGCTTGCGGGTTTAATGTAATGTCGGGTTCTGGCAATATGGATGAAAATCAGTGAAACAAATGGCATGGGTACCCCCCAGTCCATTACCAGGCCCTTTGGGTCTTGTATGAATATTAAGGGGAACTCCGCACCCAAATTAAAATAAGAAAAAGGTGTGGGGCCACCAGGCCCTATACACTCTGAACAGCAGTATACAGGCGGTGCAAACAAGACAGGGACTGTAGGTTTGTTGTTAAGTAGAATCTGTTTGTAATTTTGAACAGGTACATTTTTAATGTGTTTAGCTCCAGCCAAAAAATCTTTTTTAAGCTTTTTGGAAAACATAGGGAAGGGTTATCACCCCTGTGACATTTGTTTTGCTGTCTGTCCTCCTCTTCAGAAGATTTCACCTCACTTTTTGTCCCAATGACAAATGTTTTTTGAAAATTTGGGGTTTTTTGTGGAACAAGGATTGGAAAGCATCAGTGGAAAGGAGAAATGTTTTTCCCATATTAACTCTTACAGGGGAGAATTTCCCTTCCTAGGGGTAGATTTCATCTCACTTCCTGTTGTCTCCTTCCGTTTGCAAGTAGGAGTCATTTGTAAGTTAGATGTTTGAAAGTAGGGGCCTGCCCTATATACTCAGCAGAAATTTGGGCCTTAGGTGTTGTTGTGGCCACAACACTGTAAGCCCTCACAGGGCCCTGCTGTGAAATATTAGATCAATAATTGTAATTACATGCCCCTGTTGAACAGGGGCAGAAAAATTGGGCCTTTGGTGGTGGTGGTGGTGCTGGTGCCACAACACTGTAAGTCCTCACTCGCTCTTGGTGGGCGCAGAAATGGGCCCTGCTGTGAAATATTAGATCAAGAATTGTAATTACATGCCCCTGTTGAACAGGGGCTGAAAAATTAGGCCTTAGGCACTGGTGCTGGTGCCACAACACTGCAACCCCTCACAGACACTCTAGTTGGAACGCAGGAACGAGCCCTGCTGCAAAGTATTGCATCAAATATTGTAATTACACACCCTGTTAAACAGGGGCTGAAAAATTGGGCCTTAGGCACTGGTGCTGGTGCCACAACACTGCAATCCCTCACAGATACTCTAGTTGGAATGCAGAAATGAGCCCTGCTGCAAAGTATTGCATCAAAAATTGTAATTACACGCCCCTGTTAAACAGGGGCTGAAAAATTGGGCCTTAGGCACTGGTAGTGGTGCCCAGAACCAAAAATGTTCTTACAAGCTATCAGCGTGATCATTGAGGAGGAAGAGGATAATTACTCAGGGATAGTCACTCAGCATCAGCATAGGCAGTCTTTGAAGGGATCTGAGATTTCAAAAAAAATTATTCGGTTACATCAGCATCAGGTGCTTGGTAGCTGATGGTGATCCAAGACTGATTCATTTTTATGAAGTCAGTCGATCGACCGAGTCGGTGGACAGACGCACCCTGTGATCGGTTACAAAGCCTCCAGCAGCACTGAATGTGCATTCCGAAAGAACGCTGGATGCAGGACAGGGCAGTAGCTCAATTGCATACTGTGCAATCTCTGGCCAGTGATCCATCCTCAAGACCCAGTAACCCAGAGGATTTTCGGTGGGAAAGGTGTCCAAGTCAGATCTTGCCCCTAGGTATTCCTGCACCATGTAAAACAGACGCTGGCGATGGTTGTTGGAACCGATCATACCTTGGGGCTGCGGACCAAAAAATTGTCTGAACGTATCGGTCAGATGGCCACCTTCTCCACCGCTCCTTCTTTGACTGACCGAAGCCTCAGCAACACGTTGTCCAGAAACAGGAGTTTGTAACCTCCCAGTCTCTGGGAACGCGTTGCACAGACCTTTCTGCAAGGCCTCCCGAAGATGTTTCATCCTCTGCTCCCTCTGCGATGGCAAGATAAGGTCCGCAACCTTACCCTTGTAATGTGGATCAAGGAGGGTTGCCAGCCAGTATTGGTTCTTCTCCTTGATACCACGAATACGAGGATCCTTACGCAGGCTTTGCAGGATTAGGGAGGCCATGCAGCGTAGGTTTGCTGAGGCATTCGGTCCGGAGTCCTCTGGGTCACTAAGGACGACATGGTCTGCAGCCACCTCCTATCAGCCACGTACAAGTCCATGTGTTTCTTGGGACTGATCCCTTAAAGACTGCTGCTGATGCTGAGTGCCAGGCTCCACCTCCATACTGACACAATCTTCCTCCTCCTCCTCCTCGTCCTCTTCCTGTGTGATCGGCGGGCACGCAGGAACACTGTCTGGATAAAGGGGGCCTTGAGAGCTAAGGAAGTCCTCCTCTTCCTGCCTCTGTTCTGCCTCAAGTGCCCTGTCCATTATTCCACGCAGCGTGTGCTCCAACAGGTGGACAAGGGGGACAGTGTCACTGATGCATGCACTGTCACTGCTCACCATCCTTGTGGCCTCCTCAAATGGTGACAGGACAGTGCATGCATCCCTGATCATGGCCCACTGGCATGGGGAAAAAAAACAAGCTCCCCTGACCCTGTCCTGGTGCCATAGTCGCACAGGTACTCATTGATGGCCCTCTGCTGCGTGTGCAGCCGCTGCAGCATGGCCAACGTTGAGTTCCACCTGGTGGGCATGTCACAGATTAGGCGGTTCTTGGGCAGGTTAAACTCCTTTTGGAGGTCCGCCAGCCGAGCACTGGCATTATATGACCGGCGGAAATGCACACAGACTTTCCTGGCCTGCCTCAGGACATCCTGTAAGCCCGGGTACCTTCCCAAGAACCGCTGCACCACCAAGTTAAGGACGTGAGCCAAACAGGGCACATGGGTCATTTGTCCATGTTGGAGGGCAGAGAGGAGGTTAGTGCCATTGTCGCAAACCACCATTCCTGCCTTAAGTTGGCATGGCATCAACCACCTCTGAACCTGCCCCTGCAGAGCTGACAGAACCTCTGCCCCAGTGTGGCTCCTGTCCCCCAAGCACACCAGCTCAAGCACCGCATGGCATCTTTTGGCCTGCGTACTTGCGTAGCCCCTTGAACGGCTTCGGAGCACCGCTGGTTCCGAGGACAAAGCACAGGAAGAGGCCATGGAGGAAGAAGAGGAGGGGGGGTGGAGGAGAGAGGTGTGTCACAATCATTAGCATTTTGGAGGCGTGGTGGCGGAACAACCTCCAACACTACTGCACCTTGTCCTGCATCCTTCCCAGCTGCCAGCAGAGTCACCCAATGCGCCGTGAAACTTAGGTAACGTCCCTGTCCATTCCTGCTGGACCATGAGTCAGCGGTAATATGCACCATACCGCTGACCGCCCTGTCCAGCGAGGCATGGACATTGCCTTCCACATGCCGGTAGAGAGCCGGAATCGCCTTCTGTGAGAAAAAGTGGCGTTTGGGTATCTGCCACTGAGGAACCGCACATTCCACAAACTCACGGAAGGGGGCAGAGTCTACCAACTGAAAAGGCAGCAGTTGAAGTGCTAGCAATTTTGCCAAGCTAGCATTCAACCGCTGGGCATGTGGATGGCTGGGAGCAAACTTCTTTCGGCGGTGCAACAGCTGGGGCAGGGAAATTTGCCTGGTACAATCTGACGTCGGTGTACCAAAAGCAGATTGCCCACAAGTACTTGGCTGTGACACACCTAATTCTACACCTTCATTCCTCTCAGTGCAGGTCTCAGAGAGGACTGAAGGTATAGTGGGGTTGGAGATCTCAGCTGATGAGGAGCAAGGAGAGGTACTCTTTGTTCTTTGGTGTGGGTCTTTTAGATATGCTTGCCAACGAACTGCATGGCAGGTCAACATATGTCTGGTCAAGCATGTGGTACCCAAGCGGGAGATGTTTTGGCCACGCGAGATACGCTTGAGACATATGTTGCAAATAGCAGCGGTGCGATCTGATGCACTCGTCTCAAAAAAGGCCCACACCAAAGAACTTTTTGAATAACGGGCAGTGACTGCTGAAGCGCCCTGTACATGTGGAGCTTAGGGTTGTAGTTTTAGCTGAACACTGTGAGCAGGATGCACCCCACTAACTTGTAGTTTTAGCTGAACACTGTGAGCAGGACGCACCCCACTAACTTGTAGTTTTAGCTGAACACTGTGAGCAGGACGCACTGCACTAACTTGTAGTATTAGATGAACACTGTTCAGAGGTCTCACTACACTAACTTGTAGTTTTAGCTGAACACTGTGAGCAGGACGCACCACACTAACTTGTAGTTTTAGCTGAACACTGTGAGCAGGACGCACCCCACTAACTTGTAGTTTTAGCTGAACACTGTGAACAGGATGCACCGCACTAACTTGTAGTTTTAGCTGAACACTGTGAGCAGGACGCACCCCACTAACTTATAGTTTTAGCTGAACACTGTGAGCAGGACGCACTGCACTAACTTGTAGCTTTAGCTGAACACTGTGAGGTAGACGCACCGCACTAACTTGTAGTTTTAGCTGAACACTGTGAGGTGGACGCACTGCACTAACTTGTAGTTTTAGCTGAACTCTGTGAGCAGGACGCACCGCACTAACTTGTAGTTTTAGCTGAACACTGTGAGCAGGACGCACCCCACTAACTTGTAGTTTTAGCTGAACACTGTGAGCAGGACGCACCCCACTAACTTGTAGTTTTAGCTGAACACTGTGAGCAGGACGCACTGCACTAACTTGTAGTATTAGATGAACACTGTTCAGAGGTCTCACTACACTAACTTGTAGTTTTAGCTGAACACTGTGAGCAGGACGCACAGCACTAACTTGTAGTTTTAGCTGAACACTGTGAGCAGGACGCACCACACTAACTTGTAGTTTTAGCTGAACACTGTGAGCAGGACGCACCCCACTAACTTCTAGTTTTAGCTGAACACTGTGAACAGGATGCACCGCACTAACTTGTAGTTTTAGCTGAACACTGTGAGCAGGACGCACCCCACTAACTTGTAGTTTTAGCTGAACACTGTGAGCAGGACGCACTGCACTAACTTGTAGCTTTAGCTGAACACTGTGAGGTAGACGCACCGCACTAACTTGTAGTTTTAGCTGAACACTGTGAGGTGGACGCACCGCACTAACTTGTAGTTTTAGCTGAACTCTGTGAGCAGGACGCACCGCACTAACTTATAGTTTTAGCTGAACACTGTGAGCAGGACGCACCCCACTAACTTGTAGTTTTAGCTGAACACTGTGAACAGGACGCACCGCACTAACTTGTAGTTTTAGCTGAACACTGTGAGCAGGATGCACTGCACTAACTTGTAGCTTTAGATGAACACTGTGCAGAGGTCTCACTACACTAACTTGTAGGTTTAGCTGAACACTGTGAGGTGGACGCACCGCACTAACTTGTAGTTTTAGCTGAACTCTGTGAGCAGGACGCACCGCACTAACTTGTAGTTTTAGCTGAACACTGTGAGCAGGACGCACCCCACTAACTTGTAGTTTTAGCTGAACACTGTGAGCAGGACGCACTGCACTAACTTGTTGTTTTAGCTGAACACTGTTCAGAGGTCTCACTACACTAACTTGTAGTTTTAGCTGAACACTGTGAGCAGGACGCGCCGCACTAACTTGTAGTTTTAGCTGAACACTGTGAGCAGGACGCACTGCACTAACTGTAAATAGTCTAGCTGCCTGACTGTGGTACTAATAGGATCAAAAGTACACCAGCAATTTTCTTCAGGTAGCTGTAAATACTGTAACAAGACAAGCCTGCCTGTCAGTAAGAAGATAACAGGAACGGATCTAGCTAAACTGAATACAGTGTATATATATATATGCAACACCTGGGATGCATATATATACACAATACACTGTAAGTGCAGCTAACTGACTGACTGTTCTGCCTAATATATCTAACTCAAATCAAATGTCACTGTCTGTCTCTCTCTCTCTCTCTCAATGAACGCCGGAACACACACTACACAGGGCCGCCGTGTAGGCGGCCTTATATAGTGTGGGGCGTGTACTAAATCCCCTGAGCCATAATTGGCCAAAGCCTCCTTGGCTTTGGCCAATTACGGCTCTCTGTTCAGATGGCGCTGTGATTGGCCAAGCATGTGGGTCATAGTGCATGCTTGGCCAATCATCAGCCAGCAATGCACTGCGATGCCGCAGTAAATTATGGGACGTGACGCGCCACACGAATTTGGCGCGAACGGCCCATATCGTTCGCAATTCGGCGAACGGGCGAACAGACGATGTTCGAGTCGAACATGGGTTCGACTCGAACACGAAGCTCATCCCTACCTGTGACCATAGATATAAGGAGGTTGGGGGATTTTCATGATGCTGTCCTGTGGATACGATGCAGTGGTGATCAGGGTTACCATTAGAAATTGTAGAAAGATTTTGATGTTAACTCATAAATTCTATATATATTGTTTTAATTAATTAGTGTATGTATTATTATTAGCTTGCAGAAAATCTTACAATACAGACACATAAATTTAATAGTTGAACTCTGACTAAACCTTCGACTTACTGTAATAGTAACTGTGACAGACCCAACCAGGACAGGAGCTTTTGGAGGGGACTGCAGGGTGGCCTCTTACCTACTGACTATGAGACCTAGCGTTTGAGGGGGCTCTATTTTTTGAGAGGTGTGTGCCTGGTGGACTGTAGGAACTGGAGGACCCAGATTCAAATTTGGGGCCTCTATACCCAAACCAGCATTGACTGCTCCAACCTCTCCCAGACTCAGGGCAGATGTCAATATAATCAGCTCAAAACAACCTGATGCTGGGGCCTCCTACTATAATTATTATTATATTATTATTATACAGGATTTATATAGCGCCAACAGTTTGTACAACACTTTACAATATAAAGGGAGACGATACACCAACAGTATAATTCAAAACAAGGGGGTTGGAAGGGCCCTGCTCCTGCAAGCTTACAATCTAAGAGGGGGGTGGTAAAACAAAAGGTAGGGACTGTGAGGGATGAACTAATGAGGGGAGTAGAAGGTTATTAGCTGGAGGCAGGATAGGCCTCCCTGAAGAGATGAGTTTTCAGGGATTACCTAAAAGTGGACAGAGTAGGAGATATCTGGACAGTTTAGGATAGTGAGTTCCAGAGGATGGGAGAGGCTCTGGAGAACTCCTGGAGACAAGCATGGGAGGAGGAGACAAGGGAGCTAGAGAGCAGAAGGTCTTGGGAGGGGCGGAGAGGACGGTTTGGGTGATATTAGGAGATAAGATTGGTGATATAAATCAGGGCAGAGTTGTGAATGGCTTTGTATGTTGTTGTTGATATTTTGAATTTTATTTATTGGGCAATGGGAAGTCAGTGGAGGGATTGGCAGAGAGGAGTGGCGGACACCAAATGGTTGGTAAGGTGGATGAGTCTGGCAGCGGCATTCATGACAGACTGAAGAGGGGATAGCTTGCGGAGAGGTAAGCCAATGAGGAGGGAGTTACAATAGTGAAAGCGAGAGATAACAAGGGAGTGAATAAGTTGCTTAGGTGTCAACTGTTTGAAAGTGGCGTATTTTGTAGTATTTTGGAGATGTTTCGGAGGTGAAGTCTGCACGATTTGGACAGTTATTGGATTTGGGGCAGGTCAGAGTCTAGGATTACACCGAGCACTGTGGCATGAGCGGAGGGACTGATGGTTGTATTATTGATCTTGATGGAGAAGTCGGGGGGGGGCGCATGGGCTGGAGGAAAAATTATGAGCTCAGTTTTAGAAAGATTGAGTTTGAAACTGGTGTGAATTCCATGTTGATATGTCAGTTGGTAAGTTAGTAATGCGAGAGGAGACTGATGGAGTCAGGTGAGGAGTAGAGAGATAGATTTGTTTGTTGTCAGCATAGAGGTTAATTAACAGACCAAGGGAGGAGGTGTAACTGGAAAAGAGAATGACAGAACCTTGAGGTACCCCTACAGAAAGAGGTAGTAGAGAGGAAGAAACAGAGTTATAGGTCACACTGAAGGAGCACTGTGATAGGTAGGAGGAGAGCCAGGAGAGAGCAGAGTCTTGAAGGGCAAGAGAGTGGAGTTTTTTGAGGAGGAGGGGATGGTCAACAATATCAAAGGCTGCAGAGAGGTTGAGTAGTAGTATGGAGTAGTGGCCATTGGTTTTAGCAGTTAGTAGGTCATTAGTGAGTTTCAGTAGGGCAGTTTCAGTGGAGCGTAGCAATCAAAAGCAAGACTATAAGGGTCAAGAAGGTTGTTGTCAGTGAGGTAGAAGCTAAGATAGGACTAAGATTCCTAAAAGTTTATTAAGGTTTTATGTGTTTATTGTTATGAGTGTCTCTCCCATTGTGTGCCTCCTAAGCATGAATCCCCATTGTTATTTGAGTTAATTGAGTCACCTATTGTTTCTGTCTGTTGGCTAATACTTTTGTAGGTTCATTGTGTCAACTTTACCTCGTTATTTAACCATTGTGCACTGTTTTGGGTAATATTTGGTTGTATTGTTCATGTGGTGACTGACCTACTTTTGAAGTGTATAAAAACCTGTATTTCTGTTCATTAAAGAGTCATTCCTTTTGTTTTACTTCAACATCTTGTCTGTATACAATGCTTGGGGTAAAGAGCTGGTATTAGCTCTTGGTCTGCTGGAAGGCTTTGGAGTGCAGGAGGCACTGTTTGACGGAAGCGCCCAAGTGGTGTGCCAAGCGGTTTGTCACAGTATTGGTGTAAGGGGCCTTAATAATTTTCAATAACCCACCTATCATTGGTGGTCAGTGGTAATATTGTTAAATACCAGCATTGGGGGTTGGTGGAAGCATTGAAGGTCAGTGGTAGGTTCAGAATGTAATAACAACTCACCCAGCATCAGTGGTAGGCTCGGGCTATAATAAACCTCGCAGAATACAGTAGGTGGTCAGTGGCAGGCTATATATATATTGCATTGATTCATGTCCCCCATGGCAATAAAGGCTAGAGTGACAAGATTCAGCTTCCAATAACTTTTTGTGGGGTTTGTCACTATGATTGGAATTTGCAGATTTCAGGTCGGGTTTTTTGAATTCTCCAAGCCCAGCCCAATCCACTCATCTCTACGCTCATAATGACAGGAATGTCACATGTGTGGTTTTACATGAAATTACATTATTTATACGTAACACCTTCTCATCCAATGCGGAAACAAATATAGTTATTTTTCTATATAGAATTTACTAAGGCAGGCCTAATTCTATCCAAGTCAATACATTTCTTATTTTTGGTGGACCTGCAACACTGGAGGAATGCAATACCGTAGTTTCAAAGAAGGAAGCTTTCTTTAAAATACTTGGGGGGTTTTTTTTTGGCCTATGACCTTATTCTTTAAGATTGTCTAATGTTTAAACTTAATGGTCTCCATCTTTTTTATATTACTACTACACCTAGTGAATAATGCCCACTTATAGGTCCCCTTTTTATTGTCCAACCTTTTATATTCTATCACTTCTTTCCTATCTGATCTCACCAATTTATGAATCTCTTCATTTGGGGCTCTGTTGGCATAAACCTTCTCCAAACATTTGGTTTAACTACCTCCCGCCCGTTGTATAGTAAAATTACGTCAGGAGGGATCTTTTTCTGGGGCGACATCATATGACATCACCCCAGTGTCATCGTTCTCCTGTGCAGGCAGGGGGCGCGCGGTGATCACGGTTGCACCGTGTCCCTAGGACACGGCGCGACACCAATCTGGGGAAGAGCCGATGATGCGGCTTTTTCACCATGTAATGGGCTGTGTCCAATCACAGCCGATTACATGTCAATGCGGAAGTGCCGTTTTTTGGCTCTCCCTGCCTCACACTGACAGAGTGTGAGGAGAGGAGAACTGAACAGAGGCATCTCCTCGCAGCAAAGACTGTAAAGGTAATCAGGGCACTGATCATCGGTGCCCTGATTATCAATGTAGCCCCAGCAGTGCTCATCAGTAACACCAATCAGTGGCCATCAGTGACACCAATCAATGTCCATAAGTGCCGCCTATTAGTGCCCATCAGTGACACCAATGAATGCTCATCAGTGCGCATATCAGTGCTCATCAGTGCCGCTTATCAGTACGGCATATTAGTGCCTCCTCATCAGTGCCACCTAATCAGTACCCTTCAGTGCCGCCTATCAGTGCCTATCAGTGCCGCCTATCAGTGCCTATCAGTGCCGCCTATCTGTGCCCATCAGTGCCTCATACCAGTGCTCATCTGTGCCGCATATCAGTGCCCATCAGTGACGCCTATCTGTGCCCATCAGTGCCGCCTGTCTGTGCCCATCAGTGCAGCATACCAGTGCTCATCTGTGCCACATATCAGTGCCCATCAGAGCCACCTAATCAGTACCCATCAGTGCCACCTCATGAGTGCCCATAAGTGCAGCCTATCAGTGCCCAACACTGCCGCCTCATCAGTGCCCATCAGTGAATGAGAAAAATTACTTATTTACAAAATTTACTAACAGAAAACTTTTTTTTTCAAAAATGTTGGTCTTTTTTTGCTTTTGTAACAAAAAAAAAAGAAAAAAAAAACAGTGGTGATTAAATACCACCAAAAGAAAGCTCTATTTGTGGGAAGAAAATGATACATGGGGGGCGTGGCTTGGCGCGCAACAGCGATGGACGCTTAATACAAGAGCTCCGGCTTCCAGGCAGCCTTAGCCCGTTACCTTACACCCAAAGCACTCGATAATGAGCAGAAGGAACACAGGGACACCCCGCACGAGATCCCACCGAACATCGGCAGCTTACCAGGGAAGGAACATTGAGGATTTGTTCCGGAACCCTCCGCCAGCACGAGAAGGCCTGATAGGAGCCAAGATGGCGCCGCCGCATGTAACGGAGGATGACTTCAGTGAGGACTCTCAATCTGCGGCTGAGGAGAATGGTAGGATTACCCCTCACCCCGACCTCCCCCTGACATATACCGGCATGTCAGGCTTTGCAGCTGACATAAAAGCCACCTTTTCGGCGGCGATAACGGATCTAAAATCCAGCATGCTGATCCTCACAGACAAGATGGCTACAGTAGAACATGCAGGCAAATGCAGGGATAAGGCTCTTCATCGCCTGGACAGAGTTACTCATACTCAGTCCCAACAACTTATAGAGATTAACAAACACCTCGAGGACTTAGACAACAGGGGCAGAAGAAATAATATTAGGGTGAGGGGGATCCCAGAGACTGTGGAGGCTGATCAAATAACCCCAGCTTTACAGAGGGTTTTTAACAGCCTGCTAGAAAGACCAGAGGAGACAGACATTGAATTTGTAAGAGCTCACAGAGCACTCAGGGCAAGAGGCCCTGACAATATGCCACCACGTGACATCATATGCTGCTTGCAGAGCTTTGCATTAAAAGAAGACATCATGCGTAAAGCACGCAGGAACGACCAGATAGTCTTCAATGGAGAAACCATCATGCTCTTTCACGATCTGTCTCAGATCACACTAAAGAACCGCAGGGCTCTTAGACCATTACTTGACAAGTTGAGAGAAAAGGATCTCCGCTACTCATGGCGATTCCCGTTCGCACTCCTGGTGAATCACAATGGAAGACAGCATACTTTGCGATCGCCAGAAGATCTCCCAGATTTTTGCCAAGCATTACATCTGGAACCGGTTAAACTACCAGAGTGGTATCAGGAATTTATGCTACCTCCATTGGAAAGATCCCCCTTCTCATCGCCTGACAAACGTCTCTCCAAGAAGATGAAATCAGCACGCCCTGGAGGGTCACAGGCTGGAACCCCAAATAACAGACCTCATGCTTCCAGGGGCTTTGAAGAAGCCTGAAAATGTCCATAGAAAATCACACCATACATGGTGGAAGATGAGCAACTTTCCTGAAATAATACCATGATTGTTGACCCCAAAGTTTTATGATGCCAACAACCATAGACACTTCGGATGGATTTGTCTTATCTAGTTGAACGGAACTACACATCAAGAATCAACAACACACAAAATGCAAGTTCTTTAGTCCAGAAGTTTTAGATGGAGTTTATGCTTACGGGGACTGTTGCTTTACCCCCCATGAGGGCTTAGGCCAACTTTATAGATAAAATACTGCTGCAGGGCAAATATAACAGAATAGATGATACTAGCAGGAATATGTGGTTCATAAAGCACAACTGTTGTTATTGCACTTCAGCAGGCATTGCTTATGGAAATGTCGATGAAAGAAATAACTTTAAAATTAAAAAAAAAAAAAATAATAATAATAAATAAAACAAAGCAAAGTAAAATTGTAAGTTATAGATACAATTTAAAAATACCTCTAAAGGGCAGACAACAAGATGATACCCCTGCTTGGAGGGGGGCCTTGAAGTCTCTCAGGAGAACAGAGGTATGGCCAAATAATTCATCGACGTTTCTACATGCAAAGTTAACCGAATTAAAGAGACCAGGGGTTGTAGTAAGTACCTTCACTGTTGCAATTAGGGTGCATTGTTGACCAATATTGTTTACAACATGTTTATTATGGCTGCTGCCGGTTTTTGCTCACAAATTGAGTGTTATATATTTAATTTAATCTAATTTGATTAGTTGGATTAACCAAAGTGATTGGGCGGCTGCCAATCGCGCTCCGACAAAGTGCCCCTTGACAGGAGAGGATTTTCCTGGCAGGTGGCACTAATATTCTACCTTGGCCCCATAGGGTTTCCAAGGAGATCACATTATCTCTCTCTTACTTTCAAAGTACTCATTCTACGCTTTTTTTTCCTTATTTCTTCTTACCTATACTTTTTTAAAGGGTAAAGTATAATATATTGGAAACTTCAGTTCTCTCTCCAGTTGTTGCCTCGACAGCTCTCTCTGGGCCCTCAAGATGGCGTACTCATCCCTGGGACATGAGCCTACAGTGATCTCTCACAACACGAAGGGCCTGAATATCCCTGAAAAGCGCAAGACCCTCTTAAAGGAACTCAAAAAAGGTAAACCTCATTTTGTGTTTTTACAGGAAATACACTTCAAAACTCAACAAGTCCCCAAGCTGACAGACTCTTTCTTCACACAGGCATACCATGCAACAAATGACTTAGCAAAATCCAAGGGAGTGTCCATACTCATTAGTAGGGATGCTTCCTTTGAACTAACTGACAAACTCATAGACCCAGAGGGAAGGTTTATATTCCTGAAAGGGAATTGCTGTGGTACGCCTATTACGCTAGCTAATGTTTATTTTCCTAACACAGCACACCTGACTTCCTGACTTCATTGTTGGACAACTCAAAGATTTTGGCTCGGGATGTATCATTCTAGGGGGGGACTTTAATGTCCCATTGAATCCTCTCAGTGATACGTCCACAGGCAAAACCTATATTTCGTACAAAATACTCAAACAAATCAAAACATTACTGAACTCGCTTCAACTAATAGACTCTTGGAGATTCATTTACCCCGAAGGGAAAGATTACACCTTTTATTCCATACCCCACAGTAGATACTCAAGAATAGATTATGTCTTTGTTACACAAAGAGACTTGGATATAGTCTTAGGAGCTAAAATAGGGATACAGACCTTCTCTGACTATGCCCCAATTTCAATATCGTTGAAGTTCACAGAACACCGACCCAAAACAAATACTTGGAGATTGAATTCTGCACTGTTAACAGACCCAATTACACTCCCTCAAATAGCGACATCACTATCAGACTACTTCAAAACCAACACTACACCAGATGTCAATCCCCTTTCAATATGGGAAGCACATAAATGCACAATCAGGGGAGAACTCATTAGAATGGGCGCTCACCGCAAAAAAGAGAGGGAAAATAAAATTAAATCCCTAACAGAGAAGATTCGCGCTTTGGAATCCCTACATAAACAATCCCTGACAGAACATACGGCAACCGAACTCTTAGATAATAGAAAGGCACTTCAACAGATCTTCGACACAAGGGCTAAAAGATTCCTGTTTTTTAAAAAAAAATATACTACGAACACGGTAACAAAACAGGAAGCTTATTAGCAAGAGCCATAAAAAACGCGAAAACACAACAAAACATCTCAGGCATACGAACAAAAGAAGGGAAACTAGATATCACTACCGAAAAAATTGCACACCACTTTCATAACTACTATACAACCTTGTATAACTTACCTAACCCACAGAAACCTAGCTTAATTCAAGGAACGAGATTACAAGCCATACGTCAATATCTGATAGACTCTAAACTTCCCACATTGTCAACGGAAGATATTACCCAACTAGAAAGTCCCATAGAAGCTTATGAACTACAACAAGCGATCAAACACCTAAAGACAGGGAAAAGTCCGGGGCCGGACGGTTTCACGGCAATTTATTACAAAACATTTCAGGAAACTCTGCTGGAACCGTTACTAAGGGCTCTGAACTATCTGTCTGAGCCCAGGGAGATTCCAACGGATTTCCTCAAGGCACATATAACAATCCTTCCCAAGCCAAATAAGGACCTGACAGAATGTGCAAGCTACAGGCCAATTTCGCTCTTGAATCTAGATGTGAAATTGATCTAAAAAATAATAGCAAATAGATTGAAACCTCTACTTCACGGATTGATAGGAAGTGAGCAAGCTGGATTCATGCCAGGAAGAGAAACCAGAGATAATGTTATCAAAACGCTCAATTTAATGCATGCTGCCGGGGTGCGGAAATTCGAGGGCCTTCTCCTGTCCACGGATGCGGAGAAGGCCTTTGACCGCGTAGCCTGGGATTTCATGCTAGAAACATGCAGGTTCATTGGCTTGGGAAACAATATGATGTCTTGGATCTCTATGCTCTATAAAAACCCTTCTGCGCAGCTGAAGATCAATGGCTCCCTTTCAAATACAGTTGAGATTAAAAATGGGACGAGACAGGGTTGCCCCCTCTCGCCCCTGCTGTTTATCCTAACCTTAGAGCCATTTATTAGACGGATTGTAGCAGAGAAGGCAATACAGGGTTTTGAGGTAGGGAAAAAAGAATACAAGGTGGCGGCATACGCGGATGACTTGTTGTTCTTCATAACGAACCCCCATATTTCACTCCCCTCCTTGATGAAGGAATTCTCTATTTTTGGGTATCTCTCAAACCTCAAAATTAATTATGCCAAGTCAGAAATTTTAAATATCTCGATCCCTACAAATAAATTAGATCTCATCAAGTCAAATTGCCCCTTTAAATGGGTAGGCACAGCGCTTAAATATCTAGGGATATGGCTGACCCCCAAAATATCTCAAATTTTTGAATATAATTTCACTCCCCTATTGAAAACAATATGCTCAGACTTACAAAATTGGCACTCAAAAGGATTCTCCTGGTTTGGACGGGCAGCTATCTGTAAAATGGTTATTTTACCAAGAGTCCTGTATTTATTTAGAAATTTACCGATAAAAATCCCCCAAAACTTCTTTAACCACATGCCGACCGGGCCATAGCCGAAAGACGGCCACAGCGCGGTCGGCTTATCCTGGGAGGGCGTCCATGGACGTCCTCCCAGAATACTGCTCTCGCGCGCCCCCTGGGGCGCGCACCCGAGAACTTCCGTGACCCGGCGCATTCCGTGACCCGGCGCTAATCGCGGCCCTTTATCATGTGATCGCTCCGTCAAATGACGGAGCGATCACATGTAAACAAACCGGCGTCATGTCATGATGCCGGTTCCTCCCTCCCCTCTGTGTACCGATCGGTACAGAGGGGGAGGAGTGGGGGAGGGATTGGATGGTAGCAGCGTTGTGGGCTGCATCTGTAGTGCCCACAACGCTACTCTGTGACAAATACAGTCACATCCATCCATCCCTCCATGCTCAGCCATCCCTCCATACTATAATACCCCACAATACTCTGCAATACTCTGCACTACTCCGCAATACCCCCCAATGCTCCACAATACCCCCCAATGCTCCGCAATACCCCACAATGCTCTGCAATACCCCACAATGCTCCGCAATACCCCAATGCTCTGCAATACTCTGCACTACTCCGCACTACTCTGCAACACCCCACAATACCCCGCAATACCCCACAATACCCCACAATACCCCACACTACTCTGCAACACCCCGCAATACCCCACAATACTCCGCAACACCCCACAATACCCCACACTACTCTGCACTACTCTGCAACACCCCACAATACTCCGCAACACCCCACAATACTCCGCAACACCCCGCAATACTCCGCAACACCCCACAATACCCCGCAATACCCCACAATACTCCGCAATACCCCACACTACTCTGCAACACCCCACAATACTCTGCAATACCCCACAATACTCTGCAATACCCCACAATACTCCACAACACCCCACAATACTTCGCAACACCCCACAATACTCCGCAATACCCCACAATACTCTGCACTACTCTGCAACACCCCACAATACCCCGCAATACCCCACAATACCCCACAATACCCCACACTACTCTGCAACACCCCGCAATACCCCACAATACTCCGCAACACCCCACAATACCCCACACTACTCTGCACTACTCTGCAACACCCCACAATACTCCGCAACACCCCACAATACTCCGCAACACCCCGCAATACTCCGCAACACCCCACAATACCCCGCAATACCCCACAATACTCCGCAATACCCCACACTACTCTGCAACACCCCACAATACTCTGCAATACCCCACAATACTCTGCAATACCCCACAATACTCCACAACACCCCACAATACTTCGCAACACCCCACAATACTCCGCAATACCCCACAATACTCTGCACTACTCTGCAACACCCCACAATACCCCGCAATACCCCACAATACCCCGCATTACTCTGCAACACCCCACAATACCCCACACTACTCTGCACTACTCTGCAACACCCAACAATACTCTGCAATACCCCACAATACCACGCAACACCCCACAATACTCCGCAACTCCCCACAATACTCCGCAACACCCCACAATACTCTTCAATACCCTGCAATACTCTGCACTACTCCACAACACCCCACAATACTCTGCAATACTCTGCAATACTCCGCAACACCCTGCAACACCCTGCAATACTCTGCAACACCCCGCAATACTCTGCAACACCCCGCAATACTCTGTCATACTCTGCAATACCCAGCTATACCCAGTCATACTCGGCGATACCCTGCCATGCACAGCCATACCCAGCCATACCCTGCCATGCTCAGCCATATTCAGCTGTACTTGGCCTCTGTATGTGGCCAGGCTGTGAAAGTCTCACACATGTGGTATCGCCGTACTCAGGAGGAGCAGGAGAATCTATTTTGGGGTGTCATTTTTGGTATGTACATGCTATGTGTTAGAAATATTGTATAAATGGACAACTTTGTGTTAAAAAAAAATGTGTTTTAACCACTTCCCGCCCGCAGGCCATCATACGACGTCCTTGAATTTGTGTGGGGATATCTGAATGATGGGTGCAGCTACAGGCATCATTCAGATATCAGCTTTTTCAGCCGGCGATTCCCTACACCATAGGAATTATCATAGCGGCTGTTCCACTGCTTGATCGTTCTTATGGGAGGCGAGAGGGGACCTCCCCCCCTTCCCACCGCCCTCCGGTGCTTCTACTGTCTCACCGCTACGATCGAAGCCAGGATAATTTTTTTTTTTTTTTATTTCAGGCTTCCCAGCCTAGAGGTGAGATGTGGGGTCTTATTGACCCCATATCTCACTGTAAAGAGGACCTGTCATGCCATATTCCTATTACAAGGGATGTTTACATTCCTTGTAATAGGAATAAAAGTGATCAAAAAAAATTTTTTTTTGGAAAAAAGTGTCAAACTAAAATAAATAAAGTAAAATGAACAATAAAAAAAAAAAAAAATTTTAAAGCGCCCCTGTCCGTGTGCTCGCATGCAGAAGCGAATGCACACGTAAGTCCCGCCCACATATGAGAACGGTGTTCAAACCACACGTAAGGTATCGCTGCGATCGGTAGAGCGAGAGAAATAATTTTGGCCCTAGACCTCCTCTGTAACTCAAAACATGTAACCAGTAAAAAATGTTAAAGCAACGCCTATGGGGATTTTTAAGTAGCGAAGTTTGGCGCCATTCCACGAGCGTGTGCGATTTTGAAGGGTGACATGTTGGGTATCTATTTACTCGGTGTAACTTCATCTTTCATCTTTTTTTACTGACGGCCAACTTTTTGTTTTTTTTTTTAAAGCACAAAACTGTTTTTTTTTCCCAAAAAAAAGCGTTCAAAAAATTGCTGCGCAGATACCGTGCAAGATAAAAAGTTGCAACAACCGCCATTGTATTCTCTAGGGTCTTTGCTAAAAAAACATATATAATGTTTTGGGGTTCTATGTAATTTTCTAGCATATAAATGATGATTTTTACATGTAGGAGAGAAATGTCAGAATTGGCCTGGGTGCTCCAGAACGCCTGAAGGTGCTCCCCTGCATGTTGGGCCTCTGTATGTGGCCACGCTGTGTAAAAGTCTCACATATGTGGTATCGCCATACTCGGGAATAATAGCAGAATGTGTTTTGGGGTGTAATTTGTGGTATGCATATGCGGTGTGTGAGAAATAACCTGCTAATATGACATTTTTGTGGAAAAAAAAAAAAAAAGAAAAAAAAATCTTGATTTTGCAAAGAATCGTGGGAAAAAATGACAACTTCAAAAAACTCACCATGCCTCTTACTAAATACCTTGGAATGTCTTCTTTCCAAAAAGGGGTCATTTGGGGGGTATTTGTACTTTTCTGGCATGTTAGCTTCCCAAGAATATAGATAGGCCGTCAGTAATTTAGGTATGATCAATTTTCAGATATTGGCACCATAGCTTTTGGACTCTATAACTTTCACAAAGACCAAATAATTTACACTGATTTGTACTTATTTTTACCAAAGATATGTAGCAGTATAAATTGTGGCCAAAATTTAAGAAAAAAAATTACTAAACTTGCTAAATTTTATAACAGAAACAAAGAAAATTTCATTTTTTTACCGAATTTTCAGGCTTTTTTCTTTTATAGTGCAAAAAATAAAAAACCCAACGGTGATTAAATACCACCAAAAGAAAGGTCTATTTGTGTGAAAAAAAGGACAAAAATTTCATATGGGTACAGTGTTGCATGACTGAGTAATTGTCATTCAAAATGTGAGAGTACCGAAAGCTGAAAATTGGTCTGGTTAGGAAGGGGGTTTAAGTGCCCAGTGGTCAAGTGGTTAAAGTGCTTCACTCAACTCAAATGAAATTTATTTGGGCCCACAAAAAACCTAGAGTAAGAATTTCTAGACTTACTAAGCCCAAAGACAAAGGGGGAATGGGAATCCCAGACTTCCGTGCTTATTACTTCGCCACTCACATAACTAGGATAATAGACTGGCATTGTCACTCTACAATCAAAGATTGGGTAGAAATAGAAGAAACATTAAGCCATACACCAATCAAATACTCACCATGGATTCAGTGGAGCAGTCTCCCAGTGGAGATGAGGACACATCCCTTAGTGGGCACTACCCTAGCAATTTTCCATAAGTTAACGAAACTTACCAACTTCTTATCACTTCTTAGCCCGCTTACTCCATTACAGAATAACCCCAATTTCCCACCGGGTATGGGGAACAGATCACTACAAACAAACGACACAAATAAACCCCTACTAGCTTTACAATGTTTCCACAACCAAGAGTTCAGGGACTTTAGAGACTTTAAACACACAAACAAACTACCCGATCTACAACTTTGGACTTATTTGCAATGCCGTAGTTTCCTTAACAGAACACAAAGAAAACACAATTTCAACAGACCACTAACGGAACTAGAGTCAGTATGTCAGACAGAGGAACCTATTTCCAAAGTGACATCACTAGCATACCGCTGGATCCAAAATGGGGAGGACAGGGGTGAGAGGGATCTCAGAGAGAGCTGGTCGAGAGCACTAGGTATTCCGTTGTCGACTTCACAATGGAAGAAAGCATGTGTTTTTGCTCATAAATGCTCCCTGAGCACAAGAACTCAGGAAACAGCATACAAGTTACTCACTCAATGGTATGCCACTCCAGTAAAGCTACATTCTTGGTTCCCAGACCACTCGGATACTTGTTGGCGCTGTAACTCTGACAAAGGGTCATTGCTACACATTTGGTGGCAGTGCCCTGTACTAAACACGTACTGGGCAAAGGTCAGGGAGATGATATACTTAATAACAGAAACAAAATTAAAGCTGGACGCAGCGGGATGTCTCCTGCATGTCACGGAATTCCCCATTAAGAGGTATAAACACTCACTTACCAAACACCTTTTAAATGCGGCCAAAGCTATCATTCCACTGTACTGGAAATCTACAAAAATCCCGACCATACGGGAATGGTTCAGTAAGATAGCGGAGTTCTATGAGATGGAGGAGACTATTGCACAAGCAGGAGAAAATGTGGAAAGATTTCACAAAACTTGGTCACCTTGGCTGATATATAAATACTCACAGGCATATCTGGATGTTATGAAATAGGACTTGGTTGTAAGTTAACTCTCATATGATAAACTAAGCATTGAAAAACAGTCAAATGAGGAACACTGTTTCCCATTAATTAAACCCGAAGGACTAATCCTTACTACCCTTCTCTCTCTTTCTTTTCCAACTATTCTTTTTCTTTGAATGACAATATGGAACTCACGAATGACAGTCATTGATATCTGCTTTACTAAAATCTGAAGTTGTGTGATCATAAACAGTTTATACTAATCCTTGCAACATAACTGAAGTTCAATGTTGTTACTGATGATGTATCTAATACTGTATTGTATTGGGTGGAGCTGCGTCTCCACAGATGCATCTTTTGATTTTTCACAATAAACTTTGATGTTAAAAAAAAAAAAGAAAATGATACAAATTTATTTTGGGTACAGTGTTGCATGACCGTGCAATTGTCATTTAAAATGTGACAGCGCAGGGTCAAGCTTTAACCACTTGCCAACCGCCCGCCATCGTTATACGTCGGCTGTTTGAAGTGGAATATCCATAGGCGTGCGCAGCCTATTGCATTAGGGTGTGCACTCCAAAACTCAAACACACATGCTTGTGTATAATTATATATATATATATATATATATATATATATATATATATATATATATATATATACACACACACACACACACACACACACACACACACACACACACACACACACACATATACTGTATATACACACACACAAATACTCACATATATGGACATAAAACCACCCATTTATGTGCCTGCCTGACCCAAGTGCCTTTGTTCAACTTTTTATTAAAAAATAATAAATGCATAGAGGCTTACGCTTTTAACTCCTGCTAGCGGCTGAAGAAAGGGTTAAAACCGGCCATGTTGCGGCGCTGCCGAATCGCTTTGCAGGCGCTTCCAATTCATTCCAATGGGCATTGGGCGGTTTAGAAGCAGTGTATACAGCGCTACCACACCACCCCAAAGATGCTGCTTGCGGGACCTTTCCTAACGTCCTGCAAGCACACTGCCCCTATGTGAAAGCACTCAGGCTTTCACACTGAGGAGGCAGTTTTCAGGCACTTTACAGGCGCTATTGTTAGCACTAAAACGCCTGAAAAATACCCCAGTGTGAAAGGGGTCTTAAAGCGGAGTTCCACCCTAAAGTGGAACTTCCACTCATCTGATTCCTCCCCCCCTCCGGTGCCACAATTGGCACCTTTCAGGGGGGAGGGGGGTGCAGATACCTATAAGATACAGGTATCTGCACCCACTTCCAGGAATTGCTAGCCGCAGATGCCTGACCCCCCCCCCCCCCCCGTTGTGGTCTGGGAAACACACAGTTCCCACAACACAATGGGGACCAGTGAAGACGCTCAGGGCGACAGTAAAGCCGCAACGCTTCACTTCCTGATTCCCTGACCGAGGATGGCGGTGGGGGGCAGCTGAAAACCGAGCGATTGCTCGTCATCTGCTGCCGACATCGCGGGCGCCCTGGACAGGTAAGTGTCCATTTATTTAAAGTCAGCAGCTGCAGTATTTGTAGCTGCTGGCTTTTAATATTTCTTTTTAAAGTGGAGCTCCGCTTTAAGTTACTGGCTGTGGTCACACTCCAGCCTCTCCATCATACCATACGGGGTTAATGTCCCTCTATGGTATGTGATGATGTCATTTTATCAGGATATAATGTGTATGTGGAATACATTTATGTAACACCTCAGAAGTCCCAGGAATTCCTAACCTGTTGAAGAATGTTACTTTCTCTTTCAGTAAACCTGTCCTGCTAAGTGCAGGGCAGGTTTACAGCATAGAATTGTGTAGTGGAAGACAGAGAAGGTCAGTACTCACAGGTTTCACAGGTAAAAGGCTGCTATGTGTCCTCTGAGCTCTTCCATCATCCCCGGGGAGAGCTGTGCTGTGTGCTGGACAGGAGGAAAGGAGGAAAGTGATGGAGGGTGCACTCTGTGATCATCTCTTCCTGCTCCTCTCACCTGTACTGGAGCTGTGAAAGCCCCGACTCAGCCAGACAGGAACCCGAGGAGGAGAGAGACAGTTTTCATCCAAATGCAGCATCACACATTTTGGCAGCAAAAAAAGCCCTGGGGTGTGTTGGATGTGCCTGGGCATTAGGGTGTGCCACCCTGTGCGCACGCCTATGGGAATATCTTTAATATGGCAGCAGCTAGCTACCATAACCCTGGTATCCACTTTTTCAGCGGGCGGTTGGCTTTCAGATAAAAGTGGTCTCAGCGTCGGATTCGCTGCAAGATAACTTTTATTAGTTAGCGGAAGAGGGGCCCCCCCTCCTGCCATGCTCTGAAACCACCAGCAGTAGGATCTTCTCCCCTCTGTGTGGAGCTGAGCGAGGGGAAGATGTCCTCCACCCGGCTCCATACCATTGCAGAGCGGAAGCTATGTCAAAACGTCACTTTCGCCCATAGCTCTTAAAGGGAAATTTTTTTTTTTAAACGACATTATTATTTTTTTTATTGAATTTTACTGTAAATATGAGATGTGAGGTCTTTTTGACTCCAGATCTCATATTTAAGAAGTCCTGTGATGCTTTTTTTCTATTACAAGGGATGTTTACATTCCTTGTAATAGTAATAAAAGTGACACATTTTTTTTTTTTAAAGAACAGTGTAAAAATAAAAAATAAAAAGTAAAATAAATAAGAAGAAAAATTTTTTAACGTGCCCCGTCCTGCCGAGCTCACGTGCAGAAGTGAACGCATACGTGAGCAGCGCCCGCATATGGAAACCACACATGTGAGCTATCACCGCAATCGTTAGAGCGAAAGCAATAATTCTAGCCCTAGACCTCCTCTGTAACTCAAAACATGCAACCTGTAAAATTTTTTAAACATTGTCTATGGAGATTTTTAAGGGTAAAGGTTTGTCGCCATTCCACAAGCGGGCGCAATTTTGAAGCGTGACATGTTGCGTATCAATTTACTCAGCGTAACATCATCTTTCACAATATAAAAAAAAGTGGGCTAACTTTACTGTTGTCCTATTTTTTTTTTTTAAATTGCTTGGGGGTTCTAAGTAATTTTCTAGCAAAAAAAAATGGTTTTAAATTGTAAACGGAAAATCTGAGGCTCGGTCCTTAAGTGGTTAATAATAACCCATACGTGATTCCGTGCACGAGGTCTGGGGCGCGCGTGTGCGCGCCACCGGCGACCCGCTCCTGCTGTGATTGGACACAGCAGGAGACAATCAGCGGGTCTGGTCAGTGCGATGGCTGCCAGCCACCCGCGATCGTTTACAGGAGCAGCAGACTGCCGTTCTGTGAGATAACAACAAAACCTGGGGAATGCCCAGGAAAAAATTCCAAGCCTACTTACCACCAGCTCGCAGACAACCAATTAACCTGTCTAACAGTATGCGTTAAAAACAGGGGTTCAGTCCACAAGCATTTGCAAACGCATGCGTAAGCCACAGAGCCACGTCACGGCACCCTGATATATGTGGTCCTAACACTAAAATTTGGGTGTCCCCACAGTGGAGGCACATGCATTCTAATGGATAAGTGAGGGCAGGTGGACTGAAGGGAGCCCACCCCTTCTTAAAGGTACAGGACACACCAAACACCCAGCAGGTAGCACAATGGCTGCAAAGGTGCTGGTGCGTTGCTGGACCAATACACACACCCACGTGATTGCAAAAATCTTGCCACCACCCTCACTTATAGCTGGCTATCGCAGTAAGAGGCATTGGGTGCCGTGACGTGGCTCTGTGGCTTACGCATGCGTTTGCAAATGCGTGCGGACTGAACCCCTGTTTTTAACGCATACTGTTAGACAGGTCAATTGGTTGTCTGCGAGCTGGTGGTAAGTAGGCTTGGAATTTTTTCCTGGGCATTCCCCAGGTTTTGTTGTTATCTGTTTGTGGCCTTCCAATGCCTCTTACTGCGATAGCCAGCTATAAGTGAGGGTGGTGGCAAGAGTTTTGCAATCACGTGGGTGTGTGTATTGGTCCAGCAACGCACCAGCACCTTTGCAGCCATTGTGCTACCTGCTGGGTGTTTGGTGTGTCCTGTACCTTTAAGAAGGGGTGGGCTCCCTTCAGTCCACCTGCCCTCACTTATCCATTAGAATGCATGTGCCTCCACTGTGGGGACACCCAAATTTTAGTGTTAGGACCACAGATTACAGGGTGCCGTGACGTGGCTCTGTGGCTTACGCATGCGTTTGCAAATGCGTGCGGACTGAACCCCTGTTTTTAACGCATACTGTTAGACAGGTCAATTGGTTGTCTGCGAGCTGGTGGTAAGTAGGCTTGGAATTTTTTCCTGGGCATTCCCCAGGTTTTGTTGCCGTTCTGTGAGGGAGGAAAATGGAGATCTTGTGTTTCTGCTCCAGTCTGTTTTCCTCCAGTCACAGCATTTTTTAGCACTGATCATTGTATTAGTGTCACTGGTCCCCAAAAAGTGTCACTTAGTGTCAGATTTGTCTGCTGCAATGTCACAGTCCCGCTAAAAATCACTGATTGCTCCCATTACTAGTGTAGCCCCCTGTTCCTAAGATTGGGGCTATAGTGTAAATTTAGTTTTTTGGCTGAGCTGTAAACAGCTCAGATTTGATTATATATTTGGTTCTGTTCTAAACTTGGCTGAGTTGTGCATTTCCCACTGTTGCCAGTAGGTGTCACTGGTACCACAGGACAGTGTGAGAATTACAACTAGGTTGAGCTATAATGAATATTCTTTTTCCGGAAACAGCCCAGTAGGAGGTTCCTGGCCGCTGTGCATTCTGGGAAGGGGTATATTGGACAGATGCGATGTGCTCTAGTTAGTTGTTACCTCAGGGCCCTTCTGGTCTGAGGATGTGCTGCTGCCTATTCTGCAGTAGGCCCAGAAGCCTGTCTGGGGCCTACTAACCCTGAGGTGGTCCCTAGGATGTCTTGCCTATGTACAGAAAGCTAAGCCGAGCTGAGGAGATCCAGGGGAGAACCATTGCTGGAGAGAGCAAGGATGAAGGCTTGTCTCTCAGAAGGGCCTGGTGACTCGTTTGGGGGAAGCACCTAAACTATACTGTAAACTACCCTTACAGTACCGCCGGGTCGGCTTAAAGGTTCTGGTACTGTTAAGCTGTTCTGCATTCTAAACAAGGTAACTAGCTCCTGGCTGCTAAGTCTGTGAGAGAGGCTTATCCAGGTATTCAAGATCTTCTAGAAAGAAAGCTGTTTGTCCTTTGGATCCAAGGAGTCTGTAAATGACCTGCTAAAAAGTGTATCTGAAATCTCCCTAAACCTCTCTCCTACAACCTTTCTCAAGTTCTCATTAAAGCATTGAAAAATACCTAAAGTGACTGGAGCCTAAATTCTGTTCAACTTCCCATTATAGCCATGGACTCAGCCTTGGGGTGAATGTAAGCTCGCTCCCTGTATCTGGGAGTACCTCTTTGCTTAGCTTAAATTTGGTGTTATCGCTCTCACTCTCTTATACTGGTCACTGGAAGTTCAACATTTTTTTTCTCTGTCCTTCCCCCACCCCCTCCCACCTCCATTTTTTTTATTTTTTTTTGGTCAGGGTGGGCTCCACTTTTGGGGGCCTTTTGGATCATATAACCCATATGAATGTTTTTCAGTTTTTTGATATCTGTTATTTTTTTTTTTAAGTGTTTTGATGTATGCTTGTCTTTGTTTTATTTTTTTTTTCTTCATGTGTCTTGGTCGTGGTTGTTTGTCTTTGTTGTATTTGTCTGGTGACACCTTTTACTAAATCTTTATATATCAACTCTATCGTTATGCTCCTGTCTCGGATCTCCTCTCTTCCCTCCCCTTCTCTCTTCTCCTCCCTATCTTTGATCTCCTGGGAATCAAGTGATGGAAGATAATATAAAAAATATGGAGATAGTTTGCAAATTTTTGATATCCCTTCTCTCCTCTAGTTTCTCCCCTCTTATCTGTCTATGCTTTTATTCTTCTACTCTATGGCCAAGTGGCTATTGAAGTATAAATATAGTTTGCAATGTGTTTATAACTGAAGCTAAAATGTATGATGTAATTGTTTTATGACCCCTCAGAAAGATGTAATAATTTCATGGAATGTTAGAGGCTTGGGCACTGCATCAAAACGGCAGGCTATTTTTACTTCACTGACGAGAATTTCACCTTCTATAATTTGCCTCCAAGAAACCCACTTATTTCCTCATACCTTACATTACTTAAAGAAAAATTAGAACCCAATTTCACTCAACATATACATCATGCTCTAGAGGTGTATCCATTCTTATAGCCAACACAATTGATTTTCAATGCAGACAGGTTAGGAAGGATAGCAGGGGCCGATACATTTTTTTGGACTGTGTATTGGCTGGACAAAGATCTGTATTGGCAAATATCTATATACCACCACCATATTCTCCTGAAATTCTGAAGGAATTTATCGTGTTTGTATCCGATAAACCAGATAGACTATGTATGGTAACTGGTGATTTTAACAATTATATGGATTCATCAATGGATAAATTCTCCTTATTGGATAAGCGATACCCACAGGGGACCACGGCCTTTGCCAAATACATAGCGCAAATGGGGCTACTTGACTTGTGGAGATTGCGAAATCCAACCAGTAGACAATTTTCATGTTTTTCAAGTACATATAATACCTTATCTAGAATAGAGGGGGGGGGGGAGGAGGGGGGAGGAGGGGCCGGAGTGAACATGTTAAGGAACGAATGTGATTTCATCTAAAAACAATGGACAATAGATCAGGGCTGAAATGTTATTTTACAGAAATATCTTTAAAGGTATTATAACGGGAAGAAGGCTATTGTTTGGGATATCTATATAAATATGGTCAGCAAAAATAAAAAGTAAGATAAAAATAATAATAGTGGTAATAATAATGAAAATAAATATAAAAAAAATAAAAATAAATACAAATAAAAATAAAAATAAAAATAAAAAAATAAAAATAAAAAAAGAAGAAATATTAATAGAAATAATAATAAACATAAATAATAATAAACATAAAAATAGAATGAAATAAAATGAATTTGATGAAAATAAAGAAAATGAAAATAAAGAAAATGAAAAATAATAATAATAATAAAAAAAAATTATAAAAATAGAAAATGAAATAAAATAAAAATAAAAATTAAAAATAAAAATAGGAGATAAATAATGATGATAATAAACAATCATTATTTAAAAACATATTAAAATAAACAATCATTATTTAGAAAAGGGGGTGAGCATTCTTAATTTGGAAAAGCAAGTATTTGTTTAAATGTTTATTTGGAAAATATTTATTGGGTTAGGGCGATTATTTAGAGGTATTCTCAGGATCATAGTGCAATATAGAAATATGCTAAAGAATAAGTTTATTTATAATATCGTGGCGATCTCAATGATCTCATTTATACCCCCAGGCGAGAGTACATCTAAGGTGTAAGTCCAATAGATCTCGCGGGTGCAGAATTTCTTGAATCTTTCTGCGGCCGAGAGGGATCTGGGAATCTGTTCGATGACCCAAACTTTAGGGCCCACCATGGAGCTCTGGTGGGCCATAGCGAAATGCCTTGGGACACTATGGGGGTCAGTGCCCCCTTCGATTAGTCTTCTGTGCTCGCCGAATCTTTGTCTAAGGGTCCTAATTGTTCAGCCTACATAGATTAGGCCACAAGGACAAGTTAGGCCATAGATGACAAAGTCCAACGAGCAGTTGAAGAATTCCTTAAGACCATAGGTCTTGCCCTTGGTGGTAAAGGACTTCTGTCCATGTTGGACAAACCTGCAAGTTTTACATAACGCCTTACGGCATTGGTACATGCCCACCAGGGGGATCAGGGTGGGTCCTGGTTGTGTGACTGGGGTGGATTTTAGTTTGCTTGGTGCAATCTTAGTTTTTAGATTCGGAGCCCTATGGTAGATAACTTTTGGGCGCACAGGGAGAGAGGTTTTTAGGTGGGGATCTTGACATAAGATCCCCCAGTGTTTTTCCAAAATTTTTTCCATGTGTTTATATTTATGATGAAAGGTAGTTATAAACCTGCTTGAACAGTCATGTAGAGGTTGATTGGTTTTAGGTGGCTTCCCATGTAAATAATGGTTGTAAGCCTCCTCAACTAAGGTTTCTGGATACTTCTTTTCAAGGAATTTTCTTTTTAAAGTTTTGCCGCGTTCGGCATAATCACAATCTTTGCTTCAATTCTGCCGAAGGTGGCAAAACTGTCCTTTTGGAATGTTCGTGATCCATTTTGGAAGGTGGCAGCTCTCGAAGTGTAGAAAGGAATTCCCCGCTGTAGGCTTGATGTAATTTCTGGTAATGATATTGGCACCTTCATGTCCTAATTCAAGATCCAAGAAGGCTATTGTGGTGGGATCTGTGGCTGACGTAAAGGACAACCCATACGGGTTGTTATTACAATGTTGGACAAAATTAGTAATCAACTTAGTGTCTCCATCCCAGATAATTATCAGGTCATCAATGTATATCCCAAAGAATATTATATTGGCTGCAAAGGGATTGTTTTGGTGAATAAAGTTGTTTTCCCATAAACCCATGGCCAAGTTAGCATATGAGGGGGCAAAATTTGCCCCCATAGCTGTTCCCTGTATTTGTTGGTAATACTCGTTGTTGAACGAGAAGTAATTGTGCGTCAGGCAAGATCTGGTGGCTTCCACGATGAACTTTGCCTGGCGCATATTGATTAGAGGATCAGAAGACAAAAACTGTTCTAAAGCCATAAGGCCAAAATGGTGAGGTTACCCCAGAGATCCTAGAAGTGTTTTGGGCTTTTTATCAGAAGGTATACAAAAGTAGAACAAGAGATCACGAGGAGGACATGAAAAAGTTCTTTGAGTCCATTAAATTGCCAAGGTTGAAAGATGATGACCGAGAGATATTGGAGGAACCATTAACACTAGATGAATTAAGGTATGCAGCGACCAATTTAGCCAATAATAAATCTCCTGGGTCAGATGGCCTACCAGGAGAAATTGACAAAACATATGGAGATGTATTACTACCTGATCTCCTAATGGTTCTTAATCATGCCTACGAGGTGGGGTCCCTTCCCCCCTCAATTAAAGAGGCTGTAATCATCTCTATTCTGAAACCAGGCAAAGACCAAACAAAGCCTGATGCATACCGCCCTATCTCCTTGTTGACATCAGACATTAAACTTTTGGCAAAGATAATGGCAACTAGACTCTCAAAATATATCAATAAATTAATACACCGTGACCAATCAGGTTTTATTCCAAATAGATCAGTAGCTAATAATATTAGACGTTTATTTTTAAATTTACAGGTACCCATAGATAATACTGGAAATAGAGCTACCATGTCGTTGGATGCTTCCAAGGCATTTGATAGTATTGAGTGGAATTATCTATGGGCTTCCCTAAAACATTTTGGAATAGGACCAAAATTCACTAGGTGGATACAACTGTTATATAATTCCCCGAGTGCAAGAGTACAGATTATTGGATCAATTTCATTACCTTTTTTTTTGAAAAGAGGAACAAGACAGGGTTGCCCCCTGTCTCCTCTCCTTTTTGCACTGGCCGTGGAACCCCTGACAGAGGCTATTCGGGAAAACCAAGACATTGTGGGATTCCAGAGATAAGCGGGCGAAGAAAAAATAGCACTCTTCGCCGATAATGCTCTAGTTTTTCTAGGGGATACACATAAGTCTTTGCCTAAAGTTATCTCACTTATTGATTATTTTGGTACATTCTCTGGATTCAATATTAACTGGGACAAATCAGTAATAATGCCGATTGTTTCGATAGACCCGATGCAATTGGGGTCTCCACACCAGAATCACCAGATGAAGTATGTTACGTCATTTAAATACTCGGGGGTGATAATTACTTCAAATGTTAAGGATTATATAGATAAAAACTTATTACCTCTTATATGTAAATTTAGGCAACAAAGTAAAATCTGGAGTAAATTTCCATTAACTATGATAGGGAGAGCAAATCTGGTGAAGATGGTGTGGCTCCCCCAATTGCTATTTCTACTACATAATTCTCCAGTTTGGCTGACATCAAAACTATTTACGACATTAGACGCTACATTTAGAGACCTTATTTGGAATCATGGTAAACCAAGAATTAAAGTTGAAACCCTCCAACAGGCACAAGATAGAGGTGGAATAGTTGTTCCTAACTCTAGACTGTACTTCTTTGCAGCACAACTTCAACACTGGTGTGGTTGGGAGGAGATAGATGACCAAGACCCTATACAGAATATAATAATGACTCAGTTTAAACCTTTACTATTAGTTCAGCGAATAGTCTCCCACAGATTTAAGGGAGAAGAGAAAATTTCCAACTTTCTATTTAATCCATAAACTGTGGGAGACGATACGCATTATCACGCAGCATAAGGGATATACAAGACATATGCCAATATGGGAGAATCTTTGCTTACCTGAGTTGAATAAAATATCAGAATTTTTAGAATGGAAAAGGGTTGGGATAAATTTTCTTTACCAGTTATTTGAAGGGGATACTTTACTGCCTTTTAGTAAATTGAAAGATCGCTTCCAACTATTAAAGGTTAACTTCTACCAGTACCTTCAGATTCGCCATGCTTTACAAAGCCAAGCTTTAACATTTCAACTTCAATACAATCCATCAGAAATCCTATTGAAAGCAACTTCAGTTAGGCTTATTAAATGAGGACTGATAGGGGATCTATACCACATTTTATTAAATTCAACGAAGGCAGATGAACAGGCTTACGCCCTGTACACACGGTCGGACATTGATCGGCCATTCCGACAACAAAATCCATGGATTTTTTCCGACGGATCTTGGCTCAAACATGTCTTGCATACACACGGTCACACAAAGTTGTCGGAAAATCCGATCGTTCTGAGCGCGGTGACGTAAAACACGTACGTCGGGACTATAAACGGGGCAGTAGCCAATAGCTTTCATCTCTTAATTTATTCTGAGCATGCGTGGCACTTCGTGCGTCGGATTTGTGTACACACGATCGGAATTTCCGACAACGGATTTTGTTGTCGGAAAATTTTATAGCCTGCTCTCAAACTTTGTGTGTCGGAAATTCCGATGGAAAATGTGTGATGGAGCCCGCACGCGGTCGGAATTTCCGACAACAAGGTCCTATCACACATTCTCCTTCGGAAAATCCAACTGTGTGTACAGGGAATAAGAGTTTGATTCATTGGCAAGAGGATCTGATAGATCTTAATGAAGATGAATGGACTCGTGCTACGGAGATCCTCCCTGAGGTATCTATCTCACCATTTCAGCAATTGACTCAGCTCTTCATTCTACATAGAACCCACTATACCCCACAAAAATATTTTGCGTGGGGAAAAAATATATCGCCTTTATGTCCAAGATGTTTAGTTTCGAATGGCTCCCTTGTTCACATCCTTTGGCGATGTCCCAAACTTTACAGATATTGGGAAAAAGTCTTTATGACTCTAAATACAATTTCGCGAACAGAAATAATAAATACTCCTAAATTAACACTACTGGGAATAATTCCAGATGGAATTTTACCTGTAGATATGCACATAATGTGGACTAGATAAGGATCCACCAACCCATAAACAGTGGTGTAATAGAATAAACTATATATTAAAAAAAGAAAGATTAACATATAAACATAGAGGAGCCCCCCAGAAATTTAGTATAATCTGGCGTTACTGGATTGATTTGAGTAATTTGCTGTAGGATGGCTTATGTGGAGGGGTTGGTGAGGGGGAGGGGGGGTGAGAGGTTGGGGACGAGGAGATTGATATAGATTTATAACATATTAAGATGATGGGAGTTGAACAAAGTAAAACCAATTGAAAATCAATGTATGGTGTATGTTTATTGTTGGTGGTGGCTAGTTATATATAAGTTTTTGATGTTTTTTTGTATCTGTTTGTTTTTTATTGTGAATATGTGTATATTGTAAAATGAAACGATGGTGAATTTTGTAAGATGTTTATTTGTATAAAAAATATCTTTCTTCTATTTGTATTGAACAAGCATTATAAAAATAAAAAAAAGGATTTGATATAAAAAAAAAAGTGAACAAACAAAAAAAAAACCATGGCACCTCATGGCAAAGAACTCTCTGAGGATCTGAAAAAAAAATTGCTGATCTACATAAAGATGGCCTAGGCTATAGGAAGCTTGCAAAGACCCTGAAACTGAGCTGCAGTATGGTGGCCAAGACCATACAGAACAGGTTCCACTCAGAACAGGCCTCGCCATGGTTGACCAAATAAGTTGAGTGCACGTGCTCAGCGTCATATCCAGAGGTTGTCTTTGGGAAATAAACGTATGAGTGCTGCCAGCTTTGCTGCAGAGGTTGAAGGGGTGGGGGATCAGCCTGTCAATGCTCAGACCATACGCCGCACAATGCATCAAATTGGTCTGCATGGCCATCGTCCCAGAAGGAAGCCTCTTCTAAAGATAATTCACAAGAAAGCCCACAAACAGTTTGCAGAAGACAAGCACTATGGACATAGTGACTAAGGACATGGGTTATTATGGACATAGTGACTAAGGACATGGGATTAAGGACATGGGTTACTGGAACCATGTCCTGTGGTCTGAAGAGACCAAGATAAACTTTTTTGGTTCAGATGGTGTCAAGCGTGTATGGCGGGAACCAGGTGAGGAGCACAAAGACAAGTGTGTCTTTCCTACAGTCAAGCATGGTGGTGGGAGGGTCATGGTCTAGGGCTGCTTGAGTGCTGCCGGCATTGGTGAGCTACAGTTCATTGAGGGACCCATGAATGCCAACATGTACTGTGACATACTGAAGCAGAGCATGATCCCCTCCCTGCGGAGACTGGGCCGCAGGGCAGTATTCCAACATGATAACGACCCCAAACACAACTCCAAGACGACCACTGCCTTGCTAAAGAAGCTGAGGGTAAATGTGATGGACTGGCCAAGCATGTCTCCAGACCTAAACCCTGTTGAGCTTCTGTGGGGCATCCTCAAACGGAAGATGAAGGAGCGCAGGGTCTCTAACATGCACCAGCTCCGTGATGTCGTCATGGAGGAGTGGAAGAGGACTCCAGTGGCAACCTGTGAAGCTCTGGTGAACTTCATACCCAAGAGAGTTAAGGCAGTGCTGGAAAATAATGGTGGCCACACAAAATATTGACACTTTGGGCCCAATTTGGACATTTTCACTTAGGGGTGTACTCACTTTTGTTGCCAGCGGTTTAGACATTAATGGCTGTGTGTTGAGTTATTTTGAGGGGACAGCAATTTTACACTGTTATAAAAGCTGTACACTCACTACTTTACATTGTAGCAAAGTGTCATTTCTTCAGTGTTGTCACATGAAAAGATGTAATAAAATATTTACAAAACTGTGAGGGGTAAGTATTCATACCCTTTGTCATTTTCCTCATTTTGTCATGTTACAACTGTAGTGGTGTTTCAGAGCCCTCCCCCCCCAAACTCTCAAGGAGCTGCAGGCTTTAATTCCCCCCCACACTGACAGCAGGGAGACTTACAGGGGGACACTGGAGCGGCTGTGCTGTGGGTGGCTGCGGGTTCCCCCCTGCTCGGAGCGCCGAAGACTGGAGCTGTTGTGAGGAGAAGGGAGGAGGGGAAGCTGTGGACGTGTGTGTCCCTCTCCCGCCTGCTGCTCAGTCTGTCGCCCCCCCCTTCTTCTGTCAAACATTTGACGGGAAGAGGATAGTTGGAGCGGTGCTCACAGGGATCGCCATCTGCTCTGTTTCTACTGCCCCTCCATTGGCTGTGGTGAGGGACCAATCGGCAGCCAAGAGGGGAGCATCATGGGACATGAAGTCCCAGAGACAATGCAGCCCATAGGATTGAATAGGGGATAAACTACAGTCCCCAGGATGCCAAAAGGAAGAGGAGGAGGGATATCCTGAAGCTCGGGAAAAAGAGTCTGTGAGGAGAATAAGGAGAACGGTGAGAGAGAGAGAGAGAGAGAGAGAGAGAGAGAGAGAGAGAGAGAGAGTGCGGTGAGGTGACAGGTGTGAGAAAAACTGCAGAGAGAGAGAGAGAGAGACTCTGGCAGCATCAGAGGGGGAGAAAGCTGAACTTTTCCAGAGACTGCCTGGAGAGTGTTGCCTGGAGACGGCGGAGTGAGGACGCCTGAGAGAAGCTAGGAGCAGAGACAGCCACGTGGTCCACTACTATTTAATTCAGGGACCCTACTCAGCATCCCAGCACCACTCAGCAGAGATGACCCACGCCTTTCAGGTATTGCGATACCCATTCGGGTATGGGGTCGGCCGCTGCCTGTTCAACCTTGCGAGTTTCGTTACCAGTCATCTCGATTGGCCATCAGCAAGAGCTCCAGTGCCTTACAATATTGCTAGGGGCATCAGGAGCCTGAACCAGCACCTGGGACTATCGTTGTGACATCACACAGAGGACTGGTGAGCGGGTATAAACCCAACATCCTTCTTGACACCATACTGACACTGCATGCAGACATCAATTTCCCTTTTTAGTGTCACGGGATGCTTGTTAGGAGCTGCCATCTCTAGTAGTTTGCCCTTTTAAATCTCTACCTAATAGAACATTCTAGGGGATTACTGCTCCATGCAAGCTTGTTTAACTGCCTGCCGACCGCCTCACGACGATATATGTCGGCAGAAGGGCTCGTACAGGCAGAATCACGTACCTGTACGTTGCCCTTTAAGAGGCAGCCTGCGGGTGCGCGCTTGCTTGCGGCAAGCTTCATGGGTCGGGTCGCGGGTCCCGCGGACTCAATCGCCGCTGGGATACCCGCGATTGTCTCACGGAGAGAAAGAAGGGGAGATGCTAATGTAAACAAGCATCTCCCCGTTCTGCCTAGTGACAGTGTCACTGATCTCTGCTCCCTGTGATCGGGAGCAGAGATCAGTGATGTGTCACACACAGCCCCCCCCTCACAGTTAGAAACATTCCCCAGGACACACTTAACCCCTCCCCGCCCCCTAGTGGTTAACCCCTTCACTGCCAGTGTCATTTACACAGGAATCAGTGCATTTATATAGCACTGATTGCTGTATAAATGACAATGGTCCCAAAAATGTGTCAAAAATATTCGATAATGTTGCAGTCATGATAAAAATTGCTGATCGCCGCCATTACTAGTAAAGAAAAATTATTAATAAAAATGCCATAAAACTATCCCCTATTTTGTAAACGCTAAAACTTTTGCGCAAACCAATCAATAAACGCTTTTTTGCGATTTTTTTTAACAAAAATATGTAGGAGAATACGTATCGGCCTAAACTTAGGAACCTAAACGTATCGGCCTAAACTGTGACGTAATAAGGGGCGGGGTCACCGGGTGACATCACCCATTGACCACGCCCCATCCCAAGTAATTGCGGACCGCGCACATGGCATTACAGCTGGAGAGAGCGTGAGAAGAGGGAAGAAGACTGTGGAGAAGACCGTGCCACTGCTAGCAAAAGAGCCGGCTAAAGAGCAGAAGATAGTGGAGGAGCCCGGCAGAAGATACTGGAGAGCGCGGAGAAGAAGCCGGAGAGCGCGGAGCAGAAGGAAGAGACCCCCGAAGTCAGAAGAAGACCCCCAAAGCTGCCTAATAAATTACTTTAAAAACCTGTCGTGTGGTTTTTTTATTGCCACTTTTTTTTCCTAGGTGAATGGGTAGGGGTACAATGTACCCCATACTCATTCACATAGGGTGGGGGGCCGGGATCTGGGGGCCCCCTTATTAAAGGGGGCTCCCAGATTCTGATTAGTCCCCCACCCGCAGACCCCAACAACCAACGGCCAGGGTTGTCGGGAAGAGGCCCTTGTCCTCATCAACATGGGGACAAGGTGCTTTGGGGTGGGGGGGCGCAGGGCGCCCCCCCGCCCCAAAGCACCCACCCCCCATGTTGAGGGCATGCGGCCTGGTACGGTTCAAGAGGGGGGCGCTCGCTCATCCCCACCCCTTTTCCTGACTGGCCGGGCTGCATGCTCGGATAAGGGTCTGGTATGGATTTTGGGGGGACCTCCACGCCGTTTTTTCGGCATAGGGGGTTCCCCTTAAAATCCATACCAGACTGAAGGGGCTGCTATGCCCATGGAGGGGGAACCCATGCCGTTTTTTTTATTTAAAATTTGGCGCGGAGTTCCCCCTCAAGATCATCTGAGCACAAGTCGCATGCCAAAGTCGGATCATGCGAGACGGCGATCCGACTTTGATACGACTTCAATGATAGTCAATGGGCTGAAGTAGGATCAAAGTCGGACCAAAGTAGTACAGGGAGCACTTTCAAAGTCGGGCCGACTTGTGACGGACCAGTTAGGACGGCTCCCATAGGGAAACATTGATTTTCACACGTCATGTGACATGAGCTCCCAATGTCAGAGCGTTTTTCGCACTAGTGTGAACCCAGTCTGAATGTGTTCGCAGTAATTTTATTTAACCAGGTGTGTCAGAGGGGCTGAGGTCATTCTTGGATTGAGGCGGAGATCAGAGTATCCAAATTCACCAAGCGGCTCCTTCGGGGGTGGCGCTACACAGCCAAAAACATTAATGTATTTTATTGCGATTTTATGTGACAGACCAACACAAAGTGGCACATAATTGTGAAGTGAAAGGAAAATGATAAATGGTTTTCAAAATTTTTTACAAATAAATATATGAAAAGTGTGGGGTACATTTGTATGGCACCCCCCTGAGTCAATACTTTGTAGAACCGCCTTTCACTGCAATTACAGCTGCAAGTCTTTTTGGGGATGTCTCTACCAGCTTTGCACATCTAGAGAGGGACATTTTTGCCCATTCTTCTTTGCAAAATATCTCAAGCTCTGTCAGATTGGATGGAGAGCGTCTGTGAACAGCAATTTTTCAAGTCTTGCCACAGATTCTCAATGTGATTTAGGTCTGGACTTTGACTGGGTCATTCTAACACATGAATGTATTTTGATCTAAACTTTAAGGGGTATGAATGCTTTTTCATGGCACTGTATGTATATTGTGCGTGTGTGTGAATATATATATATACACACACACACACATATAACAAAAGATTTAAAGTTTTTTCATTGTTGCCTTTTAAGTTTTATTAAAAGAGCTGCTTCCTGCTGAAAGGTATTTTTATTTTTATCTTTTGCATTGATTCATGTCCCCCATGGCCAGAAAGACCAGAAAAAATCACAAGATTCGGCTCCCATGGACTTTTCTGGGGTTTGTCACTATGATTGGAATTTATAGATTTCAGGCCGGGCTTTTTTGTTTCCTCCAAGCCCATTTCAATCCACTCATCACTATGCTCAAAATGTCAGAAATGTCACACGTGTGGTTTTACGTGAAATTAACTATATACTGAACATCTTCTCATCTTCTCATCCAAAAATAGTTATTTTTTACTAGATAGAATGTATTAAGTCAGACCTAATTCTATCCAAATTAATATATTCCTTATTCTTAGTGGATCTGCAAAACTGGAGGAATGCCTTTAAGATTGGCCAATGTTTAGACATAATGGTCTCAGTCTTTTTTTATATTGCAATGACACCTAGTGAATAATGCACACTCATAGGTCTCCTTTTTTATTGTCCAATCTTTTTATATTTAATTCTTTCCTATATAATGTCACCACTTTCTGAATCTCTTCATTTGTGGCTCTGTTGGCATAACCCTTCTCCAAAAACTTGGTTTAAAGAACTTCTGCCTGTTCATATTAATCTGAAAAAACAGGAAAAGTTCTAATTCTGGTGAATTGTCCACATGGAATATTATTCATCGACCATGAGTGGATTTGTACCAGGTCCTCCTTTAAATGGTCTCATGGATTTATCCCTCATTCAAGCTGTCACCATACATGGTGGATTGACACACCTGTTTGGTATCATGATACAGTTTAAGTGCCGGTTCACACAGTGGCGGCACGACTTGCAGGTCGCCTCACCGAGGCGACCTGCTCACGACTTCAGCGGCGACTTGCAAAATGACTTCTGTATAGAAGTCAATGCAAGTCGCCTGAAGTTGCCCCAAAAATACTACAGGAACCTTTTTCTAAGTCGGAGCGACTTGCGTCGCTCTTATTAGAACGGTTCCGTAGTACAGAATGGGAGGCGATTTGTCAGGCGGCTAGGTCGCCTGACAAGTCGCCCCTGTGTGAACCGGCACTTAGTATAAATCTAATTTTTTTGATGGTACATGACCAGGTAGAATAGGCTAATATTTTGTGAAAACAAACAAGGCAGGTATTCTGCTACATTAGAATTCAAGTGTATCGTCTCAAGACAATAAGCACCAGTGTAAATGTAGAGACACAAGGCAATGGGTACAGGTTGAAATGCTGAGACAGAAAGCACAGAGAATTTTCTACCAATAATATTATAGATTCAATTCTTTTGGGATTTGGTGCAGGCCAATTTATTTTTTGGCACAGGGAAGGAGAAAGAGGTGAAGTGCACGAAAGCAGAAATGTTGGCAGCAACAACAGCGAGGAAAAAAAAGGAAATGTGTTTGGTCTTTCCTTTCACACTGGGGCGGGAGCGGCGTCGGCGGTAAAACGGCGCTATTATTAGCGCCACTTTACCCTCATTTTAGTGGCGGTATTCGGCCATTAACCGTGCGCCCTAAGCCCCTGCTAGTGGCCAAAAAAGGTTAAAACCCAGCCGCGAGAGGGTTAAAAGCATGGCAAAGTGCTGCTACAGCAGCGCTATGCCGGCGGTATTGCCGCGCTGCCTCATTGATTTCAATAGGCAGGAGCGGTGAAGGAGCGGTGAATATACCGCTCCTTCACTGCTCCAAAGATGCTGCTAGCAGACCTTTTTTTCCCGTCCTGCTGGCGCACCGCTCCAGTGTGAAAGCCCTCTGGGCTTTCACATTGGAGAGACAGCAGCGGCAGTTTCAGGGTGCTTTGCAGGCGCTATTTTTAGCGCTGTAGCGCCTGCAAAGCGCCTCAGTGTGAAAGGGGCCTTAGTTAAACATACACTATATTACCAAAAGTATTGGGACGCCTGCCTTTACACTCACATGAACTTTAATGGCATCCCAGTCTTAGTCCGTAAGGGTTCAATATTGAGTTGGCCTACCCTTTGTAGCTATAACAGCTTCAACTCTTCTGGGAAGAAGGTTTAGGAGTGTGTCTATGGGAATGTTTGACCATTCTTCCAGAAGCGCATTTGTGAGGTCAGGCACTGATGTTGGAGAGAGGGCCTGGCTCACAGTTTCCGCTCTAATTCACTCTAAAGGTGTTCTATCGGACTGAGGTCAGGACTCTGTGCAGGGTAGTCAAGTTACTCCACCCTAAACTTGCTCATCCATGTTTTTATGGACCTTGCTTTGTGCACTGGTCCAGATCATTTGGTGGAGGGGGGATTATGGTGTGGGGGTTATTTTTTAGGGGTTGGGCTTGGCCCTTAGTTCAAGTGAACGGAACTCTTAAGGCGTTAGCATACCAAGACATTTTGCACAATTTCATGCTCCCAAATTTGTGGGAACAGTTTGGGGATGGCCCCTTCCTGCTCCAATACGACTGCGCACCAGTGCACAAAGCAAGGTCCATAAAGACATGGATGAGCGAGTTTGGGGTGGAGGAACTTGACTGGCCTGCTCACAGTCCTGGCCTCAACCTGATAGAACACCTTTGGGATGAATTAGAGTGGAGACTGCGAGCAAAGCCATCTTGTCCAACATCAGTGCCTGACCTCACAAATGCTAAGGATCTAAAATTTTGCAGGTTTATAGGTTGATATCTTAGTGATATGCATGCCATTTTTTGTTTTTGTAGGTCGCTGTGAATTATAGTTAGAGCCAAGAGAAATGGAGTAAGTGTTATGCCGAACAAAGTTGAATACCGAGCCGTGATTAGGTTCCTCCATCTTCAAGGGAAATCTGCCCAAATAATCCACGAAGAGATGTCAGCTGTTTATGGAACATGGATGAAAGTTGGGTATATCTAAATGATCCTGAGACTAAAGAAATGAGTAAAACATGGAAACATGCTTCATCACACACCCCTAAAAAAGGCAAAGGCATAATGTACATCACATTCTAGCACATTATGGGAAACTTGCCTCAAAACGAAACTTTCCGGCGATGCGATGTCATCGCTGGAGACAGCTTCCATCTTCACCTAGTCTTGCTTCCGGGTTCACAGACTCCGGATCTGTGACTGGCCGGAGCCGCGATGACGTCAGTCCCACAGTCCCACCGGTCACTGCACAGGGCTCTTAAGAAATGACACGAGTGGCCGTTCATTCAGAGTGCATGCGCCAGTGATGTCACCGGCTGCATGTACAGTAAATATCTCCTAAATGGTGCACGTTTAGGAGATATTTACAGCCTACCTATAGGTAAAATTTAAAGATGGAAGTTTACTTCCTCTTTAACAGCTGTGTTTTCTGCAGAGTGATGCTGTGATTGGCCCACAGCTATCACATGGTACTTGAGCCAATCACTGCAGCCTGTACCATGTGCCTTTAAAATAGTACCAATAGTTGGGGGAGTGGTGTTTCACTGAAATGAAAGAAATGTCTCCACATCGGTGGTGTCAAATATTCCTGCAATTGTGGTATCACATGAAGGAAACATTATCGGTGGTGTCATTCTGAGGAGGATTGGTTGGCATCTATGTCAGCAGAATGAAAGAGAGGAGGGAAGCTCAGAGGTGGGCTTTGAGTGGTACATGGAACTGAAGGCAGGGCCGTCTTTAATATTGATTGTACCCTGGGCAAAAATTTTCTTGAGCCCCCCCCATGCAATTTTGCTCTCCACCTGCTCTGAGACATACAATGAATAGACTTAAAATCAGTTTACTGTATTAGATCAGGCAGCGATTGGTTGCCAGAGGTTACAGCATATCATTACCGCTTACTGACTGGTTGCTAGAGGTTACAGCACACATTAAGGCACACTGATAAGTTGCTAGAAGTTACAGCATATGATTTCTGCTTGTTGATTGGTTGCCAGGGATTACTGTACAGTAATACTGCTCACTGATTGGTTGCTATAGGTTACAGCACATCATCTCCTCACTGCAGGGGGCATGATATACATATGAATGCCGCCTTTATTTAGATATTAATGCCGCCGGCCGCAGCTATTTACATTTGAATGCCGCTTATTTACATGTAAACACAGGGTCTGCAGGTGAGTCATTTGTACAAAACAATAGGGCAGAGCTGGGCAGCATTAGTACCAGCACTTCACACTGAGAAATCGGGACACAGTACAGGACTAAAACTTCAAGGGACAAGGGAATTTAAACTGGGATAGTTGGCAAGTATGAGGCAGCTGCTTTGGGCCCCACAACAATGAAGGGCCATGGGCAGCTGCCCCTTTTGCCCTGCCCTAAAGACGGCCCTGACTAAAGGGGTCTATAGGGCTCTGAGGCTCTGGGCTTTGAGTGGTACATGGAACTGAAGTCAGGCCATCTTTAATATTGATTGGACCCTGCGAAAAAATGTTCTTGGGCCCCCCCCATGCAATTTTACTCTCCACCTGCTCTGAGACATACAATGAATAGCAGCTAGACTTAAAATCAGTTTACTGTATCAGATCAGGCAGCGATTGGTTGCCAGAGGTTAAAGCATATCATTACCGCTTACTGACTGGTTGCTAGAGGTTACAGCACACATTAAGGCACACTGATTAGTTGCTAGAAGTTACAGCATATGATTTCTGCTTGTTGATTGGTTGCCAGGGATTACTGTACAGTAATACTGCTCACGGATTGGTTGTTATAGGTTACAGCACATCATCTCCTCACTGCAGGGGGCATGATATACATATAAATGCCGCCTTTATTTAGATATCAATGCCGCCAGCTGCAGCTATTTACATTTGAATGCCGGTTATTTACATGTAAACACAGGGTCTGCAGGTGAGTCATCTGTACACAACAATAGGGCAGAGCTGGGCAGCATTAGTACCAGCACTTCACACTGAGAAATCGGGACACAGCACAGGACTAAAACTTCAAGGGACAAGGGAATTTAAACTGGGATAGTTGTCAAGTATGAGGCAGCTGCTTTGGGCCCCACAACAATGACAGGGCCCAGGGCAGCTGCCCCTTTTGCCCTGCCCTAAAGACGGCCCTGACTAAAGGGGTCTATAGGGCTCTGAGGGAGGAAAGGGGGCTGCAAATATTCTGAGAACACTTTCAGACATGTATCTATAATTTCTGCACCTATGAATAGTGATGCACAGTGGATGGCTTTTCAGAGGGCGTATAACCTGTGGAAAATATTGCCTACTCAATGCCTGTATTACAGTAACTCTGAAAATGCTGACCCACCAAGCCACAACTGCATGCAACCATGTGCAGTGGGGAGGTCTAGGGCTGAGGTGTCCCCCCCCAGTCCTTCCCCTACCCTCTGTGTACTCACAGTTCACATTTCAGTCTCAGAGCAACATCTGAATCCACAGTACTGATGGCTTAGTGCTAAAGAATTGCTGAGGCTGAGCAATCCGTCAATAAAGAATATTCTTCATTTCTTGCATTAGCAGATAAGCTTCACCAGTGCAGCCCTCTTCAGATTGGGGAATCTTTCAATCAAACAAAATAACACAAAAACAAAAGGATGCAGAGGCCTAGTGAATTACTTGATAACAATTTTATTAAAAAGCAATGCCAAAAAACATACTCCTAAAAAAACTACGGCATATAAGCCTTGAGAAAAAAATCAGACCCAAGTGACAGGAGGGTCAAGATATAGAAGTGTATCACCGAGATTCAGACGTGCATGCTGATGTGTTTCAAGGGATGAGCCCTCGTCTTGCTCCGGGGAGATCGTACCTTGAAATGTCCCCATCGGAACTGGGCAGGGCCGCGCCACGCACCACCAGAATGCGACCGGATGTGCCAGCTCTGGGCATCTTTTCCCCTGCCCTTTTAGCAGTGGAGCCACCCGGCACAGGACACACAACCCTTTTTGATGCCTATATAAGGGGATTCTTCCACATAGCAGGTCTTGGCTGCCGGGGGTCCATGTGAACTGCTGCTGTGCTACGCTTGATGAGGATACCATTGTGGGCTTGATGATATGTAATGGATACTTTATGCTTGATTGGGTGCTTACTGGGCTTTTTTCTTTTTTGCCTTTTTTTCTAGATACTCTGGGGTTGATTTACTAAAGGCAAAAAGACTGTGCACTTTGGAAAGTGCAGTTGCACACTGCAAGAGCAGTTGCTCCAGAGCTTAGTAAATGAGCAGAAGCTCTGCTGACTTTCATCAACCAATCATGTGCAAGCAAAAATGCTGTTTTTTTTTTATTTTCCTTGCATGTGATTGGGTATTCTTTGCAAAGTGAAGCTTTACCTCATTTACTAAGCTCTAGAGCAGCTGCACTTGCAGAGTGCAATTGCTCTTTCCAAGGTGCACAGTCTATTGACCTTTAGTAAATCATCCCCCCTGTATCTGTCCAGAGCTTAGTAAATCAGGTTAAGCTTCCCTTTGCAAGAATACCCAATCACATGCAAGAAAAAATAATTTTTTTTTTTTGCTTGCATGTGATTGGGTGTTGGAAGTCAGCAGAGCTTCTGCACATTTACTAAGATCTAGAACAACTGCTCTTGCAGAGTGCAACTGCACCTTGCAAAGTGCACAGTCTGTTTGTAAATCAACAGCTCTGTGTCACCATTACCTTTGAGGGATTAACCACTTCCCTACCCACTCATAGACATATGACGTCCGCAGATGGGATCTCCCATCCTGGGCGGGCGTCATATGACGTCCTCGGCTTCCCAGCAGTATTGGGGGCGCCGGCGCACCGCTGCGTCACCGAGGAACCGATGCGCGTGCCCAGCGGCCGTGATGACCACTGGGCACTCGCAATCGCTAGTTACAGAGCAGGACTATGATCTGTGTGTGTAAACACACAGATCCACGTCCTGTCAGGGGAGTAGAGACTAATCGTGAGTTCCTTGTATATAGGGACACCGATCGGTCTCCTCCCCAAGTCAGTCCCCCCCCCCACAGTTAGAATCACTCCCTAGGTAACGCATTTGACCCCTTGATCGTCCCCTAGTGTTACTCCTTCCCTGCCAGTGACATTTATACAGTAATCAGTGCATTTTTATAGCTCTGTTCGCTGTTTAAATGTGAATGGTCCCAAAATAGTGTCAAAAGTGTCCAATGTGTCCACCATAATGTCAAAGTCACGATAAAAATCGCAAATCGCCGCCATTACTAGTAAAAAATAATAATAATAAAAATGCCATAAATCTATCCCCCATTTTGTAGGCTCTATAACTTTTGTGCAAACCAATCAATATACGCTTATTGCGATTTTTTTACCAAAAATATGTAGAAAAATACATATCGGCCTAAACTGAGGAAAACATTTTTTTTTTTAAATGGGATATTTATTATAGCAAAAAGTAAAAAAATATTGTGTGTTTTTCAAACTTGTCGCTCTTCTTTTGTTTTTAGCGCAAAAAATAAAAACCGTAGAGGTGATCAAATACCAAGAAAGCTCTATTTGTGGGGAAAAAATTGTTAAAAATTTCATATGGGTACAGTGTTGCATGACTGCGCAATTGTCATTCAAAATGTTACAGTGCTGAAAACTGAAAATTGGCCTGGGCAGGAAAGGGGTGAAAATGCCCAGTATTGAAGTGGTTGTAAAGACAGAAGGTTCATTATATGCATTAGAATAAATAACCTTTTGTGTATAGCAGCCCCACTCACACCCCTAATACTTACCTGAGCCCCCTCTCAATCCAGTGATGTCTAAGCCATCCAGGAAACTCCTCCTGATGGGCTAAGACACAGCAGCGGCACCATTGGCTCCCGTGGCTGTCAATCAAAGTCAGTCAGCCAATCAGGGGAGAGAGGGGGTAGGGCCGGGTCGGGCTCCGTGTCTGAATGGACACACGGAGCTGTGACTCGGTTTGGGTGCCCCCATAGGAAGCTGATGACTGTGGGGGCACTCAACAGGAGGGAGGAGCCAGGAGAAGCAAAGAGGGACCCGGGAAGAGGAGGATCCGGGCTGCTCTATGCAAAACCATTACACAGAGGAGGTAAGTATAACATGTTTGTTAAGTGGAAAAAAATGAATATTGATGCGCTCTAATTAGATATCAATATCAATCAGTTCACAGCTCATTTTAGACAAATGAGAAAAAGTTATATCCAACAAAAACTTAAACGTGCACGGAGTTGCATAAAAGTTGCAAAAATATTAGGTGATAGGCACACTAATGATGTGTATACATCATGTGTGAGAAAGTCACGTGGTCTGTGACGTAACGCGTGGGAGGAGCTAGTGACGAGCATTGCTGTTACGAATCATTAACACGGCAGCAGCGGCTCTTTGAGGAGACGCGCTCGCAGCGGCTGATTGCATCCTTTATGCCTAATACTACTGGGGCTATGTGACTGTGTAACTGTGGTCTTTATCCTTCTCTGTTTTTATTTGGTTCATTGCACAATGATATTTGTTTTTCTTTTACATGATTCGCTTCTTGCTGAGACTGACACAAAGTGAAACAAAGTGCAATCTAATACTTATTTATCTGGAAAAAGAACTTTGAAGGCACCAATGAATGAAGTTATTAATCGGGTTGCTAATCATCACTAAATTTAACTCTTGCATCTTAAATAATTAATGGACTGTTAGATCAACATTATCATTTATTTTGTGTCTGAGGAATTGTATAAATTTCCCCTAATCGTCATTATGAATGTTACATCATACTATTCGTTTATGAATGCTGACAGATGCACACGTATCACACACACACACTGTCCTTTCGTTTTAGTGTGGTTTGATTTGCATGCAATTTTATGCAATTCTTTTGCATTTATGTGTTGGTGGCTTTATACTTTGAATATTTTGAATTTTTTATATTCACGTATACACATCATTAGTGTGCCTATCACATAATATTTTTGCAACTTTTATGCAACTCCATGCACGTTTAAGTTTTTGTTGGATATAACTTTTTCTCATTTGTCTAAAGTGAGCTGTGCACTGATTGATATTGATATCTAATTAGAGGGCATCAATATTCATTTTTTCCACTTAACATTAGGATATCTAAACATCTAAGATTGATAGCAGCTTAATTTCCTAATATCAATTTTCTATCAATTTTATTATATTTTTCTAGTCATTCGTTTAGCCATATCAAATATTTCATTTCAGCGCTTGAGTTTTTTCACATTTCACATAACATGTTTGTTATTTTTTTTTTTTAAATATAGAGCCATTTAGCCTGGACAATACATGGCCCCCATACTATGTAAGCTATGCTCCACATTTTTATGTGTACCGTGCCTACATTAGTAAAAATGTTTAATCCATTTCAGTTTTTAATTATTTAATTTTACTGTTGGCAGCTTTTGGGTGGGCGTTGTCCCCTCAGAGTGTCTTGGGTGGCCTCAGTGGCCTGGGGTTGTCATGGCCTGGTTCTGACAGCCCTTGTCCGTGGTGCTTTGAGGATATCGGTAGCAAACTTTTGGTCTTTTATCATTTTATCCTGCAGCTGCACCCGATCTGTTATAGTGTGGGTCATAAACATTTAATGATGTCCTTCTATTATAGAACATCTTTATCCTAAACAACCACTCCCCTGAGGAAGGACCAGAAAACACTGCTTTGAAACGCGCTGGATGATGCTGTTGACAGATTTTTTTTGAGAGATATTTTTACCCAAACTATGTCGTATCTACATGGGACTATCAACCGTGAAATGCTAATTTTTTTACTTTTTTACTCATTGTTTTTGTATAAATAAAGCTTTGTGTATTTTACATACACTTTACAGCAATTTGTACCAAATATCAGCCTCAAATAATAGAGGGAATGATTTTGTATTGTCTCATGAATAGAGGAGACAAGAAGAAAGGTGTCTGCCCTCACTGCCCTGTAGTGGCATGCTGAGACAGAGGTGTGTTCTCAGTCTCAGCACCCATTCTCTTCTGCCCATAGTAGTTGAGCAATGAGATAGATAGTACATAGACATACTAATATATTCATTGCATATATTTCTTACAATTCTATATTTTACTGGGCAAGGTAATTTCTTACACCAACACCAAGCCACACTGATCCATCAGTACAGCCACCTACACCCCCCATTCATTGACACACCAACACCCCCCCCCCCCCGATCAGCACCAAAGAAATCACACAGCATTCATTAAAGTGGTTGTCAAGGGTGAAGGTTTTTTATCTTCCTTCATTTTTTTTAATCATGAAGGTAAAAAAAACTTCTGTGTGCAGCAATGCCCCCCCCCCCACTCCCCATTATACTTTCCTGAGCCCCATCTTGATCCAGCGATGTACAGGAGAGCAGCTGCTCTCTCGGCTCTCTCCCTCCACATTGGTTTAGAGACAGCAGTGGGAGTCACCTCTTCTGGCAAACACAGCCAGTGAGTAGAGAGCAGGGCGGAGCCGTGCCCTGTGTGTTTATGGACAGACAGAACTGGTTTCAGGAGTGGGCATGCACGAGGGGGACACATGGCAGGGGTAAGGTGCCAGGGGAGCTGGCAGGGGACCGGAGAAGAGGAGGATCCAGGCTGCTCTGTACAAAACCATTACATAGAGCAGGCAAGTATAACATGCTTGTTATAAAAAAAAAAGAAAAACACAAACATTTAAAATCACTTTACTAAATCTCCATTTCATGATTTTTGTGTTATATCACCAACATTTCACATGTACAATAGATAAAAACTTTATTCACATTAACATCTCATTTCCTAATTCTCCTCCCATCACCAGGACACATCTAGTGATTATAAGATACACCATCACAATGATACATTATATTAGGATCCATTATAAAAGTGATCCCATAGAATTCTATTGGTGATCCATTCTATGGGGACACATTATATTGGGGACACATTCCAGTACTAGTAATCATACATTATTATAGTAATGTTATTATATTAGTCATAAATCCCATTATTTCTTTCACTAGTAAATCTCTGGATCATTTCTTTATATGTTTCCTCTGAGATTTTTACATCGATTTTCATCTCTTTCCATCTATTTGTAGATCTATTATTCATTTGTATTTCTTCACACAATAATCACTAGAACTAATTATAAATGCATTAATAATAAGGAACTAGACCGTTTACAAATTACACTCCTATCGATAGATAGATAGATAGATAGATAGATAGATAGATAGATAGATAGATAGATAGATAGATAGATAGATAGATAGATAGATAGATTTGTTCGTAAAGGGCCAGTACACCTCTATCTGAATCCCTCAGCAACCATTTCCCTACTAGACATGTTCATTCGTTTTTGTCCAAATGCATTTTCATTCGAATTTCGGGTATTTTACGAAATTTTACGACTGTGCAGAATCCGAAAACCAAAAGATCCGACATAAACAAATGCTTTATTTTCGTTTTCATTGCGTCAACAGTTCGATATAGATAGGAGATTCGACATGACTCTGACAATAGTGATCTATTCGGGGCACTGCCCGAGGGCCCCATGCCCCTAAGGGGCCCCATCAGGGTTGCCAGCTTCAATAAAACCAGGGACAGTATGTAAAAATCTGTGTTTTTTTTAAATCCCAAGATTATAGCTGCCCCGCCTCTCCAGTACCTTTTCAGTGTGTGTATGTGTATTCTGTGTGTGTATATTGTGTGTGTATATTGTGTGTCTGTGTGTGTGTATACTTTATGTGTGTATACTGTGTGGCCCCATAATCTTACGACATAGAGAGAAAAGATTCGACATGAAGATTGGACGAAGCAGTTGCCGCGAGTGGACATTTATGGTCAAATGCTCCGCCCATAGGTTATAGAAGAATTTTAATGTTGGTTGACTAGTAATAATAATTAATAAATATAATTATTACTAGTGTCATACAACATTGGCATTCCACTATAGCTTGTAGGCGGAACATTCGACCGGAAATGTACGATTGCGGTGTCGTACAGTTTAGCTGCTCCGTCGAATCTTCTTAGAACATTCGACAGACACCATAAGCCTTCAATGACAGATTCAACCTTAATTATGTTGGATTTTCGGACAAATGCATTTTTTAACGAAACAAAATAAATAAAATGGAATTTCGGGAGTAACTAAATAAATGTATTTTTCGGACGAAAACTAAATTCCGAAACAAAATATTTCAGTTTGCACATGTCTATTCCCTACTATGACATCACAGCTCGGACACAGACAATGAGCCGTATTACACTCTGCGCTCTGTCTCAGGTCCGGCACTCTATACAATTTTTCACCGTCCCATCTCTCTATACATAACGCTCCTGTACTGGGAGGAGCCATAGGAAATAAAACCCCGCCCCCTTCTGTAAATGGTGCAGCAGCCGTACACCCCCTATAGAGTCTCCATGTACATCCACACTCAGAGGAGTGTACACTGTTATATCAGGAGCGTACACACAGAGTATTGAGGGAATGTAAAGTATACAGCAAGGCGGAGTTTTAAATTAGGGGCGGAGTTTGCAGTGACACACCTTTCTATCTATACACATTATATATACTACAGAAGATGATTGTACAGGGCGAGGAACTTTATGAACTGGATGAGGGGGCTGCTGGTCACACACCTGTCTATTATACACATTCATAGTAAGAGATTTGGGTGGAGCTCCCTCCACTTTCTCTACATTCAGCAGTCTATAAATAACAGTAAGTACATCTCTCCAGGTAAACACTGCACCCCCAGATCATTGCACCCCATCACCTCTTACCACTGAACATAGTCATACTGACTGAGGAACTTATGTCCATCCTAGAGGCGGGTTAAAGAGACTTCACCCACTTTGTCCATTCAGGGTAAAGTGACAGGTTCACTTGAAAGCCCCCCAAATCTCAGTACACTCTCCTTTTTCTGTTCCGCCAATTTGTTGCAACTTCATCAAAACCCTCACCAAGTCCTCCGTTTCCCCGGCTATGAGGGATCATATGATCTTTTCCCAGCATACAGTATTCAGGTCTGCGCGGCCAATCACCAGACTTGAATACTGTCATGTGGTGGAGAAGGAAGGGGTGACATCAATCCTGTGTAAGCTCCAACATAATCCAACATGGAGCCTACACAAGGCTACGACTCGGGGCTCTGACAGAGGAACGGAGTGGTGGTGGGGGGGGGTAGCAATGATGGAGAATATAAGTGGGTCCAGGGTAGAATTTATAGAGGACTTGTCTTTGCACTGTTCAGGAAAGTGATGGAGTCTATTTAGGGGCTCCAAACCAATCTTACATTTTTCAAGCCCAAAAATAAGTCCCTAGGTAATGTGAAATATTTTGGGTCCGCCAGGAAATGTGACATGCTTGGGGCCCTTAATCCTCATGAAATATTTGGAGACCCAAGGCCATGTTGCATATTTGGGTTCCCAGGGAATGTGATATATTTGGCTTCCCTTGGAGGATCTTCGAAAGATAAAGTAAGACATTAACCCCGTGTTCTCCTTTTCCCTTAATACATCTCTTCTTATACAGCACAGTATTGCAGAGTGTGAGTCCCGGAGCAACCAATCAGGTGGTGTGACTGTTGGCAGCACTGTGATGTATATTGGTGTTCAACGTGTTCTCCGGTCTCACCTTCCCGTGTATTCTACATATTACCAGACTAATGTATGACGTGTCTCTGTTGAGGAAACTGAGGAGGGTGAGGACATGCTGGACAGTGAAAGACATCTCAGTGCTGCCAACAGTGTCACCGACACTGACACAGCTATTAGTAATACATTCTAATAAAGCCTATGCCAAACCAAAAACTTTTTTTTTTACTAGTTTTGGATGGAATGGGGAAGGATTGAAGCTCCCTTAGAGAGATTTCCCCTCACTTCCTGTTCTGGCAACAATGTTTAGCCAGAAAGAAAGTGATGATAAATCTGTACAAGGTAAACAGACAGAAACACAAATACATTTCTTTAGTAGAATAAGGGAAGGATAGAACCCTTGTCGGATTTTTAGATGTCTGTGTCCCCGTTGATGATTTCCATTCACTTCCTGTCTGGGAAAATATTGTTGGCAGAACAGGAAATGAGGGAAAATCCTTTTAAGGGAACCTGGGATAGCAGCAAAAACTTACTGGGGGTTCTAAGAGTTTCCCACTCCATCCAAAACTAAGGAACACATTTTGGCTGGACATACACTTTAAATGATAATCCCATTTTATTGTTTCAGTAGTAAATCTCTAGATAAGGTAATTATACATTTCCACTGAGATTGTTACATTTCTTTAGAATAGGAGGAAGGAGAGAGAGGAGAGGGGAACCACATTCTATCCCATCACAGAGACAGACAGACAGACATAGATAGATAGAAAGGCCACGCCCCTCCTCACTAACCAATAAGAACATGGTACTTACTGTTTCTGCATTAATTGGACAGATATTCTACAAGGGTCACAGTGTCAATATGTAGAAAAAGTGAGCCGCGCTGTCTCTTTTAAATGGTATATTAGCAGCCGGAACAGCAAGAGATCAATTTGCAAAGTGAGGAAAACTATATATATAAATAAAGTGCAGCGCTAATGTGGTATCGGTGGAATAAACCACAACAAAATAAGGTTATACTCAATACAGTGACCTCATAAGTATATAAAGGAATTTGTACCTATGCTCTATAATGGAATGATCAAACAATCTCCGTATATTTGCATAGACAGTTGTGAGAAACTAACTTAAATGAACCACTTTGAGACCGAGCCTCTTTTATAGATGTGGTGTTTACAAGTTAAAAACTGCTTTTTTTTTTTACTAGAAAATTACTTAGAACCCCCAAACATTATACATTTTTTTTCTAACACCCTAGAGAATAAAATGACGATAGTTGCAATACTTTCTCTCACACCGTATTTGCGCAGCGGTCTTACAAGCGCACTTTTTTTTGGAAAAAAATGCACTTTTTTGAATTAGCCCAATTTTTTTTATATTGTGAAAGATAATGTTACGTCGAGTAAATTGATACCCAACATGTCGCGCTTCAAAATTGCGTCCGCTCGCGGAATTGAGACAAACTTTTACCCTTAAAAATCTCTATAGGCGGCGTTTAAAAAATTCTACAGGTTGCATGCTTTAAGTTACAGAGGAGGTCTAGTGCTAGAATTATTGTTCTCGCTCTAACAATCACGGCGATACCTCACATGTGTGGTTTGAACACCGTTTTCATTTGCGGGCGCTACTCACGTATGCGTTCGCTTCTGCGCACAAGCTCGTCGGGACGGGGCACGTTTAAAACTGTTTTTTTTTAAATTTTATTATTTATTTTACCTTTTTATTTTTTATTTTTACACTCTTTTAAAAAAAAAAATTGTGTCACTTTTATTCCTATTACAAGGAATGTAAACATCCCTTGTAATAGAAAAAAAGCATGAAAGGACCTCTTAAAGAGGAGTTCCACCCAGGGGCTCCATTAAAGAAAAAAAAAATTAAAAGTCAACAGCTACAAATACTGCATCTGCTGACTTTTAATTGGACACTTACCTGTCCCTGGGTCCAGCGATGCGGTGAATCGAAGCCCCGCTCGTCCCCCCCCTCTGCTCGTTGGCGCCGGCATTTCAACTGTGGGCGCCGGGCTGTGGCCGCTCAATCACCTGGGACCTGTAATGGGTCCCAGATGATTGACATGAGGGAGGGAGCAGAGCCGAGCCCTTCCTGTGCCGAGGGGGAAGTGATGTCACCAGCCCAGGCAAAGGAAGAGGCAGACTACGAGGGACCACCTAGCAACAGGCATTTAGAGGTAAGTTAAAAAAAAAAAATATCCAAATGTTTTTTTGTTTTGTTTTTTTAGAATTGTTCAGGTATTTTTGTTTTTTTGGGTGGAACCCCACTTTAAATATGAGATCTGGGGTCAAAAAGACCTCGCATCTCATATTTGGACTTAAATGCAATAAAAAAAAAAAATTGTCATTTTGAAAAAATGACAACAAAAAAATGTGCCTTTAAGACGTATGGGCGGAAGTGACGTTTTGACGTCGCTTCCGCCCAGCAATTGTATGGAGATGGGTGGGGGCCATCTTCCCCTCACTCGCCTCCATGCACAGCAAGTGAGAGGACGTGATCGCCTCCACCGCTGCCGACGGCTCCGGTAAACGGCAGAGGGCACCGGATCGTGGCGGGAGGGGGGCCCTCTTCCGTCACCAATAAAAGTGATCTCACGGTGAATCCGGCGAATAGCTACTGCCATAGCAACGATATCCTCATTCAAACAGCCGCCGTATAATGACGGCGGGCGGTCCGTAAGTGGTTAATGAAAAATAATACTGTGAAACAAAAATGAAATAAATATACATTCATAAGTGAATATTAAAGTCCATGAACAAATAATCATAGTGACATGGTGACTTGAAATAAATGCTTGGTGCAGACAATTTGCCAGTAGATAATCCACCACCCATAAGTATAAGGCTTACCAGAAAAGTTGAACCCAAATAGGCGTACGCCTAATGAGTCAGTAAGGCTTGTGGTGTAATACACCCAGGGGAACCATACATCGGCACACACAACATCCAGTTGGGGATATAGACTCCTATAATCCTTCAAAACACCGTTTCCAATGGATATCCACTGGAGGGATGATGACCAGAGGATGGATCAGAAATTCTCTCTCCCAAGTGATGTGTTTATATGGAGAAGAAGGAATAGGCCACATAGTGTGATTCCATTTCAATGCAAGACATTTATTGTGTATAAAAAAGGGAACACTCACATTTTAAGAGGATAAAAAGCGCTTTGTGATAAAAAGTGATAAAAAGTATGGATGGTGATGCAATGGCATCAGCAGAGCTCCTCCCGACGCGTTTCATCTAATAAGACATCATCTGGGGATTGTTTGATCATTCCATTATAGAGCATAGATACAAATTCCTTTATATACTTATGAGGTCACTGTATTGAGTATAACCTTATTTTGTTGTGGTTTATTCCACCGATATCACATTAGCGCGGTACTTTATTATATATATAGTTTACCAGGTCACAGTGGCCATGTGAGTGACAGAGGGAGAAATCTTACTTATATTTATTTATAGTAAAAAAAAAAACATGCAGGCTATCGACTGAAGCCCCACCCACTGCTTTATCCTATTAACTGAATATTCCATCAATCTCATCCCTCCTCCCTATATCACCTGACTCTGGGCGGAGTTCTCACATCTCCTGATTCCCCCCACATATCTTTATACAACCTTCTGGTACCCATATCCCAGCATAGAGGGGCTCAGTGAAGGTGGTGAAGGTGATGGTGCAGAGGTGTTGGATCGGGTCACACAGATCATAAAAGGAGATCCGCCCGGCCTCATAATCCAGATATATCCTGACTCTGTTACTGGAGATATTGATGGGTAAGGTGTTGTTTTCCCTGTTATGTCTCACTGAATACTGATTGTTATCCATGACCAAACACCAAGATTTGTTATTATTTCCAATTACTGACTCCAATCCTCTCCTGTCTATGCTGGGGTAACACATCCCGACTCTCCAGCTATCTGATCCCCCAACATCCACATCCCAGTAATGTCTCCCTGAGTAGAAACTCTGAATGCTCAACACCTGAGGAAAATATGGAAATCTCTCTGGTGTTTCTGGACGATTTTGGTTTATATTTGACCAGGATACAGTTTTCCTGTCATCTGATATCTGTAGATAATAACCAGCTGTGTTTACATCCAGTAATAATCCTTCGGCTTTCTGCATATAGAAGTCTACATTTACCTCAGTTATTATATCAGATAATGTGTGTAATGTGTGTGATATCCCATCCACATCCAGACCCCCTCCATCATGGAGGAGTTCCTCATGTCTCTCTCTGTCCTCATTATCTCCATCCTCAGTATCACACAAGTCACCTGTGTCTGATTCCTGTAAGACAGTCAGTGGATCCGTCATGTTACACAGCTCCTCAATGTGACGTATCTTCCTGGACAGCTCCTCCTTCTTTATTTCCAGATCCCAGATCGAGATGGAGACCTTCTCTGCCCGCCCGGAGATTTCCCTCAGGACTCTCTTCTCCAGGTCTTTCAGACGTCTCCTGAGATCTCTAAACAGGGCAGTGACTCTCTCAGTGTCACCAGCTTCTTTTTCTTCTACTTTCCTCCTGTGTTCTTGAAGACTGTGGACTCTTCCCTCCATCTCCTCTTTCTTTGTGAGAAGTTTCTGCAGAACATTCTTCAGTGTCTCCTTCTTATTCTCAGAAGCCTCATCCAGTGACTCCATCTCATGTCCTTTATGTTCTCTAAACATACAATACACACAGATACAGGTATCATCCTCAGTGCAGTAATACTCCAGGATCTTCTTATGGACGGAGCATTTCCTGCTCTCCATGGACAAGGTGGGGTCAGTTATGATGTGTTCTGGGGACTTTTTGTGGACTCTCAGGTGTTTATCACACAGAGAAACCTCACAGAGCAGACAGGCTCTAACAGCAGGTGCAGGAAAGTCCACACAGTGAGTACAGAAGACCCCGGACTCCTCCCGATCTGGCTGAGCAGACAGGAAATTCTCCACTATGTTACGTAGTGTTATGTTCCTCTGCAATGCAGGCCGATCCTGAGACTTCACTCTGCATTCAGGACAGGAATATCCTCCAGACACCTCCTGTGTATCCAGCACACGATCAATACAGACATGGCAGAAGTTGTGTCCACATCTCAGTGTTACAGGATCTGTATAAATGTTCAGACAGACGGAACATTCCAACTCAGCTCTCAGATCAGCAGATGTCTTTGCTGACAGCAGAAGAAGGAAGTAATACTTACACAGGGTGAGGCTGAGCTGGATCAGTGAAATTTGACACGGAGATCAGAGTACGGAGGAGGGAGTCATTGTTTTTTTACAGTACTAATGATAATCCTACCTCCCAATATTAGAGGAGACAGTGGTTAGGATGGCTGTAGAGAAGAAACGAGACTTACTAAGTGCACTGAGGTATAGAGTCTGAGCCTAGTACCACCATTTGGGATGGTTGGGGGTTCTGGTTTAGTGAAAGTAAGTGAGAGAAATATGTAGCTTGATACTGCTGATTTTTTCTTAACCTCATAGCTTCATCTTTTACTTACTGACAGGGGCATTGCTAGGATCCAAAACCATCCAGGGTACCCATTGGTACACTTGGCGTGAAAAGTTACAAAGTTCTGCAGTGAACACGGCTTGTTTCCCTTTCATTGGCTCTCTCCCTTTTTTCTATTGGTCTCTCTTCTCTCCTAGAACCATAATTATTTCTCCCCCAGAGACAGTCTGTCTTCCTGCTGTTTGGCCTTTAGTATCAGACTGGAAGCTTCTAATGCCCCTAACACCAAATGACATTGTATCCCTTTGTAACTGATGTATGCTTCCCTGATGAAAAGGAGGCTCGAGAACAATATATGCTGGTCGTTGATTTATTTAACTGCTTGCTGCCCAACGTACGTACAGTACATATACATTGTGGGCAGTAAGTGGTAATACCAGGATCATGGCTGCAGCTTCAGTTATGATCCAGTTGCCATTTTTTAGAGCCAGCGATTGGGTTTCCTGTAAAAGTGATCCAAGTGGCTTTACAGCTGCCCGATCACTTTTACTGTGCTTGAAAGGGGCCCCTATTCCACCACTGCCTGCCGCCTTTCCTGGACTCTCCTGTTCTGGGCCAGTCTGGGACCGCAGTAAACGGTCAGGTCAGTTGCCCACATAGTAGATGGAGGAACTGAAGCTGAAAGAGATGAGAACTGCATCACTTACAGTTTCAGAGCTTTCTTTTCCTGGCTGTTATAGCCATGAAAGCATCTGGTTAAAGACATTCTGTGTTTGATCAGCTGCCTTGAAGGCATGGGAGATATCAGGGGTCTAATAAACACCTGATGTCTCAATTAAGAGTACCTATCACTGCCCAAATCAATCACAATGGGGTCTCTTTCACCCCTCTGATGGCAATAAAGTTAAAGGTAAAAAGTTAAAAATAAAGATAAAAAAAATAAAGCACCCCCATCCCCCCGTGCTCAGAAACAAATGTAAATGCACATGCAGGTCTAATTGCACTACACATGTGAGATATTGTCACCAGAGTGAAAGCAATAAATCTAGTCTCATAGATCACGTTCAGCTCTAAAATGAATACCTGTAAAGGCTTTTAAAGCATCATCTATGAATAATTTAGGTACCATAGCGTATGGCCATTTCAAAAACGCAATTTAAAATCTTGAAATGTTTGCTATCTATTTAGCCAACATCATATTTTATATTTTACCAAAAAACTGGTAATTACAGTATATTATGTGGACAAAAATTCATTCAAGTGTATTTTTTTCGCAAAAATTTACATTGGACAAACAGCTGCAGAAATATTGCGTGACATAAATAAAATTGCAAATACCCTAACTTTTTTCTCCAGGGCCTCGGCTTTCAGAAAGTATATAATGTACAGTGGTTCTAAGTAATTTTTCTAGTAAAAAATGCTGATTTTAACGTGCATGTGTAAAATTTAAAAATTGCAGTGCTAAGAAAACATGTCCAGTTAACCAGTGGTGGGCCATATGTAGACTTAGTAATGACAAAGCTATATATAATATATTCCGTCACCATGTAACTACAGTAATGAAAAAAGTATAGTAGGAAGAATACAAAACTCAGCAGTTTCAACATAGAGATAGGCTGAACACCCCCCTGTTCGGTTTGTGCCAGAACTTCTGAACAGGGGAAAACTCACAAACTCCATTGAACTCTATGAGAGCCGAACATGAAAAAGCAAAAGACCCCATTTTGAAGGCTTATATGCAAGTTATTAGCCATAAACAGGGTATGGGGGACATGTATCAATGCAATTTTTTTTTAAGATGATCTTTTGTAAAGGTATAGATTGTGGATTACCTGTTGTCCTTATCTTGTTATTTCTTCTTCTATTTCTCTGTGGTTTGGAGTCTGAGGAGCGGTAGGACATCTCTTGAGTTGTCCATCTAGAAGGAGCAGTGTTATGGTTACTGGGCTTCACTTATACTGGGAAAGGTGGGAAGGGGGGGGTGGGTGAGGGCCCACTGGGAACAGGTCTGCATGACGTCAGGGGTATGGGTCTGATGGACCTTTGGGAAGTGGTAATGTTATTCCTTCCAGTTGAATACCCTGTGGTGATTATAATCATCCAGGTCTCTCTTCAATTTGTGCAATTTGTACTTTTCCATTTATATTGACAACTTTTTGCAACCCCTAGCCCAACAACGACCAGCTTATATCCGAGATGGTATCCATCTTTTAGATAACTTAAAGCTCTACCCCTGGGAAAACACCTACCTATGGGTCTCCTTGGATATTGCCTCTCTCTACACCTTAATTCGAGTGGCAGAATATTTCCTTTTACAAAGATCCCCTCATCAACAGGAAGCAGGCTCAATTCATCAGAGATGGAACTCTCTTCTGTCTCAGATATAATTATTTCCAATTTGTGACAAAGTTCTATCTCCAAACTCAGGGCACAGCTATGGGGGCAAATTTTGCCTCTAGTTATGCCAACTTAGCTATGGGCTATTGGGAAAACAACTAAGTCTGGAACAACAACCCCTACACCCAAAATATAATCTATTACAGGCAATATATTTATGATAGTATCATAATTTGGGATGGACCAAGATCGCTTGTGGAGTTCTTTGTTTCATACTGTAATTCCAACCAATTAGGTCTATCATTCACATACTGTATGTCTGTGATTTGGACAGTTTGGCCTTCCTGGACTCAGAGCTCTGTCACACAGAAACAGCCATATATGCCAGACATGACATCAAATCCATGTCAGGCAAATTCCTACCTCCACTTTCAGAGCTAGCACCACCCGAGGGGGACAGCCAATATACCAAAAAGCCAATTTTGCAGACTCCAACACAATTGCAAACGCGATGAGGACTACGATCTTCACGGAAACCTGTTGAAACAAAAGTTTGAAGAAGAAGGATACCCCCCCAACATTGATAGAGGAGTTTTGAATTTTACCCTCATGGTCACAACATACAGTCCACTAATATGAAGTCCAGAACCGAGACTACCCCTCAGCCTTTAAGGTTCACAACACAATTCCATATCCAACATAGAAAAATGTAACATATCTTCAAAAACATTGGAGTATACTCCAGGAAGATCCCAATCTAAATTCCTCAATCATGGATGAACCTAAGACCTCATATAGACGGGGGGCCCACAATATAAAAATCAGAATCGCCCCAAGCAAACCTAAAACCAAAAAGCCCTCTGCGTGTCCAACCCTTACTTTCTTATCAATCAAAGGGATGTTCCAGTGCTGAAGGGGTAATTGACTCACCTGTAAAAATGTTCAGCATGACCAGAAAGAATTTTCTACAAAAGGCAAGACTTACAATCTTCATGACTTCTACAATTGTTCTACAGAATATGCCATATACTGCCTATACTGCCCATTTGACCTACTATATGTAGGTCGAATTATTAGAACTGTCAGAAAGAGGTTTGGCGAACACAGACGGTCAGTAGAGGAAGGAAAAGACAAACTCAGTGTCCCAAAACATTTCTGAGAATTTCAACAAAAATTATCCATTGGCCTCCTAGTCTGGGCCATAGAAAGTATACCCAGGAATCTCTCCAAATCTGAGCGTTTCTGGCGCTTTTGCACCAGAGAAACATATTGGATATACTGTATACCTTGGGTACCATGGCCCCGGTAGGGCCTCAAGGAGGACCTGGAAGCCCACTCAGTCATATAATTTATTATTGGCAATATACCACCATTGGTTCACCTCATTGCTTTAGCTTACATTAGTATAGTATCCATAAAAATAGTTTATCTATCTACAGTATCATGTATAACAACATCCCATAATGGAGATATTGTTCCACCTCTATTCAAGATTTATATAACATATAATAATGTATATATACATATTATCTTTCAAAATATATATCAATTTTTAAATTTCACTTCCAACAGGACCCTCATAGTAATATACTGAAACAGATTCTCCCTTGTAAGTTAATTGTTATAAATGTCCCATTCTAGTACACTCCTTGTTTCAGTGTTTGTCTTACATGAAAAATTCAAACCAGTAGATGGCCCCTTTTAAATAAAAAATTTCCCCATAGGTACCGTATATACTCGAGTATAAGTCGATCCGAGTATAAGTCGAGGCCCCTAATTTACCACAAAAAACTGGGAAAAAATTATTCACCCGAGTATAAGACGAGGGTGAGAAATGTAGCAGCTACTATAAGTGGAAAAAGAGGGTCAACAATGCCCATCTGCAGCTGCATGCCTCCCCATGTCCTGTGCAGCCTACCTGTATCCTGTGCATGTGTCCTGTGTCCTGTACATGTGTCCTGTACATGTGCATGTGTCCTGTACATGTGCATGTGTCCTGTGTCCTGTACATGTGCATGTGTCCTGTACATTTGCATGTGTCCTGTGTCCTGTACATGTGTATCTGTCCTGTGCATGTGTCCTGTACATGTGTCCTGTACATGTGTATGTGTCCTGTACATGTGTATGTGTGCTGTACATGTGTATGTGTCCTGTGCATGTGTCCTGTACATGTGTCCTGTACATGTGTATGTGTCCTGTACATGTGTATGTGTCCTGTGCATGTGTCCTGTACATGTGTCCTGTACATGTGTATGTGTCCTGTAGCTGTGTAGGTGTCCTGTACATGTGTCCTGTACATGTGTCCTGTACATGTGTATGTGTCCCTGTGTCCTGTACATGTGTCCTGTACATGTGTATGTGTCCCTGTGTCCTGTACATGTGTATGTGTCCCTGTGTCCTGTGCATGTGTCCTCTGTGCATGTGTCCTGTGTCCTGTACATGTGTATATGTCCCTGTGTCCTGTGCATGTGTCCTATGTCCCTGTGCAGCCTACCTGTGTCCTGTGCAACCTCCCTGTGGCGATCTCCATCCTCCCTGTGGCGATCTCCATCCTCTGATCAGTGTGTGATAATACACTTCAGCGGCCATTCCACTGTTCAAAAGCCGCACCTCCTCCTCGTCTGTGATAGGCAGAACACTCAGCAGTCAGCGGTCAGGCTATCATGGACATTCTCTCATTCTTATACCACGGACGAGGATGAGAGAATGTCTGTGATAGGCTGTACACTGACTGCTGGGAAATGGAGTGTTCAGCCTATCACAGACGAGGAGGAGGCGCGGCTTTTGAAAGCTGGAATAGCCTCCGAACGGTATTATCACACGCCGGCGGCCGTCTGCCTGCATGACACGCTGATCATGCAGACAGACAGCGGTGACTCGAGTACAAGTCGAGGGGGGCATTTTCAGCCCAAAAAAAAGGGCTGAAAAATTCGACTTATACTCGAGTATATATGGTATCATGTATCAAATATATCCCCTCATAGGCACAACTTACCTATTTAACACAAATCCAGTTCAATTTTCTCTTTTTTTATTTTAATTAATTTTTTTATGTTTATTTTTATTTAAATTTTTCCTATTTTTATTATTCTTCAGTTGTCTTTTATCCAAATTTTCCCACGCTCTTTATCAGTTTGTTGCTTGTTCTGCGCTATGGCACACAATAACCCGCACAGCATGTTGGGTATTGTATATAAAAAAATGTGAAAGAAACCTCGCTGTCTTAAACAAAAAATAGTAGCTGCCAGCACATCAGATAGTCTGTGAAAAAGTAAACCAAATAAAATAGTATAGTGCAGCGCTAAAAAAAACAGTGAAGATATCCCAATGAGAAATGGGGGTATATATAAATGCAAATACAATAATATTATTTTTTTTTTAAATCAGAAAATTCTTTATTGAGCCACAAAAGACAAGTTACATAGTAGACGGTCAAGCTTTAAATATGACACCAAATATGTTGTGAACTCATATCATTCAATGCTTTCTTGACCATGTGTATTCAATGTAAATAAAGATTGTTACAGCAGTGGCATCAAATAGGTTTTACATTTATATAACAACAAACCGTATTGCGTAAGATAACAAGAATTCTCCCACCCAACACAGCTACCAGATGACAAACTGGTCATCTAACCATAAACCTTGCTCCTGGTCTGCACAATTAGGTTCAGTCTCCCGGATACACAGCATAGATACACCAATTACCGCCTCTGTCAAACAAGCAGTATACACTTAAACTTGAAATATTCTGTGCACAATTAATTGTGGGGGTGCCAATCCCGGGGAGTCCAACCAAGGTTGCCATATAGAATTCAATTTTCGAGATGCATTTCTATGCTGATATGTTAGATGTTCTCTGATAAGGATATAATTTACCTGTTCTATCCATTGTTTTTTGGTTGGAACATTTACAGATAGCCAGAATCTGGCCACCAACTTACGGGCCAGATATAATAATCTGATTATTGCTATATTATTAGGAGGGGGGTATATTTCTTCATCAATTGCTCCCAAAATACATATCAGGGGATCCAAGGGGACCCTAATTTGAAATACTGATGAAATTGTATCGGTAACATCGCCCCAATAACGGTGTAATTTGGGGCAGCGCCACGTTAAATGAATCAGTGACCCCTCTTCTCCACACCGTTTAGGGCACAAGGGAGAATCCCTTCTGCCCCATCTATGTAATTGTATTGGCGTACGATAAGCTCTGTGTAGCAAGAATAAATGCGAAAGTCTATGTGTTTGTGATACAGAAGTTAATGGCCCTGTCTGAAGGCATGTGTCCCAGATATCTTCGCTCACCTCTCCCAGGTCCTCTATCCATCTACGTCTGCATGGTAAATTTGCAGTGTCTTGTATAGCAGAGAGCAAATGTGAGTAAATGTGAGATATAAGACCCTTTTTTTCCTGACCATAGAAAATGTCATTTATTAGGGGATGGGTAACAAGTACAAGAGCAGCTGACCGGCTTTGAATCTGAAGGGCATGGCGTAACTGAAGATATCGGTAAAATTTATGTCTGGGAAGCCCAAATTCCGATTGCAACTCCATAAAAGGTTTTAAAATATTTTGGTGAAATAATTGAGAAATATTATGAATTCCGGCATTCCTCCACAATTGGAAACCCTCCAGTTTATAGACTTCTGCTAGGTTCGGATTGTTCCATAGAGGGGTCTCTGCTAGGAAGCCCAGAACTTGTAATTTAGATTTGACCGTAGACCATAATTTTTTGAGAAGAACTATGGTGGGGGCCGTTTGTGGCAGGTGTAACAATCCCGCCTCCAAAATTGCCAGCACCGATGTATTTAATGTTCCAGTTCGCAGCATGCTTTCAACCGAGTCAAAATCGTTTAGCAATCCAAGACCACTCAAATGTTGCAATTGAGAGGCATAAAAATATAGTTTAGGGTTGGGAACCGCAGCTCCACCCCGATCTTTACCATACTGCAAGGTGGAAAGACTTATTCTAGCAACTTTTTTCCTCCAAATTAGGGATCTAAACAATGTCTCAATACGATTAAACCACTGACGGGGTATCCATTGTGGAGAACTGTGCATAATGTATAGAAGCTGAGGTCCCCAGACCATTTTGATTAAATTTATTCTACCAATTACTGATAAGGGGAGCTTACACCAAGTATTGCATGTCATTTGAAGTCTTTTGAAAAGAGGTAGTAGATTATCTTTTAAGTTTTTTTTGGATTGACTGACACATGTATTCCTAGATATTTAAATGAGGAGACCACTTTAAGCGGTCTTGCACTAACCGGCAGATCAACCATTGGCTCATCTACCGGAAGAATGACGGATTTACTCCAATTAATGGAGAATCCCGACAGTGAACCAAAATGTTGTATTATCTCCCACATTCGTAAGTGAAGCCTCCACATCCCCTAAGTAAAGTAAAGTGTCGTCCGCATAAAGAGAGATCTTATCAGAAATTGGGCCTCTGACAAAGCCCACAATAGACTGTGAAGATCTTACCTCCTCTGCCAGTGGTTCAAGGGCCAGTGCGAATAGCAGGGGTGAGAGTGGGCACCCCTGCCTCGTACCTCTAAAAAGAGGAAATGAATCTGAGAGATCACCATTTACGCGGATCCTGGCTGTGGGGGCCGAATACAGCAGCTTAACCCATTGAATAAAATTATCTCCTAAACCAAAACGTTTCAAGGTTTCCCATAGGTACGGCCATTCAACGCTGTCGAAAGCCTTGGCAGCATCCAATGATAGTATTGCTCTTTTGCCAGGATTGTCGACAGGGATCTGGAGATTAAGAAAAAGTCTTCTTATATTAAGGGCTGTGGATCTCGACGGGATAAACCCGGATTGGTCCCTATGTACCACTTTGTGTATGACTTTAGCAAGTCTTGTGGCCAGCACCCTTGCCAACAATTTAACATCAGTTGTCAATAAAGATATGGGCCTATACGAGTCAGGTAGATGGGCCTCTTTACCAGGTTTAAGGAGAAGAACAATAATTGCTTCATTCATGGATTGGGGTAATCTTCCTATTTTTTTGGCATCTTCAAATACTTCCTTTAGGTGTACTATTAGAGTTTCAGAGTAGCGCTTATAAACCTCCGCCGGCAAGCCATCCGATCCCGGAGACTTACCAGGAGAGGAAAGCGTCAACGCCTCCAGGAGCTCCTCAACCCCAAGGGGAGCGTTCAACTGTGCTACGTCCTGAGGCGGGAGCTGCGGTAATTGGCAGTGATCTAGAAAAGAATTAGTTTCCAACAGGGTAGGATTGACTTTCGTGGAGTACACATCAGCATAGAAATCCCTGAACGTGGATAATATCTCAGTATGGGAAGAAACCAGAGTGCCCGATGAGCTCATGATTGATTCTATGTGGGATGATCCCTTTTGGGAGCGTATCATCATAGCAAGCATATGCCCTGTGGTTTCTCCCTCCTCAAAATATTTTTGTTGAAGAAAAAACCTTTTCTTTTCCGCAGTGGTTAATATCAGATGGTTGGCCATATGCTGAGCCTCAAGAAAAGACCTCTCGGTGCTCTCCGAGGGGGATTCGATAAAAGCCGATTCAGTCCTCTTAACCTCTTTCAACACCGTTTGTTCTCAGTTCTTGGTCTCGGTCTTAATGGTGTTAATAGATCTGATAAATTGGCCTCTCAGAAATGCTTTTAATGTGTCCCAAAAAATTCCCGGGCTAGAAGAAGGTTTGTTAAACCTAATGAAAGATTCTAAGTTATCAAAAATGGGGTCAGGCGCAGGAAACAATGACAACCAAAAAGGGTTGAGTTTCCAGTAGTTCCTCTTTAGAACACCCGATGTGGAAATCTCTATGCATAGGGGAGAATGATCAGAGACAGTTCGTACATCATATTTTGTAGAAGTTACTAATGGGAGCATCAAATCATTACCCAGACCGAGATCAATCCTGGAGAGACCTTTATGTGTAGCAGAGAAGCATGAATAACATTTTGTCTGCGCATGACTCATCCTCCATACATCCCTCAATCCTAGTTCCGCAATGAGGCGGGCAAAGGACGTTTGTCCTCCCCTCACCCCACCCAAAGGGAACTTTGCGGTCATTTTGTCCAGCTCTGCATCTAAATAGTTGTTAAAATCCCCAACAATAATTGCTGGTATCCCCGGGTGTTGTGAGAGGAAGGAGGCCAACGTCTTAACAACCTCTATCGAAAAGGGAGGTGGTATATATATATTTCCAATAATACATTGTAACCCATCTAATGAACATACCAGAAAAACATAGCGACCGTGAGGGTCAACAATCGATAATGTATGAGTAAAACTTATATTTTTGCCTATCAGAATACTGACACCTCTAGCATATGAAGAGAAGACAGAGTGAAACTGAACGGTAAATAATTTTGTAGAGAATGGGGATTCCTGAGCAGGTAACATATGTGTCTCCTGAAGACACACTACTGAGGATTCCATGCGTTGAAGCATATGCAATACAGCTAGGCGTTTCACCCTGTCTCCCAGGCCCCTAACATTCCAACTAGTAAGCATTATCTGTTTAGCCATAAAGCATTAAAACGTAAATAAATGAGGGTAAGTCATATAGGACACATAGAGAATGCTCCAGAGAGCCGCCATTATTATGTCGAACAAGACCATAGAAATTAGGCAGTCCTTGGTGTAGCTTCCTCAGGCCAGGTAAAAATCGTTGAGGCAGTACCAGGACCAATGAAGTAACTGTGTCTCTGGGGACAAAAATCAAAAAGAAAACAACAGAATAAAACAGAAACTGTAGCGTCCACGAAGGACCCGCAACTGGGGGGCTAAATTCAGTAGCCGGCTTTGAAGAGCCAAAAGGCAACAGGCCTTGATTTACTTGCGTTGACTTAGCTACCATCAGTAAACTGTCCGTGCGGTATCCTCCGCCTTGAAGCAAATATTGCCATCTTGTGACTAGAACTATTATGAACGGATAATAATTGCACCATCATTGCTTTACTAAAAGAAATTTTCCTCTCAGAGTATAGGGAAGGGTATTGATCTTCAGGTAATTCTGCGGCTTCTGCCCAGATCTTCTCGTAAGGATTTTTCCTCTCTGTCCAGCCATTGCACCGCCATCGCGGGCCTCTCAAAAAAATGCACCTCGTCCCTGGCTACTACACGAAGACGAGCCGGATAAAGCATAGAATATTGTAATTCCAGAGAGCGGAGTCTCTTTTTAATATCATTGAACTGGGCCCTCTGCTTTTGTACATCAGCCGAGAAGTCTGGAAACAGTGATATTTTGGAATTTTCAATCACCAGGGCATCTCCCAGAGTGCGGGCTTTTGATAGAATTATGTCTCTGTCTCTGTAATGAAGCATTTTGAAAAGAAATGCTCTAGGAGGATTGCCTGGGGGCAAGGGCCTAGATGGAACCCTATGCGCCCGCTCCACTGCAAACATGGGGGAGAACGAGTCTTTCCCAAATTTATCCAGCAGCCATTTTTCAATAAAATCGACCGGGTTCCTGCCCTCCATTTTTTCAGGGATGCCAATAGCTCTGACGGTATTTCTGCGTAGCCTGTTTTCTAAATCATCGAGTTTCGCAGCATGTTTAGCTACCATTATTTGTTGAGCATGTGTGTCCCTTTGCATGGGGGCCCAGTCATCTTCTATGATGCTAATACGTCCCTCAATAGCAGAGGTCCGATCCCTTAATTTTTGCATATCCTGACGCAGGAAAGATATCTCTGTCTTCATCCCCTTAACCTCTGATGCAAGTGCCGTGATAGAGAGATTACATGAAGTGACAGCGGAGAAGATATCTCTCAATGTGGGTTCCTGTTCAGGCGAACTCGCGGTTTGGGCCTTGTGTGATCTTTGGGGCATAGGTAAATTACTCACAGTGTCCCAGGGCAGCAGAGCAGCGTGCGGATCCTCCAGGGGAACAGTGTCATCTGCCTCCGATTGCGAACCGCTTTGTCTCTCCGCTCCATTGCCATTCGTTTCTGGTAAGTCCCATGTTTCAGACTGAGGGAAAAGCTTCTGCACGGCCTCCCTGTGTTTCGCTGCAGCCGACTTGAATGCCGCGCCGCCATCTTGGGCCTCGTGGTCCGGAGCGGAGCGGACTGTAGAGCCATCTGGGGTGTTTAGCAGCCATGCTGGTATATCTCTGTGAGCGGGCGATCGTAGCTGGTGCACCGGGGGGTAGTCTGATGCAAGGTTCGGTCTGTCAGCAAAGATTTGCAGGATTTTTGTGCGGATTTTCGGCGGAGCTCACAAGATGTGCGACTGACTACATCCGCTGCCAAGCCACGCCCCCCACTACAATAATATTATTAAACCACAATATTGTTGAAGTGTAGATCAACAGTGATAGTGTATATAAAGTGCATGTAGTCCATATATGACATCAAAATAGTGACTATAAATGAATGTGAACTGGCTGTCTGTAGATAATCCACCACCGTAAGGAAAGAGACTTACCAGACAGGTTGAACCCAACAAGGCGTATGCCTGATGAAGTCAACCAAGCTTTTGGTGCAGCACACCCAAAGAGGTACAGCAACCACGACTTCTAATCTAGACTGAATCGGATGTGGATCCGTGACGATTGTGACATAGTGATAGTGAGTATCCACCATATGAATAGCAACCGGAATTTGTGAGCAGTTCTTCTCAGTGTGACATATGGCAAAAGGAGAAAAAATTGGGCCACATAGTGTGATTACTACCCTGACAACTGAGATTAAAGGGGTGAAACTGGAGCTGAATCTAGTTAGACAGGATATGCAGAAACTGCGTGACCGCACTGCAGCTCTGGAGGACAGGGTGAGAAATGTGGAGGATGATGTAGTGCCATTGCAGAGAGAAGTCCGCCATATGCAATCGATTATCACTGGCCACTCAGCCCATTTGAAAGACATGGAGAACAGGCAGAGACCCAATATTCTGAAATGGGTGTCACTGGCGCAAAACCTATCCTATCAATCAATACAAAAGTGATATCTGTAGCTGCTGCATCCAAAAAATTCTCGAAAGAAAAAATTAAAAGTGCTATGTGGATGGGTGCGCTGCTCTTATTTGTGCTCTCTTTCCTATCTATGTGTTCCTATCTGTTAAACATAATCTTATTCATCATCCACCTATAAAAATTCATCATATTAAACAACAACCGTATACAAATTACGTAAATCATATAAAAGTTCGGTGATATATATCACATGATAGTAAAGTCTCTTCATATATGTTTGCAAATCTTCCGTTCAATTGCCGTGATCGGCGTGCTCTTGTGTTTGATCAATTTAAAGTGACTTAGTGCTCCACCACCACCTGTGAGATTGGCCACTCACCAGATATTCTTTAAAACTGCACCTTTGGTTCATTCATAGGGATAACCACTCCACTCAAAGGGAACTTCTCCAATAGCTATACTAGGACCTCATAAAAATGGATGAAAACGATCATCGCACAATAACGTTTAAAACCTTTATTTTATAAAACACAAAAAAAACTATGCACTCACATTTCCAAGTGCCATTGAGCCGGCACAGAGCTATTCCAGCAGTTAGGGACGGGTGGGCGCTGCGGCCCGGTTCGCCTAGTGTGTGCTGTGATGTCTCCGTATGCCGCTATCGTTCCCCCCTTGTGTCCGTTCGCGTCCTCACCAATCACGCTCGTTCCCGGTCACGTGGGTGCAAAAAACTCCCAGCAGCCTCTACGCGTTTCGCATTCCAATGTGCGTCATCAGGAAGCTTCCTGATGACGCACATTGGAATGCGAAACGCGTAGAGGCTGCTGGGAGTTTTTTGCACCCACGTGACCGGGAACGAGCGTGATTGGTGAGGACGCGAACGGACACAAGGGGGGAACGATAGCGGCATACGGAGACATCACAGCACACAGTAGGCGAACCGGGCCGCAGCGCCCACCCGTCCCTAACTGCTGGAATAGCTCTGTGCCGGCTCAATGGCACTTGGAAATGTGAGTGCATAGTTTTTTTTTTGTGTTTTATAAAATAAAGGTTTTAAACGTTATTGTGCGATGATCGTTTTCATCCATTTTTATGAGGTCCTAGTATAGCTATTGGAGAAGTTCCCTTTGAGTGGAGTGGTTATCCCTATGAATGAACCAAAGGTGCAGTTTTAAAGAATATCTGGTGAGTGGCCAATCTCACAGGTGGTGGTGGAGCACTAAGTCACTTTAAATTGATCAAACACAAGAGCACGCCGATCACGGCAATTGAACGGAAGATTTGCAAACATATATGAAGAGACTTTACTATCATGTGATATATATCACCGAACTTTTATATGATTTACGTAATTTGTATACGGTTGTTGTTTAATATGATGAATTTTTATAGGTGGATGATGAATAAGATTATGTTTAACAGATAGGAACACATAGATAGGAAAGAGAGCACAAATAAGAGCAGCGCACCCATCCACATAGCAGAGACCCAATATTGTCCGTGCGATGGGCATACCGGAGAGGGCAGAGGGGAAAAACCCTGTGGCATTTATGGAAAACTGGCTCCTTAACACATTTGGCAAAGACTCCTTCTCCCCCACCATGTTTGCTGTGCAAAGGGCTCATAGATTCCCACCCAGGCTGCCTATACCTGGAGAGCCTCCTAGGCCATTCCTATTTAAATTGCCTAATTTCAAGGACCAGGATGCCATATTATATCAGGCCAGAACCAGAGGAGCCCTTATGAAGATAGATAATGTTCGCATATCATTCTACCCTGATTTCTCTGCTGAATTACAGTTCCGTAGAGCCAAGTTTACTGAAGTAAAGAAGCGTCTCCGCAAATATGATGTTGCATATGCTATGTTGTATCCTGCCAAGCTTAGAATTGCAGCAAATGGCGAGACGCAATTTTTTAATACCCCTGCTAACGCGTCCATCTGGCTGGATCGTATGGAGCACACCCTTAAAAAAGCAAACAAGACAAGGAATTGGTCGCACACCGGAACTCCAAATTATCTCAATGTCATCTTTATTGTCAAAAAAGGGTCAGACAGATACAGGCAATGGTAAACGTTTCAAAAACGATAGCTTGCTTGTTCACAACCCTTAAAACAATTAAAAAAGCACCAGCACTCATGGCCTAATTGTGTTTTACTTTCTACTACTGCTGAGTGAGGATTTGAGCACGTTGATTTATTTTTCTCAATCCTTCCTTTAAGTCTGAGAGGAAGACATAAGTTGTTTGCACTACATTTTACCAATGACTTGTGTAGCGCTGGTAGATTTATAATTTAGTAAATTTAGTAAATTGCTCGTTAAGGGAAGTTAGATTTGCCTCTGTTCCAGCTTGGCTGACGTTGCATGTGTTTCCATACTGAGCCGGTGGGTGTCGTTGTTACTATTGGCTAGTGTTGGAAAGGCAACGTGTCAAAGCGTATGGGTGCTCTTCTGTCCTGGAGACAACTCGGTGGAGGTGGTCCTCCGAGTTGGATTCTGGGAGAGGGTATTTATGGGACAAACGCCATGTTTTAGGGTCGTTTTACAGCCACCTGCTGGCCCTCCTGGCCGACAGGTATGTGTTAGAGTGCTACCTCGTGGTCCTCCTTTCCGGAGGCCCGCGCCGCTGCGGCGCGTGGGTGGGCCCAGAAGTTTGTCTGGGGCCTACCACCGCAGCCGAGGAATGGTCCTGAGCTGTCTATCCAGAGTGAAGAAGCTGGACAACCGAGGAGATCCCAGGGGAGGACCCGTCATGGAAGGATCATGCAGAGTACTGGTCTGGAGAGGGGCCTGGTGACTCGGTTGGAGGAGATATCCTAAAGTAACTTTACAGCATAGTGTTGCCGGTTTTGGCTTAAAGGTTCAAGCACTGTGTCTGACATTCACCGCAAAACCAATACATCCTGTGGCAGACGATCGTACGGGTTCATCTCAAGCAAGTCTGTGGCAGAGACTTTTGTTCGTGCTACGTACTGGCTGCTAGGCAAGTGAGAGAGGCCTATCCAGGTGAGCAAAGAGTGTGTCCCACGAGGGGAGCGCATTCTACTGCAATATTCAACTCTAAAGGACATTTGTCAAGAATCCTACAGAAAGGTATTTGAGCTTCCCTGCAGTTTCCCTTCTGCCTCTTTCCTGCTACTTCCTTCGTTAAGCGTTCAATAAAGCATTGAAAACGTACTCAAGTGTTGGTGCTTATATCGTCTGGAGGTAAACTCAATGAAACCCTAGACCCGGTGAAACAGAGGGAAGGAGAGTGAAGGTAACAAGCCCGCTTAAATCAGCAGCTCCACCGAGAGTTAGTGCTACACTTGGATTCGCAAGTCCCTTTGAATCAGAGTTGAACTGAGATGTTGGGGCCCCCCCTAACATCGTCCTACGTGGACATGCACTATGTTACCTGGTCCTTAATTGTCTAGAGCAGGGGTCTCAAACTGGTGGCCCTCCAGCTGTTGCAAAACTACAAGTCCCACGAGGCATTGACAGCTACAAGCATGACTCCCTCAGGCAGAGGGATGATGGGACTTGTAGTTTTCACAATAGCTGGAGGGCCTCCAGTTTGAGACCCCTGGTCTAGAGGATGCAAAGACCCTTTTTCCTTTTTTCTTTCCCTTCTTGGTTACCCACTTTTTTTAAACCACTACTGACCCCTGCTGGTTGCAGGGTGGATGTTCTGTTATTTTTTTGTGTTTGTCCAACTGGAATTGCTTTTTTGTGGCAGACACTGCCACCCTTTCACCTGGACTTTTTCCGGAGAATCCTTTTGCTTACAGCTACTAAGTGGAGATGTGGGGAGTCCCCTGACGACTTTCTGCACCTGGAAATGTCCCTGCAAGTTACTTACCATATTGTTGTTCTATATCTAATGTGTGTACTTTGATCTCGTAGAATGTAAGGGACCTGGGTGATGGAGTGAAGCGGGTGGCATTTTTCTCCACGGTGAAGGCCCACAAACCTGCTGTGGTATGTTTTCAGGAAACACACTTACAATCTAACTCTATATCTACACTTAAACACCGCAGTTATCCAACCCAGATTCACTCCACCCACACAGGTTACTTGAGGGGTGTCAGCATACTCATTTTGCATGCTGTCTCCTTTCAGTTACTGCACTCCCTGGTTGATGATCAGGGACGGCACATTTTTTTTGCTATGCAAACTAGCAGGGCTGACATGTATTGTTGCAAATATCTACGTCCCTCCACCCTTCTCCTTTGACAGCCTGAAATGTCTAGCACAATTTATAGCCTCTTACTCCAACATCCCTATTTGGGTGATGAGAGATTATAACAATGTTATGGATAAACAGATGGATACATTTTCACCCAGAGCTAGTGGCAATCCTCGGTCGGGGGGTCCTACCCCCTTTGCTCGATTCCTTGCAGAAATAGGCCTGCGAGATGTGTGGAGAGACCAGAATCCTAATGTGCACTGCTTTTCCTGCTACTCAGCATTCTACAAATGCCTCTCTTGATCTATGTCTGGGCAACAATTTGGCACATCAGCTGACTGACTCCATGATGTACGCTCCACGCAACATCTCGGACAACTCCTATGTGTCCGCGTAGCGTTTTCTCCTAGCCATCAGCACAGGCTGTGGAAGGTCAACCCCTTCTGGTTCACAATTTTTCCAGAATCTGACCCCATTCCCAAAGCTCTCACAGAATTCATGCACTTTAATCAGGGCACAGCTAGATCTATGGTAGTTTGGGATGCCCTGAAGACTCATCTATGGGGCTTACTTATCACGCAGGTTACCGCTATTAAAACTAAAACCAAAGAGTGGAAGAACCTAGTAATGAGTGAGGCCGCCAGAGCAGAAGAGTCATATGTTGCTGCCCCCACCTCATAGTCTGAGCGTAGATGGCAAGAAGCGCAGGCCATGTATTAACAGGTTTCCACTACTGCAGCGGAGAACCAGAGATTCTTCCTGCAGCAAAAGTACTTTAATGAGGTGGAAAACACAGGACACTTGCTAGCAATGATAGCTAAAGCCCAGCAGAGGACGACCCATATAGAGACCATCCAAAATGTAGAGGGGGAAATGGTTGCTGACCAGACCCGAATTCTCGAAGTATTCTTATCTTTCTTACGGGGATCTGTACACATCTAAAGTGCATCCCACACAGGAGGAACTGGGTCATTTTTTGGACCAATGCTCCCTTCCACGTATATCGATGTCGGCTTCGGGTGCCGACATCACGGGCACCCTGGACAGGTAAGTGTTCTTATTTTAACCTCCCTGACGGTATTCCCGAGTCTGGCTCGGGGTGGATTTTCGGCACCAAAAGCGGTAACCCCCGAGCCACACTCAGGATCGCATAGCAGGATCCAAGTGCAGCTTACTTACCTTGTCCCCAGGATCCTGCGATGTCTCCCTGCTGTGTGTGCGAGCGGTCCTCCGCTCGATCTATCACAGAGCCAAGCTCCGTTCCCTGTGAGCGTTGCGATGCACGGGGACAGAGAACGGCGCCAAATTCAAAAAGTAAATCACACAATACGTATACAGTACACTGTAATCTTACAGGTTACAGTACTGTATCAATTTATTTCACATCCCTTTTGTCCCTAGTGGTTTGTCCAGTGCCCTGCATGCAGTTTTATATTATAAATACTAAAACAGAGAAGGGGTGACCAACTAGTTTAGGACAAGGAGCCGTGCCACGTCCAATAATCTATAGACACAAAACAAAAGGTTCCCCTAGGTGGACTTTTCCGGCGCTTGCATGAGCAGAAGAAGTTTATAAAACTCGATAATCGTTTATATATAATAAGAAACATATGATTTTATTTGTATTGAAAAAAGTACAATTGTTAAAAACAAGCAATAGATATCTAAGGTAACATAGTAAAACTATACAGTAACCATGATGAACAACACATAATGAGTCATGATGAAAAGCTCTTCTCAAGCCCGACGCATTTCGGGGTACTTAATATTTGTAAGGTCACTTAATATTTAAGTGAGTTATCCCCAATGCCCCGTTCACACGAGCAGAAATTCCGCCAGCAAAAGTTCGATGAGAGCTTTTGGTCCGAAAATGCGACCATGTGTATGCTCCATAGGACTTTTGCTGGCGGAATTCCAGCCAACAAAAGATTGAGAGCATGTTCTCAATTTTTCGGTCGGAAAAAGTTCTGATCTGAAATTCGGATCGTCTGTACCAATTCCGATGCAAAAAATTCCTACACATGCTCAGAAACAATTTGACACATGGTCTGAAGCATTGAACTTCATTTTCTCGGCTCGTCGTAGTGTTGTACGTCACCACGTTCTTGACAGTCAAAAGTTCAGCGAACATTTGTGTGACCGTGTGTATGCAAGCCAAGCTTGAGCGGAAATTCCACTAGTGTGTACGCGGCATAAGATTTGCAGGCCTACAATAATAAAACGCCAAATTTCCATGCAAAATAATTGTACCGCTTTCAGCATTAAAAATCTGAAATAATCATACCGCCAGGGAGGTTAAAAGTCAGCAGCTGCAGTATTTGTAGCTGCTGACTTTTGAAAAAAAAAAAAAAAAAAAAAAAACGGCTGCGCTCCGCTTTAATAGATATCGGGTTTGTCTACTTAAAATCCTAAACTATGTAGGAATTCAAATACATGACCTATAATCTATGGAAATTCTATAATGAATATCATAATGTGCCTAACATGCCTAAAAAGAATTATTACATTTTGGTTATATGTTTAGGGCAACCCTTTATTGCAAATCGTACCATCTATGCAGATATCCAACATGGTATGAGTATAAGATTATAACTTTATGTATTATATCTCATGAATTAGAGGGAAGTTATGATTTTTCTTGTTTAAATATACAGATTATTGTATTTAGAGACATATATATATAATATAACTGTAATTCTATATACCCATAGAGCTTCCTGTTTTTACCTAGATGTGTAGTTAATCATATATATATATGTAAACATTTATTCCTAAACAGTATAATTTGCTGCATTCACAATGCAAAATCATTCAAATGGGGTTACCAGACCTCATAAACCTTATAGATATATATTAACCACTTCAGCCCCAGACCATTTGGCTACCTAAAGACCAGAGGACTTTTTACAATTTGGCACTGCGCTGCTTTAACTGGTAATTGCGCGGTCATGCAATGCTGTACCCAAACTAAATTTGCGTCCTTTTTTCCCCACAAATAGAGCTTTCTTTTGATGGTATTTGATTGCCTCTGCGATTTTAATTTTTTGTGATATAAATGGAAAAAGACCGAACATTTTGAAAAAAAATGATATTTTCTACTTTTTGTTATGATAAAAATCCAATAAACTCAATTTTAGTCATACATTTAGTCCAAAGTGTATTCAGCCGCATGTCTTTGGTAAAAAAAAAAGAAAATAAGCGTATATCTATTGGTTTGCGCAAAAGTTATAGCGTCTACAAACAAGGGTACATTTTTTGGAATTTACACATCTTTTAGTTTATGACTGCCTATGTCATTTCTTGAGGTGCTAAAATGGCAGGGCGGTACAAAACCCCCCAAATGACCCCATTTTGGTAAGTAGACATCCCAAGGAAATTGCTGAGAGGCATGTTGAGCCCATTGAATATTTATTTTTTTGTCCCAAGTGATTGAATAATGACAAAAAAAGAGAAAAACATTTTTACAAAAAGTTGTCACTAAATGATATATTGCTCACACATGCCATAGTTATATGTTGAATTGCACACCAAAATACATTCAGCTGCTTCTCCTGAGTGCGGGGATACCACAAGGGTGGGACTTTTTGGGAGTCTAGCCGCGTACAGGGCTCCAAAAACCAAGCACCGCCTTCAGGATTTCTAAGGGCGTAAATTTTTTATTTCACTCCTCACTACCTATCACAGTTTTGAAGGCCATAAAATGCCAAGATGGCACAACCCCCCCCCCCCCCAAATAAACCCATTTTGGAAAGTAAGACACCCCAAGCTATTTGATGAGAGGCATGTTGAGTCCATGGAATATTTTGTATTTTGCCACAAGTTGCGGGAAAATGACAAACTTTTTTTTTTGCACAAAGTTGTCACTAAATGATATATTGCTCACACAGGCCATGGGCATATGTGGAATTGCACCCCAAAATACATTCTGCTGCTTCTCCTGAGTATGGGGATACCACATGTGTGGGACTTTTTGGGAGCCTAGCCGCATACGGGGCCCCGAAAACCAAGCACTGCCTTCAGGATTTCTAAGGGCGTACATTTTTTATTTTAGTCCTCACTACCTATCACAGTTTTGAAGGCCATAAAATGCCAAGATAGCACAACCCCCCCAAATGACCCAATTTTGGAAAGTAGACACCCCAAGCTATTTTCTGAGAGGCATGGTAAGTATTTTGCAGCTCTCATTTGTTTTTGAAAATGAAGAAAGAAAAGAAAAATGTATTTTTTTTCTTTTTTCAATTTTCAAAACTTTGTGACAAAAAGCGAGGTCTGCAAAGTACTCACCATACCTCTCAGCAAATAGCTTGGGGTGTCTACTTTCCAAAATGGGGTCATTTGGGGGGGTTGTGCCACCTGGGCATTCCATGGCCTCCGAAACTGTGATAGGCAGAGAAGAGTGAAATCAAAAATTTACACCCTTAGAAATCCTGAAGGCGGTGATTGGTTTTTGGGGTCCCGTACGCGGCTAGGCTCCCAAAAAGTCTCACACATGTGGTATCACCGTACTCAGGAGAAGCAACAGAATGTATTTTGGGGTGTAATTTCACATATGCCAATAGCATGTTTGAGCAATATATTATTTAGTGACAACTTTGTGCAAAAAAAAAAAAATTGTCTTTTTCCTGCAACTTGTGTCAAAATATAAAAGATTCCATGGACTCGACATGCCTCTCAGCAAATAGCTTGGGGTGTCTACTTTCCAAAAAGGGTGCCATTTGGGGGGTTTGAACTGTCCTGGCATTTTATACACAACATTTAAAAGCTTATGTCACACATTGCCCACTCTTCTAACCACTTGAAGACAAAGCCCTTTCTGACACTTTTTGTTTACATGAAAAAATATTTTTTTTTTTGCAAGAAAATTACTTTGAACCCCCAAACATTATATATTTTTTTTAAAGCAAAGGCCCTACAGATTAAAATGGTGTGTGTTTCATTTTTTTTTTCACGGTATTTGCACAGCGATTTTTCAAATGCATTTTTTTGGGAAAAAAACACACTTTTTTTAATTTTAATGCACTAAAACACTATATTGCCCAAATGTTTGATGTAATAAAAAAGATGATCTTAGGCTGAGTACATGGATACCAAACATAACATGATTTACAGAGGAGGTTGACTGCTAAAATGACTGCCCTCCATCTGAGCGACACTTGAGTTCGCCTTTCTGTGAGAGCAGGGGGGACAGGGGTGCTTTTTTTTTTATTATTTATTTTGCTTTTTTATTTTATTTTTAAACTGTTCCTTTAATTTTTTTTATCATTTTTATTGTTATCTCAGGGAATGTAAATATCCCCTATGATAGCAATGGGAGGGAATGCCCCCCTCCCCCCCACCGGCTAATTAGCCACTAGGATTGCCTTTACATGAAAGCTGACAGTTACTCTTTTGAAAAAAATTGGGGTCTATTAGACCCCAGATGTCTCCTCTGCCCTCAAAGCATCTGACCACACCAAGATCGGTGTGATAAAATGCATTCCCAATTTCCCAATGGCGCTGTTTACATCCGGCAAAATCTAAGTCATGAAATGCTCTTAGCTTCCGGTTTCTTAGGTCATAAAGATGATTGGAGCCATTCTGGTCTCTGATCGGAACCACCGGCTGCATTCCCAGATTCCCTGTTGGGACAGGAGAGCCAGAGAAAACCATGGAAGATGGTGGGGGGAGGGGGGCATTCCCTCCCACTGCTTGTAAAAGCAGTCTAGAGGCTAATTAGCTGCTAGGATTGCCTTTACATGAAAGCCAACCACTGGCTGAAAAGAATGATTACAAGATTATACCTAAACCTGCAGGCATCATTCTGGTATAACCACTCAAAGTCCAGCAACATACCAGTATGTTGCTGGTCCTTGGGCATATATTGTAATCTTTTTTTTCATGCAGCCTGTGGGCTGAACGAAAAAAAGAGATTGATCGTGGGTATGCCCACCATTAGAATACCTCCCTTCATCCACCCACTTCTAATGATGGGCATACATGCACCATTTTGTTTTTAACTGTGGTGGTGAAATCACCTCCTACAGCGCTGGAGTCACAGCTTTATGTATCGTGGGAGCAAACGCTGTTGCTGTCAAGATCAATAAATCAGTGCTGCAGCTGAATGGCCTAAAAAATATATGCCAAAACATGGGGGCATCCGCCCCAAAAGTTAGGAGCAAATTGCTCCTCCACCCCTGCTGCCCCCATGCTTCAGCATATATGCTCTTTTTTTTAACTGTGGTGGTAAAATCACCTCCTACAGCGCTGGAGTCACGGCTTTATGTATCGTGGGAGCAAACGCTGCTGCTGTCAAGATGGATAAATCTGCGTTGCAACTGAATGGCGTACCTGCTAAGCAAATGATGGTTAACAATAAAACAAAGTAAAATTACAGTACAATGCCCCGTACACGCGGTCGGATTTTCCGATGGAAAATATCCGATCGGAGCGTGTTGTCGGACATTCCGACCGTGTGTGGGCTCCATTGGACATTTTCCATCGGATTTTCCGACACACAAAGTTGGAGAGCAGGAGATAAAATTTTCCGACAACAAAATCCGTTGTCGGAAATTCCAATCGTGTGTATACAAATCCGACGGACAAAGTGCCACGCATGCTCAGAATAAATAAAGAGATGAAAGCTATTGGCCACTGCCCCGTTTATAGTCCTGACGTACGTGTTTTACGTCACCGCGTTTAGAACGATCGGATTTTCCGACAACTTTGTGCGACCGTGTGTAGACAAAACAAGTTTGAGCCAACATCCGTCAGAAAAAATCCTAGGATTTTGTTGTTGGAATGTCCGAACAAAGTCCGACCGTGTGTACGCCCTATAACAGTTATGCCCCATACACACGGTCGGATTTTCCGACGGAAAATGTGTGATAGGACCTTGTTGTCAGAAATTCCGACCGTGTGTAGGCTCCATCACACATTTTCCATCGGATTTTCCGACACACAATGTTTGAGAGCAGGCTATAAATTTCCGATCGTGTGTACACAAATCCGACACACAAAGTGCCACGCATGCTCAGAATAAATAAAGAGATGAAAGCTATTGGCTACTGCCCCGTTTATAGTCCCGACGTACGTGTTTTACGTCACCGCATTCAGAATGATCGGATTTCCCGACAACTTTGTGTGACCGTGTGTATGCAAGACAAGTTTGACCCAACATCCGTCTGAAAAAATCCTAGGATTTTGTTGTCGGAATGTCCGATCAATGTCCGACCGTGTGTATGGGGCATAAGACATACCATACCTGCAAAGCAAATACAAGAATAATTAGTAAAAAATAAAATATTTTTTAGAGCAATCTGTGCCTAAAATATATATATGCCGAAGCATGGGGGCATCCATCCCAAAAGTTAGGAGCAAATCGCTCCTCCACCCCTGCTGCCCCCGGCAGGGAACAATGCCATCCGCCTCGGGCATCGGGGGGGTCCGATTGGACCCCCCACCCGCGGGAGGCAAGTAACGTACCCGTACGCTACTTTGCCTGCCCGTGCCATTCTGCCAACGCATATCGTCGTGAGGCGGTCGGCAAGTGGTTAATAATGCTTAAAGTGAAACAATAAAAATGAAATATTCCTTTAAATATCGTGCCTGGTGGGTGTCTATAGTATGCCCATGAAGTAGTACATCTTTCCCATGTTTAGAACAATACCACATCAAAATGACATTTCTAAAGGAAAAAATGTCATTTAAAACTGCTTGCGGCTGTAATGTGTTGTCGGATCCCGGCAATATAGATAGAAATCATTGAGAAAACTGTGCCAAAAATTTTTAAAAAAAGGGCGTAGGGGTCCCCCCCAAATCCATACCAGCCCTTATCAGAGCACGCAACCCGGCAGGCCGCAGAAAAAGGGGATGCACAATAGTACCCCCCCACCTGAACTGTACCAGGTCACATGCCCTCAACATGGGGAGGGTGCTTTGGGGTCCCCCCCAAAACACCTTGTCCGCATGTTGATGGGGACAAGGGCCTCATCTCCACAACCCTTGCAAGGTGGTTGTGGGGATCTGCGGGCAGGTAAACGGGTGTATCCCAAAGGGCCTGGTAATGGACTGGGGGAGGGAACACATGCCCTTTTTTTAAATGATTTTTATCTATATTGCCGGGATCCGGCAATACATTACAGCTGCAATCAGTTTTAAATGACATTTTGTCCTTTACAGATGTCATTTTGCTGCTCTCATTCATAAAATTATGTACGGCTGTCGTGTAAGCAGCCTTACATAGTGTGGGGCGTGGACTCAGCCCCCCATCAGCCATGATCGGCCAAAGGCACTGTGCCTTTGGCCAATCATGGCTCTCACAGCAGAGCACACTGTTATTGGCCAAAGCATGCAGATCAGGTGCATGCTTTGGCCAATCAGCAGCCGTCAATGCAGTCAATGGTGCGTTCCACGGGTGCATGAATTTCCCGCGAAAGCCCCATAATGTTTGGTATTCGACGAACACCCGATGTTCGAGTTGAACTTACACAGCAGTTGTGTAGGGACTTTTGCGAGATAATGTACATGTGAAGCGTTGGTGATGTATCACAAAAATAAAATGTATATCTGCTGCTGAATATTGTGTGATTTCTGTGCTGATGGATCAGTGTGGGGGTGTTGGGAGGTGGTGGATGCCGGTATCTGTGCTCTGTTTGAGGGGTAATAAGTACCCATCAGGGCTGGATAGTGATGAGCCAAACTGCTCTGGGTTCGGTTTGCCCAGGGTTTGGGTTTTGGGGTCCCGTTCCCAGGGAAAGCACCTTGTCCCCATGTTCATAACAGCACCTTTCTCACATGAATGTGTATGGGGTACATTGTAGCAAGGTCCCAGGCCTCCTTCAGTCTAATAAGAACCTCCAGGGCCAGAGCTGACATCCTTCTGTATATGGTGGGTTGTGAGGCATAGTGGGTGCAAGGTAGTTAAAGTTATTGGGCGCCAGACACTTCGTGAATGCAAAAGAGATTTTTATTTCTCTTAACAGAACTTTTGGGAGAGAGGGTTAGGGCCAGGACACCCTTAGGTATTTGCAAGATTAATTGGCAGACTCAGAGACTTCAACAGGAGGACAGCCATGCAGGTGTCAGGGTTGGCTCAGCCCTTCCTTCTCTGAGCTGGCCGCTCAGCTGTCAGCTAATTGCCAGCTCTCTTTTCTCTCCACAGTTAACCAGCTGTTGTGGATCTAATCATCAGTCATGCCTACTTAAAGACTTCCAGTTCACTCCTTCCCTGCCTTCGCCTTGATCACATCACAAGAAACCATCTCCTGTGTGCCTGCTTAATGACTGGCTTGCTGACATCTCTTCTGGTTCCTTTGCTTGCTGTTCCACTTGGATCCCTGACTTATGGCCTGGCTGATTACCCGATCTGGTTTCTGGACTCTGGCTATTCTTTGACTACGCTTACTATAGTTACCTTTTTATTTTTATTAATAAACAAGTGTGATTTAATTGTACTTCTGTCTTGGTCTGATTCATGGTTTCTGACAGCAGGGAAAGGCATCCAGCAGGACGCCACATCTGCATGTGTAGGAATGCTGTCTCCTATGGCAACAGTCTTTAACAGTTCCTAACGCAAAGCGTAACAGTTCTTTTACTTCAACTACAATCACTTCTTGTAGTTCTTCAGCCCACTGAGCTCCCAGTCTCTCTCTCTAGACTAGATGATTCACTGACACTGAATCCTTTGAGCTCCTCCAGTCTTCACGGTGGTATCTTCCTCAAGCGTCACCCCCGCTTCTCTGCTGGGTCCCTAGCTTGGCACTTCAGATACCTCTCAAGCTTCTCCCCCTATTGGCCTGCTCTGTTCCTGGCTTGACACACAAGGCTGCTCTGCAAGTGTCACCTCTCCTGGCTGGGTCTCTGGCTTGACATCTGCTGAAGTTTCCCGATTCTTCACTGTGCCCGGTTGGTGAGAATTTTGCACCGGTACTTGCTTCAGTTACTCACTGTGGTCCCTGGTAATAAAGTGGTTGGTCCCTTAGTGGTGCCAGCTTCCCCTCTACCTCAGACCACGACAGGTTCTCCAGCCGGCAGAACCGTCACTTCTGGTTGGACTGCAAGCCGGAATCCCAACCCTACGCTGCTCTCTTTCTTCTGGATAGGCCCTCAGACAGACTAGCAGCCAGATATGCCCGGGATAGGACAATCCCCAGCCAAGCAGCCTGGACAATACAACACACGTCCACCCAGACAGCCGTCCAGGTGTCAAAGAACATAGATCACCTGACTCCACCCAAATATATAGGTTCTCCCAGCAGGCCAAGGGATTTAATAAAACCCTTTCCCATTGGCTGAGATACCCCATATACCCATAATCTGACCTTGCAGTGCCCTTCTCATATCTAATAACACCAAGTACCCAGCCACCTGGCGACAGAAGAGAGAAGTGCAGCAATTACAGACTTATGCACTGTACACACGATAGGATTTTCTGATGGAAAATGTGTGATAGGACCTTGTTGTCGGAAATTCCGACCGTGTGTAGGCTCCATCACACATTTTCTATAGGAATTTCCGTCACACAAAATTTGAGATCTGGTTCTCAAATTTTCCGACAACAAAATCCGTTGTCGGAAATTCCGATCGTGTGTACACATTTCCGACGCACAAAGTGCCATGCATGCTCAGAATCAAGCAGAAGAGCAGCACTGGCTATTGAATTTAATTTTTCTTGGCTCGTCGTACGTGTTGTACGTCACCGCGTTCTTGACGTTTGGATTTTCCGACCAACTTTGTGTGACCGTGTGTATGCAAGACAAGTTTGAGCCAACATCCGTCGGAAAAAATCCCATGGATTTTGTTGTCGGAAAATCCTATCGTGTGTACAGGGCATTAGTGTGAAATCAGTTGATCCTCAACAATTAGCCGAGGTAAAAAGTAACTAGTGCTGCCCTGTATAAATAAACAATGAAATGAACTGAAATCCATGCACAATGAAGTGACAGTGTGCTACTTGTTAAACAACCATAGCTGTGCTAATAACAAGTAAAGTGACAATGTGCAAATGATCAGTATAAATAAGTGCCCCGTTCCTCAAGTCAATGCTCTAAAAGGAAATAAAATAAAATAAATAAATAAATAAATTATATATATATATATATATATATATATATATATATATATATATATATATATATATATATATATATATATGTATATATATATATATGTATATATATATATATATATATATATATATATATATATGTATGTATATATATATATATATGTATGTATATATATATATATATATATCTATATATATATATATATATACATATATATATACATATAGATATATACATATATATACATATATATATGTATATATATATATATATATATATCTATATATATATAGATATATATATATATAGATATATAGATATATATATACAATATATATACATATATATATATATACATATATATATATAGATATATATATAGATCTATCTATATATATATAGATATCTATCTATATATATATAGATAGATAGATAGATATATAAATGTCCTTATCTTCTTTGTAATAAATAAAATAACATAAAATATTTACAGAATGTCCTTTTCTTCTTTGTGGTGAAATGAAAATACACAATGTGCAAAATCCGTGATTTTTACTTCTGTGCAGAGAGTATCTATATAAAGTGCAAAAGTGACTTCTCATCTTCTTATCTTCAGTGTAATACACTAGTGTATTAGGTGTCTCCTTACCTCACGGCCGTGTAAGTACTGTATATCTTTGAAGGTAACAGGTATGCTCCCTATGTGTCCAGATGTTCACCGACCTCCCGATCTGGTGTTTTAGATATGGTAGTGTGTATCCGTCTTTGGAAGCCAAAACAGGCTACCAGTTGTGGCCAGTATCAGCGTGACCTCTATGGGCAGGTATTCGGGTGTAAGGGGAAGAAGAAGGGGGTACTCAATGGTGTAGTACATTTGAAATAAATTTATTGCAGTTAAAAAGACTTGAGTACTCACATTTCATTCCATACACAATACAAAACAAAAACTAGCAGCGAGCTTCCGGTGCCTGTACATCCTGACGCGTGTTCGTCACGGTCACGTGACTTCATCAGGGGAAACTAAACTAAACACCAGGGTGCTACAACATTTATTCACAAAGAAAGGTGTGACCCAGAAATAATGACACCCACACATGTGACAAGTCCTTCATTAAAACATAACAATCCCTAAAAGATGTTGTTTATTGTAAATATCCATCCATCAAGCATGATGCTCACCACCCACCAACTCTCTGAAAATAAATCCATAATGACCTAGTGTACACGACCAATCCTGATGGTATGAATCACCAAAAGACAGCTCCTTGTACTGTCAACAGCTATATAAGGAAAGAGGCGGGGATAGTAGTGACATCATTGACCGAATATGCCATTGGCCACATTCAAGCAGTGATGTCACGGCTATCCCTGACATCACTGGTTCCTGTATACACTGTGGGTGCTTGAGAACCAGTGACGGTGGGAAGTTGTCATATATAGGAGTGGTAACAAATACTGCCTCTATATATGATGCACGGCTCCTGCCGAATGAGCTAAACTGATAACAAGCCATGGTCTCACTGGACTCGCTGAGTCTTATTTGGATCCTAGCTGCATAGAGGGGCCCAAAATCCAAGGAACCCCTTCAGGCTTTCAAGGGGCATAAATTACACATCTAATTTCCTAACTACCTATTGGAGGCCCTGAAGCACCAGGACAGTTGAAACACCCACAAAAATAATCAGATTTTGGAGAGTTGAATGGTGAAGATTAAATTTGTTTTTGTCACAAGTTTTTGGAAAATGCTGAAAATGTTTTACACAAAGTTGTTCATTTATTAGGATATTTCCCCACACACAGCATGGGTATACTTAGAATTACACCCAAAAACACATTCTGCTACACTTTCTGAGTATGACAATGCCACATGTGTGAGGCTTTTTCAATCAATGGACTAATTATGTACCGGACATTGCATCTTGTGTATCACAAAACTAAACCAACATTGAATCAAAAACAATGTACTGTAGTACTCGCCATAGGTGTGCGCAGCCTATTGCATTAGGGTGTGCACCCCAAACAGAAGCTCAAACACACATGAATATATATATATATTTCACACAAACCAAACACACAGAACTCTGTGTACATAGGAATACTGATCTGGTCCTTTCTTGTGCCTGAAGAGCAGGGAGAAAGAACAGCCAGACTAGTAAGTAAAAGCAGCACATTTTTTCACATTGTTAGACTCACAGTTAACCCCTTGATGTTAACCCTTTCCCAGCCAGTGTCATTAGTACAGTGTACAGTATTATCACTGTATTACTGTATTATCACTGTACTAGTGACATCAGTGTCAGTTCGTGACCCCGCCAGCCAGTGTCAGTTAGTACCACAGAGGGGCACAGTGCCCCCTGTCATCAGAGCATGGTACAGTGCCCCCTGACATCAGAGCATGGGACAGTGCCCCCTGACATCAGAGCATGGGACAGTGCCTCCTTACATCAGTGCATGGCACAGTGCCCCTGACATCAGAGCATGGTACAGTGCCCCCTGACATCAGAGCATGGCCCAGTGCCCCTTACAACAGAGCATGGCACAGTAGTGCTCCCTGACATTAGAGCATTGCACAGTGCCCCCTTACACCAGAGCATGGCACAGTGTCCCCTGACATCACATCAGAGCATGGCACAGTGCCCCTGACATCACATCAGAGCGTGGTAAAGTGCCCCCTGACATCAGAGCATGGTACAGTGCCCCCTGACATCAGAGCATGGTACAGTGCCCCCTGTCATCAGAACATGGCACAGTGCCCCCTGACATCAAAACATGGTACAGTGCCCCCTGACATCAGAACATGGCACAGTGCCCCCTGACATCAGAACGTGGCACAGTGCCCCCTGACATCAGAACATGGCACAGTGACCTCTGACATCAGGGCATTGCACAGTGCCCCCTGACATCAGAACATGGCACAGTGCCCCCTGACATCAGAGCATTGCACAGTGCCCCCTGACATCAGAGCATGGTACAGTGCCCCCTGACATCAGAGCATGGTACAGTGCCCCCTGTCATCAGAACATGGCACAGTGCCCCCTGACATCAGAACATGGCACAGTGCCCCCTGACATCAGAAAATGGCACAGTGCCCCCTGACATCAGAACGTGGCACAGTGCCCCTGACATCAGAACATGGCACAGTGACCTCTGACATCAGGGCATTGCACAGTGCCCCCTGACATCAGAACATGGCACAGTGCCCCCTGACATCAGAGCATTGCACAGTGCCCCCTGACATCAGAACATGGCACAGTGCCGCCTGACATCAGAACATGGCACAGTGCCCCCTGACATCAGAACATGGCACAGTGCCCCCTGACATCAGAACGTGGCACAGTGCCCCCTGACATCAGAACGTGGCACAGTGACCCCTGACATCAGAACATGGCACAGTGCCCCCAGACATCAGAGCATGGCACAGTGACCCCTGACATCAGAACATGGCACAGTGCCCCCTGACATCAGAACATGGCACAGTGACCCCTGACATCAGAACATGGCACAGTGACCCCTGACATCAGAACATGGCACAGTGCCCCCTGACATCAGAACATGGCACAGTGCCCCCTGACATCAGAACATGACACAGTGACCCCTGACATCAGAACATGGCACAGTGCCCCCTGACATCAGAACATGACACAGTGACCCCTGACATCAGAACATGACACAGTGACCCCTGACATCAGAACATGACACAGTGCCCCCTGACATCAGAACATGGCACAGTGCCGCCTGACATCAGAACATGGCACAGTGCCCCCTGACATCAGAACATGGCACAGTGCCCCCTGACATCAGAACGTGGCACAGTGCCCCCTGACATCAGAACGTGGCACAGTGACCCCTGACATCAGAACATGGCACAGTGCCCCCAGACATCAGAGCATGGCACAGTGACCCCTGACATCAGAACATGGCACAGTGCCCCCTGACATCAGAACATGGCACAGTGACCCCTGACATCAGAACATGGCACAGTGACCCCTGACATCAGAACATGGCACAGTGCCCCCTGACATCAGAACATGGCACAGTGCCCCCTGACATCAGAACATGACACAGTGACCCCTGACATCAGAACATGGCACAGTGCCCCCTGACATCAGAACATGACACAGTGACCCCTGACATCAGAACATGACACAGTGACCCCTGACATCAGAACATGGCACAGTGCCCCCTGACATCATAATGTGGTACAGTGCCCCCTGACATCAGAACATGGCATGGTGTCCTCTGACATTAGAACATGGCACAGTGCCCCCTGACATCAGAGCATGGCACAGTGCCCCCTGACATCAGAACATGGCACAGTCCCCCCTGACATCAGAACATGACACAGTGACCCCTGACATCAGAACATGACACAGTGACCCCTGACATCAGAACATGGCACAGTGCCCACTGACATCAGAACATGGCACAGTGCCCCCTGACATCAGAACATGGCACAGTGCCCCCTGACATCAGAACATGGCACAGTGCCCACTGACATCAGAACATGGCACAGTGCCCCCTGACATCAGAACATGGCACAGTGCCCCCTGACATGAGAATGTGGTACAGTGCCCCCTGACATCAGAACATGGCATGGTGCCCTCTGACATTAGAACATGGCACAGTGCCCCCTGACATCAGAGCATGGCACAGTGCCCCCTGACATCAGAGCATGGCACAGTGCCCCCTGACATCAGAGCATGGCACAGTGCCCCCTGACATCAGAGCATGGCACAGTGCCCCCGGACATCAGAGCATGGCACAGTCCCCCCTGACATCAGAGCATTGCACAGTGCCCCCTGACATCAGAACATGGCAAAGTGCCCCCTGACTTAACAGTTAAGTCATCCCTACGTGCTAACTGGACAAAAGATCAATTTGGCAGCTCATGGAGGAGGGGGGAGGCAGATGGGGGAGAAAGAGGAGGGGGATGGGGGACTGCTTACTCACCTGGCTGTTATCTGTATGAATTTCATTGTTTATGTATGCAAAGTCGCATGACAAGTCACACAAGTGTGAATGGAGCCTCGGGGGGGGGGGGGGGGGGGTTTATAGTGTGTTTTTTTCTTGTTGTTTTGAGTTATAAACGCCATCTTGTGGTCAAAAATAAACAGAGCAATCCAATGAAACCAAATATGGAAAAAAAAGCAATTTCATCTATGTACGCTACTGTTCAAAAGTTTTAGGCAGGTGTAAAAAAAAAAAAAAAAATCCTGTAAATAAAGAATACTCTCAGAAAAAATAAGTGTTAATAATTTATTATTTATCAGTTAACAAAATGAAAAGTAAAAGAACAAATTTCACACCCGCCTAAAACTTTTGCATAGTACTGTACTATACATAAAAACCAAAAAACAAAAAAGGTTCTAAATATTTCATCCAATGAAGGCAGGCCTGGGTTGATAAAGGGGCAAAAGAGGGCAATGGCAACCCCTGACAGAAAGGGGCCACCCTATATAAAAAATTGTATAAAACAATATATAAAATAATAAAAAATAAGTAATAATAATATAAAATTTATACGATAAAAAACATACTTTCTTTTATCAGATTTACCTTGGGAAATAATATTTTGCTGGCCATCATCTGGACAGGTATATTGTATTGTTTTTCAAAAATGAATTTTGGGGGCTCAAGCAAACCAACCATCAAGCACTATAACTGTGTAAACCAATTCTGTGTATAACCCGAAGTGCTCCAGGCCCCCTAAGGTCTAAATCTGGCTTTGAATGAAGGAGCTTAAATTAATCTGAAATGTGAAAAAGTCCAATAAATACGATAATTACCATATATATAAGAAAAAAATTGTTTAAATATTTGCATAGTAACATATTAGGTGTCGCTGATTAAAAAAAAAAAAAAAAATCACATTTTAAAAATTAGATTTATATAGCATTTGCTAAAAAATAAAAAGAACAGAAAAATAAAGATAAAAAGTGGTGAAAAATAAGAACATTAAAAATTATTATTTGAAAATAAAAAACAAAGTGGAGCTTTGTCAGTAGTTGGTGGTAAAGTCCATCCATGCAGATAAGGTTCATGCAGATTTATCTATACAGGTATAGTGTATGTAAAATTATATCTAAACACTGACTGATAATCAGACTTACGTGGTTAGCTACTGTGTTTTTTTTTCAGGTACTGATGTTTGACTCCGGCAATAGTTTAGATGCAAACTAGAACTCTTCATTGAAAACGCACACAGAATTTATATACCACACAATCAGGTGAGGGGTTGATCGTATTACCATAACAATGCAAACTGTAAACAGGAATATAATTAACACTGCTAAGGGACAGAAACATACACATAATGCTAATCTACGTCTAGCAATTAATAGCTGACAGTGATTTAATTAACCCACAAGCTAATCTACAAAAACACATAACATCTCACAACAGTTTGATAACAAGGTGGAGTGAACACAATACTAGCAGACAGACAGAAACAATAGGTGACCCAATTAACACAATTAACAATAGGGAAGAAACACTTAGCATAATCCAGTTACTTTGAGCTCATGGTATCTGCTCTGAGTCTGCCAATCGAAAGCAGTCATTGCTGGTTATGGGCATAGAGGCCCTAAATATGGATCTGGGCCTATATTCCCAGAGTCTGTGTGTTTAGGGGAGACAATCCAAAGGAAAGACCATTCCAAGGATCCCCCAGGCACATACCTCCCAAAGAGAAGTGTTCCCTTAAAGCCAGGGCCTATAGTCAGTAGGCAAGAGGCCACCCTGAATTCCCCTCCAAAAGCCCCTGTCCTGGTTGGGTTTGTCACACCAAGTATGCAGTGGTGGTCCCAACCAAGGACCAGGTGGCTCGGACCCCAGCCAAGCTATTCTGGGAGTATGTGATACAACCATACAGATGTCCAAAATGGATACTATCGGATCAAGGTCCAAACTTGTAATTGGTAATCTTTTCTGAACTGTGTCACCTTAGTGGTATCCGGAAGTCAAATTTTTTCTTTATATTCAGGCGCTACAGATCACCACTAGTGGATCTCCTTCTGGACTCTACAATCAGAGTATCTTACATGAAGTCGCCTGCGGTTGGACCGCAAAGGGTGAGGAGCCTAAGCGTCCAAATGCCCAGCACCTGGGTACATGAACACAGAGACCAGATGCAGAAATATAAATGAGTCGTTCTGGGCTTGCACAAGGATTTGGTTATGGACTCATTATCCCACTGGTACAGAAGAAGATGGTCACCTGCAGTCTGACTTCTCAGAGGATGCTTAGGCTCCTCACCATTTGCGGTCAAACTGCAGGCGACTTCATGCAAGATACTCTGATTATGTTGTGTGAACTTTCTTCTGTTGTACTTTAACCATGTTCGTTGTGTTGTTTATGTTATTTTCTGTGTGTGATGCTGAGGACAGCATCTGTCAAAGAAGTGGAAGGGAGTGTAGGCAGGTGCAGTTTGTTGTGTGCACTGCAGGTGGTGCTCAACCGCAGCAGCAATGCAGAGTGAGAGGAAGTAATGGGAAACATGACTCCTCTATGGTTTCCTGAGTTACTGGATCCATGATCCGATTGGATTTTGTTCGTCCATGTGACTCTGGGTGTGCAAGAGTCTATTTAAGACCCTGGCCCCTGGGTTTGTCTCGCATTCACTTGTAGTAAGTGTAGGGATAGGTCACCCATTTGTCAGGGACGGTAATAGTTGCAGGGAAATGTTTTGGTTGAGTAGAGGAAGCTTAGGGCTTTGAATTCTCCTTGTAGACCTTCCCGCTTGGGCTCGGAACAGTCAGGCCACATTCTGCCCCTCCAGACGTTGTCAGTTCAGCTGAACCCTGCTCTGGTACACACTGTTGGTATCTGTGAGTGTTCCCTGGGTCTCCTCTCACTGGGTTGTTGTGAACTGTTTTCCTTTACTTCAATACAAGTTCTACCATTTTCACCCGGACTGTGTGTATGTTATTGCCGCCGCACCCGCATACACAATTTGTTTTTGTAGCGGCCCCATTGGCTTTGAGTAAATAACGAGAGGAGAGCTTCTGACGGATGCAGTACTTTTATTCTTTTGTCTCAAAGGTGTGCATTAAGGTTGAACACCACAGAGGTTAATCTTTTGACTCCTTAAACACTTTCAAAGCATCTTTTGTACCATTTGCACCATTTGCACCATAAGCACCATTTGCACCGTGAGAACTGTAAAACGACATACAATACATTAGTTTACAGAGATCACCAAAAAGGGGGTTACAACAGAATTACAAATGTGGAGTTACAAAGTGGTGTTCATTATCTATATACATATCTCTAAATTAACATTAAACATCTAAGGAAACATGACTATATGTTCAAACATGTGGATTGTCTACAGCATATCTTTTAACTGAATGGACTCAATTTATGCCTAAAAACATATATACTGACAATGACAATGCACCTTTACTGCATACCTTTCTCCGCTTGCCAAGGGGCGCAAACTTTAAACTTTAGAAAACTTCCATAAACTGTCGCCTTCCCACAAGCTACTGCATTGCCTGGATGCTGAATCAAATGAAAGCCCCTTGCAAAACTAGAGGAAGCGGGAAGTGTCTGGTGATTAAAACATTCCCCAGAGAAACAAGAGGAAGGCAATAAAGGTTCCACCTGTCATTCAGTGCTTAACAAAGGTTTAAAGTGACAAGCGGACAGTTACAGTTTTGGTGTTTTTTTTTTTTAATGGTCTAATTTTAGAATTTCTCCTTATCCCTCTTTTGTATAGGTAGCATTTCCTGGACTCTCACCCACCACTGCTATTGACCACCCTGCTTGTTCCCTGCCTTCATCTCGGATGCTGGACAGCTCTCTGGACAATTACAGATCTTGCCTTGAAATACGTTTCTCTTGAATCCTTTGTTTCTCCCATGAACTTGCTATTTTGGCCATGCCTTTGCACTTCCTGTTTTCCAGATTATTGTGCTCTTTCCAGCCAATATCTCAAACTTGCCACTCCTTCTGCTTTCTGTATTTCCACCACCATTCATTATCAACCTTTGGCTTGTTCCTCGACTATAATTGTGCTTGATCCTTTAGTCATCCTGTAAAGTGTCACATCTGTATAGTGTATATAATCTGCTGCAGCAAAACTGAGAACTAAAGAAAAAAATGCATTTACATTTATTTCGCAGCTGCAAGCTATTTCCGGCACTCGACAATAACAAAATAAAAAGTGAAAGAATTGGCGTGATGTCCCCCCAGTACATACCAGGCCCTTTAGGTCCGGTATGGGTTTTAAGGGGAACCCCACACCAAAATTTAAAAAAATAAAAAAACGGCATAGGGTCCCCCCAAGATCCATACGCTGCTCATCCTGAACCATACCAGGCAACATGTGCTCTGCCCCCCCCACCCCAAAGCACTTTGTCCCCATGTTGATGGGGATAGGGGCCTCTTCCCCACAACCATGGGCTGTGGTTGTGGGGGTCTGTGGGCAGGGGGCTTATCGGAATCTGTGAGCCAGGCCTTGTCATCCACATCAGTGCCTGACCTCACCAATGTGCTTCTAGAAGATTGGTCAAATATTCTGATAGACACACTCCTAAACCTGTGAACAGCCTTCCCAGAAGAGTTGAAGCTGGTATAGCTGCAAGGGGTGGGCCAACTCAATATTGAACCCTACGGTCTAAGACTGGGATGCCAGTGTAGCACGGCCCCCTAGAGAACTGCTTAGAATTACCTGCTCATCTGCACGGCTGTGACCTAGTGAACATTCCAACCCACCTGACACTCTAGGCTCAGACATCCTTGTATGCTGTAGATTAATAAATCAGACACTTTGCGTATTTAGGTTCTAATATTTTACTGGAACCAATAAAGAAGAAGGTTGTTACAAAAAGGAGGGGGAGGTAATAGATCTGCTGATTTTTGGCAACAGTACCAACTCAGCAAAATAATTCCTCCAAAAGGGCACAAGACAATATTAATAAAGACAATACTGTATAACCACTTCCTTGAGAAATAAGGTTACCTCCTAAATGGATGTTTCAGCTAACTGACTGTGACTGTTCCCCCTCAAGATTCATACCAAACACAGTGCCTGGTATTGGCGGGAATCCAAGTCGGATCCCCGTTCATTAAAGTCGGACGCGTCTTTGACTTCAAGTCGCAGGGCAAAGTTGTCCTGTGATGTACTTCCAAGAAAAGGATTTTACAGGTAAGCTGTTATAAAAATACTATTTTCTTTATCGTACATCACGGGACACAAAGCACTATAGTAATTACTATATGGGATGTCCCAAAGCAATGCCATCTAAGGGGAGAGAGACACAAAATAAAGCAGACCGCCATCAGATGTGAGGACCTATACTGCTGCCTGCAGTACACTGCGCCCAAAAGTGGCATCCTCTTGCTGACCTATATCCACCTGGTAAAATGTTATGAATGTATGTACTGATGACCATGTCGCGGCCTTGCAAACCTGAGCCATGGAGGCTTGGTGGCACACTGCCCATGAAGCACTAACTGCCCTGTTAGAGTGCGCTCCAGGATGAAAAGGCGGAATCTTCCCCTTTAAATCATAAGCCTGAATAATGATCTGACAAATCCATCTAGAAATGGTTGATTTTGATGCTGCCTGCCCTCTTCTGGGGCCTTCTGGCAGCACAAACAAAGTGTCAGTTTTCCATATCTGAGCAGTTGCTTCAAGATAGAGATTAACCGCTCTTACTACATCTGGAAAAAAATGAAGGTAGGGAAATATCCTGGTTCACATGAAAACTGGATACTACCTTGAGCAAAAAGGACGGGTGAGGACGCAACACCACCTTATCCTTATGAACCACTAGGAATGGCTCTTTACAAGAAAAAGCCAGCTCAGAAACTCTTCTTGCGGAGGTTACCGCAACCAAATATAATAATTTTCTTGTCACAAGCACCAAAGGAGCACTGCACATTGACTCAAAAGGAGACTCCTGAAGGACCGACAAGACTAGATTCAAATCCCATGGGCACAGAGGTGATTTAATCAGCAGATTTATACGCGTTACTCCTTGTATAAAGGCCCAAACTAAGGAATGCAAAGCAAGAGGCCTTTGGAAAAAAGCTGACATGGCGAGACTTGACCCTTGATAGTACTCAAGGCTAGTTTCATCTCCATTCCTGACTATAGGAAGGTGAGAACTCTACTTATGACATACTTGAGAGGATGCCAACCCTTGCTTTCACACCTTCCAGACCCTTTAGTAAATAGCCCTAGAGGCCAGCTTCCTTACCACTGAGCCTTAAAGCCCTTGACCTTTTGGAACGAGAACCTCAACAGCCAAACCATCAAATTTAGCGTTTGTAAGGCATGATGGAACACTGGCCCTTGGGAAAGCAGATCCGGATGGGACGGAAGAGTCCAAGGATCCCCTATTGCCATCCTCACGATCTCCGCATACCAGGACTTCCTGGGCCATGCTGGAGCAACTAGGATTACCAGCATCCGTTCCCCCTTTATCCCGCGTAGAAGAAACAGAAGCAACTGAATTGGAGGGAATGCATAAATCAATGAGAACTGATCCCAAGGAGTTACTAACGCATCCGTTAATCATCAAAGGAAATTCTGGACAGCCGCACTCCAAGAAAAATGTATGCCTTTATTCAATAAAGTGTCATCCAAAATACAGGTCACAGCAAAGTGGAATAAAGCTTACGTGTTTCGCACTATGAAGAGTGCTTAGTCTTAGCTATGACTAAGCACTCTTCGTAGTGTGAAACGCGTAAACTTTGTTCCACTTTGCTGTGACCTGTATTTTGGATGACACTTTGTAGAATAAAGGCATACATTTTTCTTGGAGTGTGGCTGTCCAGAATTTCCTTTGATGATTAACTGCTACAGCATTGCCAGCACCTGGACTTCTAGACTGGAGGAGATGCCCTTTACCTTGACCTGACCCACCTGGAGCAGTGATATTCTCTCCCTATTTGGATTACTAAGGCATCCAACCCGCAAGCGAGTGGATCCCTTGTCCTCGACACAAAGCTGTCTAACTTTTTGTTGAACCTGGACGCCAATAGGTCTACGTCCGGGGTACCCCACTTCTGGCATATGGCCAGAAAGATGTCGGGATGCAGAGACCATTCCCCTGGGAGCAATTGCTGGTGGCTCAAGAAATCTGCCTGCCAATTTCTCCTGGGATGAAAACCACAGATGGGCAAGGCACATGCTCTTCTGCCCAAGCCAGAATATGGTTTACCACTTTCTGTTCAGCGCAGCTTTTGATGCCGCCTTGGTGAATGATATAGGCCACTGCAGTGGCATTGGCGGATTGAATCCTGTCAGAATAGTTCCATAATCTGCCCGTTCAGGCCCTTAGGGCCAGATGCGTTGCCTGAATCTCTAGAATGTTGATGGGTAAGGTCTTCTCAGATTCTGACCACTTCCCCTGAACAGTGTTCCCTTCCAGGACTGCTTCCCAGCCCAGGAGGCTGGCATCGGTCGTCACTATCCTCCAAGTAACTGGTATGAAGGTTTTCCCTTCTGCAAATTCTTGGGTAACAACCACCAATTGAGACTCCGGTGCATGCTTGGAGTCAAGCATGCACCGGAGTGCAAATCCTGTTTTTTCCTGCTCCAAGCAGACAGGATACTGTTTTGTAACGGCCTTGAATGGAATTGAGCATAGGGAACTGCTTCAAATGAAGCTACCATCTTCCCTAATAACCTCATGCAAAGGCGGGCGGAAGGATTCTCCCTTGTCCTGACCACGTGAATCAGTTCTCTTATAGCGCAGACCTTTGCCTGGGGTAAAAACACGCTTTTGTGGGATGTGTCTATAACCAGACCCAAGTACTCCAGCCTTTTTACTGGCCGTAAGGACAATTTTTCTAGATTGAGAATCCAACCTAGATGTTCCAGATACCTGACTGTGCTGACCACACTCTGGTCTAGCCCTGCTATGGACTGATCTATCAGCAGTAGGTCATCTAGGTATGCCACTACTGCTATACCCTGGGCCCTTAGTCTCACCAGAAGTGGAGCCAGGACCTTTGTAAATACTCGTGGTGTGGTGGCCAACCCCCAGGGCAATGCCACAAACTGAAAGTGTCGCTGTTCTACTGCAAATCACAGGAAATTCTGATGAGCAGGGAATACTAGAACATGGAGATATGCATCCTTGATGTCTAATGACGCTAGAAGTTCTCCTCCCCGAAGGGTGGATACTACTGATCGGATTGATTCCATGTGAAACGAGCCGATGTTTAGGAACCGGTTCAGACCCTTGAGATCTAGAATGGCTCTGACATCTCCATTTGGTTTTGGCACCGTGAAGAGATTTGAATAAAAACCCATTCCCTGTTCTCCTAAGGCAGTCTCTATGATCACCCCTTGAGACAGCATCTGGTCTAACGCCTGAAATAAAGACCCTGTTTTTATTGGGTCCTTGGGAACGCTCGATCTTAGGAAACAAGATGGTGGAAACTCCTGAAACTCTAGCTTGTATCCCAGAGATACTGTGGAGATGACCCATCTGTCCTGGATTTCCTCCCGCCAAGCTCCTGCAAACTGCAAAAGCCTTCCCCCCCAGTCGATAGAGCGAGGGCTCCCCTTCATAGGGAGGCCTTGGGACTCTGTTTTGTAGATTTCTGCCCCCGGGACTTTTTCTGGCCCTGAGCTTGGTTCTGAGGCCTTCCTCTTGGAGCTGGTGGTGGAGGCTGTCCTGACTGCCTGGAGGCTGTTGCCCCAGGCGACAGAGAAGCAGAACATTTAAACAAAGGATGCCTACTCCTTCTTTTCACTGGAAGAAGGGTACTTTTTCCACCCGAGATTTTCTGGATGTACTTATCCAAGTCATCCCCAAACAACCGTTCCACATGAAAGGGAAACCCAGTCAGCAGTTTCTTATAAAGCAACTCCGCTGACCAATGCTTAAGCCACAGAACTCTCCTCATGTGTACCAACAGGAGGGCAAGGCAAGACGTCTGATGAATAGAATCCTTAATAGCATCAACCACAAAACAAAGGGCCCTAGGCAGCTCTGCTAGGTCCAGGACCTCTTCCCCTTTGACAACCTGCTTCACTTTGTCTTTAAGGGATTGACAGAAGCCAATTGGTGCTACCACAGGCCTGAACTTTATGAGAAGCTTCCAGTCCGCACCTGCACCTGTAAGAAAATGCTCATGCCGATCCACGTGCATGCCGGCTGCGCTGAGTCCCGCCCCCCCTGTGACATCCTCTCTATTCAGATTACATGAAAGGGGGGGAACTCTCGGGGACGCGGCGATCCACATGGGAATCCAGGGGGGAGGGAGGGGGGTAGGCAAAGCAGAAGGGTCCCAGCTAATTCCCAACTATTATGGCGGGTGAATCCCCTAAATTGCCCCCCCCTTCAGGCAGCTGACGACAGGAGAGGGAGAGGCAGAACTCCTCCACAAGCGCTACTGACACAGTCATCCAATCAGGCAAGCGTGGGATGTTGACACCAGGTATGTTTACTTACACTCTCTAGTGGTAGAAAAAAGACAGGCAAGACAACATCTACTCATTAAAAGAAGTCTATAGGAGTTTTCCAGGATCTTCTTAACTTACCATTCCCGCCGCAGGGTACTGCTGGAATATCACAGCGACCCAATCTTCACCCATCACGGTGAGTTGGTGTCATGCCAGACCTTTAAGGACAGGGTCCCCTTTGTATGGAGTGTCCACTGCCTTGGACCTGTATAGCGCCCTGCCAGAGCAAACCTGTCATATAGAAATGTGACCAAGGTGCTGGATCCCAGGGCCCAGCTCTCCTGAGAGAAGTGTTACAGGCAAAACCTTGTGTCTTCCGTACCGAGGCTCGGGTACCATCCACTTTAGCCTTAGTTTCTGGCTCTTTGAATGGATCAGATTGCATAGCTCCTTGACCCTGTCCAGGACCATCTATGGAGCACTTTTTTGCACAACATTAACCATGACCAACACCTTTAGACACTGGCAAAAAAACTGAGGTACTCCCTGCATGGGATGGGTTATATAGGAGGGGACTTCCTGTCTTTGATTATGCCAGTGTCCATCACCTGAAGGTGGGCGTATAACCCATATAGTAATTACTATAGTGCTCTGTGTCCCTTGATGTACGATAAAGAAAAGGAAAGAATGTAAAGCAAACCCTGAAAGATGGTGAAGAAAAAAAAAAAAAAAAAAACACGACCCCTATTCACTGCAGCACTTTACAACTTTTTAAACACAAGTGTGCCAATAGGTACCCTGGATGGTTTTGGATCCTAGCAATGCCCCCAGGCAGTAAATAAAATATGAAGCAATGAAGAAGAAAATCAGCAATAGCAGCCTACACCTTTCACTTAACCAGAACCCCCAACCATCCCAGATCCCAAATGATGGTACTAGGCTCAGACTCACACTCCTTTTTACCATTCTAAAAGAGGAGTCTATGGGACTTTGTATGAGGAAATGACGTTGTCATCAGTCTCCATCCCTATTAAAATATACAAAAGAGAACAAGGAAGTGGTATTTTAAAGCGGTGTTCCAGCCGAAATTTTTTTTTTGTAAAAGTCAGCAGCTACAAACACTGCAGCTGCTGACTTTTAATAAGGACACTTACCTGTCCAGGGAGCCCGCGATTTGCCCCTGAGGCCAATCCGTCCATCGGTGCTGGCGCCGCCATTCGAACTAAGGGAAACAAGCAGTGGATCCTTGCGGCTTCACTACCTGTTTCCTACTGCGCATGCGTGAGTCACGCAGTGCTTTGTGAATGGCCGGCTGTCTTCTGGGACACACAGGTCCCAGTAGACAGCGCGCCCCATTTCCCAGAAAACAATGCGAGGGAGGACGAGAACGAGGAGCTCCGCAGAGAGGGAAGTGGCAGATTAGGACGACTGCCTAGCAACAGGCGTTTCTGGTAAGTAAAATTTTTTTTTTCACATTTTTTAAAGAGATTTAAAGGAGTGTGTTAATGTTAATTTTTTTTTAAGGGTGGACCTCCGCTTTAAATGAAGCATGTGGAGGGTCAAGTGTTGTGTGGTGTTATAATTAAAATATCTATAATATATGTAAACAAGTAGGACATTTGTCTCATAATAAGTGGTCCTTTTTACCATGTTGCAGCCATGTCCACCTTTCATCTCAGCGCACTTAAGCTGGCCATAGATGAGTAGAAATTTGAATGAAATTTTTTTGGGAAAAGAACGTTCCATGATAGTTTGTTCATTTTTCCAATCATCAAATTGATGTTCGTTTTCAACCGCAATGATGAGAAAATTCGAAGGAGCAGGATGGAACATTTTTCTCAAAGGAACAAATTTCAAACAGCGTAGGTGGTTTTCATTCGGTAAAGACCATTCATTCCAAAATCAAATGTTAAAAGGAAACACAATCTTTGGAGTGACATTAGAATGTTCTGCAAATTTTCTTATGAATTTCCATAAGAATTTTTGTTCAAAACTCTATCTGTCTACAGCCAGCGTTTCTGTGCCTTGTTTCTTCTCCACATCGGTCTTTCCCCCTTTATCTCTTCTAATGTTAGGAGGTATGATTATCATTATTACTGTGAGAAAATCCTCCCTCCTCTGTACTCTGATCTTGGTTTCAAATATCACTGATGCAGTCCACCCTCACCATGTGTAGGAGGATGTGACCCTCCCAACTATATTCTTCCACGTTGTCAGAGAACTTCATTTGTTTGCCTCGTCTGCTGTCAGCGATGGCGTTTGCTGATCTGAGAGCTGGGCTGGAATGTTCCGTCTGTCTGAACATTTATACAGATCCTGTAATACTGAAATGTGGACACAACTTCTGCCGGGTCTGTATTGATCGTGTGCTGGATACACAGAGGGGGTCTGAAAGATATCCCCATCCTGAATGCAGAGAGAGGACTCCGGATTGGCCTGCACTGCAGAGGAACATAACACTACGTAACATTCTGGAGAATTTCCTGTCCGTTCAGTCAGATCAGGAAGAGTCCGGGGTCTTCTGTACTTACTGTGTGGACTATCCTGTACTTGCTGTTAGATCCTGTCTGCACTGTGAGGTTTTCATGTGTGATAAACACCTGAGAGTCCACAAAAAGTCCCCAGAACACGTCTTATGTGACCCCACCTTGTCCATGGAGAGCAGGAAATGCTCCGTCCATAAGAAGATCCTGGAGTATTACCGCACTGAGGATTATACTTGTGCGTGTATGTCTTGTGTGATTGGAGGACATAAAGAACATGAGATGGAGTCACTGGATGAGGCTTCTGAGAAGAAGGACACACTGAGGAATGTTCTGCAGAAACTTCTTTTAATTTCTTTATTTTTCTCTTTTTCTTTCTTTTAAACAAGGAAAAAAAAAAAAACTTAAATGAACAATCTTTCCATAGCTTTACATTTCATTCCTGTGTATATACAGCACAAGATACAATAAATCAATACATTCGATTCCCTCTATACCTGATCTTTCCTATAATGATATCCAATGGGGCTAAAAAAAAAAAAAAAAAAAAAAACACTAAGTAAGAAGGGGAAAAAAAAACAAAAGAACAAAACAAAACAGGAGATTAAGTGGGGAAATGTTCCCCTCTAAATTCCACCTCCAGTACTGTTACTGTATGCCCGTCCTGGGACAACACTATACCAAGATCTGGCCGGTATGTGACTACTACCTTTAGTATTCCAACTTCAACCCTTATTTGTAGTCCATTTTCATTGCTCTCCTTGCTCCCCCCTCCCCCCCCCAAAAAAAAAAAAAGTTCCCATTTTCATCTCCTCCTCACCCCCCCCCCCCCCCCCACCTCCTCTCTAAGTTGTATCAATTCTCTTTTTTCCTTCCTCTGAAGAAATATAGCAATTCCGTGGTGTCCAAATTTCTGAGTAGATTCCTCTTTTTTTTCCTGGCTGTCCATACTAGGTCTTCCATCCTGTTCACTTCCTCTACTTTCCTAAGCCACATACTCACAGTAGGTGGTTGTGTCTGTTTCCACATAAGTGGTATGCATGCCTTGGCTGCATTCACTAAATGACACAGGATAGAATTCCTATATGTTTTCCTCGGGATCTCTGACACATGCAGAAGAAATAACGCTGGATCTTTGCGTATTTCTACCTCACTAAATTTTTTAATGATCTCCCGTACCTCCTTCCAGAATTTCTCAACTCTCGGGCAGGACCAAAAAACATGTAGCAGGGTTCCCTGTTCCCTCTGACATCTCCAACATTCATTTGATATATTCGGAAAACACCTTTGAAGTATTTCTGGGGTTCTATACCATTGTGATATAATTTTATAATTTGTTTCCTGTAATTTTGTACATGATGCTGTTTTAAATATGGATTGTATCATATTTATTTTCTGATCCTCCGAAAAGGTCCTCCCCAGATCTATTTCCCATTTTCGAAAGAAGGGCAACTGAAAGTTCTCCGGTGGTTTAGACAGTAATGCATACATTTTAGATACTGCATGCGTGATTGGCTCCTTTTCCATACAACATTTCTCAAATGGCGTAAGACTACAGTCCAAAAGACCTGGCAATATCCCGGTACTTAAAAAGTGTTTTAAATGCGCCGCTTGCCAGAAATCTAATTGAAAAGGGCCTTTTCTGTACATCAATTCCTGCAGTGTTGGCCATTTACCTGATCTCATGAAGTGTGAAGCCTGATATAATCCTCGTTTCATCAGTACCTCGAAAGGTCCTTTCTGTGTACCTGGTATGAATTGCGGGTTACCTAATATAGGTACCAAAGGTGAGTTCTGTGTAGATATCCTATCCTTGGATAAGAGATTATAGCATACTAGGGATGAGCTTCGAGTTCGAGTCAAACTCATGTTCGACTCGAACATTGGCTGTTCGCAAGTTCACCGAACAGCGAACAATTTGGGGTGTTCGCAGCAAATTCGAATGCCGCGGAACACCCTTTAAAAGTCTATGGGAGAAATCAAAAGTGCTAATTTTAAAGGCTAATATGCAAGTTATTGTCATAAAAAGTGTTTGGGGACCTGGGTCCTGCCCCAGGGGACATGGATCAATGCAAAAAAAAGTTTTAAAAACGGCCGTTTTTTCAGGAGCAGTGATTTTAATAATGCTTAAAGTCAATCAATAAAAGTGTAATATCCCTTTAAATTTCGTACCTGGGGGGTGTCTATAGTGTGTCTGTAAAGGGGCGCATGTTTCCTGTGTTTAGAACAGTCTGACAGCAAAATGACATTTTGAAGGAAAAAACTCAGTTAAAACTACCCGCGGCTATTGCATTGCCGACAATACACATAGAAGTTCATTGATAAAAACGGCATGGGAATTCCCCAAAGGGGAACCCCGAACCAAAATTAAAAAAAAAAAATGACGTGGGAGTCCCCCTAAATTCCATACCAGGCCCTTCAGGTCTGGTATGGATATTAAGGGGAACCCCGGCCAAAATTTAAAAAAAAAAATGACGTGGGGTTCCCCCTAAATTCCATACCAGACCCTTCAGGTCTGGTATGGATTTTAAGGGGAACCCCGCGCCAAAAAAAAAAAAAAAAACGGCGTGGGGTCCCCCCAAAAATCCATACCAGACCCTTATCCGAGCACGCAACCTGGCAGGCCGCAGGAAAAGAGGGGGGGACGAGAGTGCGGCCCCCCCTCCCTCCTGAACCGTACCAGGCCACATGCCCTCAACATTGGGAGGGTGCTTTGGGGTAGCCCCCCAAAACACCTTGTCCCCATGTTGATGAGGACAAGGGCCTCATCCCCACAACCCTGGCCGGTGGTTGTGGGGGTCTGCGGGCGGGGGGCTTATCGGAATCTGGAAGCCCCCTTTAACAAGGTGACCCCCAGATCCCGGCCCCCCCCCTGTGTGAAATGGTAAGGGGGTACATAAGTACCCCTACCATTTCACGAAAAAAGTGTCAAAAATGTTAAAAATGACAAGAGACAGTTTTTGACAATTCCTTTATTTAAATGCTTCTTCTTTCTTCTATCTTCCTTCATCTTCTGGTTCTTCTGGTTATTCTGGCTCTTCTGGTTCTTCCTCCGGCGTTCTCGTCCAGCATCTCCTCCGCGGCGTCTTCTATCTTCTTCTCCTCGGGCCGCTCCGCACCCATGGCATAGGGGGGAGGCTCCCGCTCTTCTCTTCTTCTTTTCTTCTCTTCTGTTCTTCTTCATTTTCTTCTCCGGGCCGCTCCGCAATCCATGCTGGCATGGAGGGAGGCTCCCGCTGTGTGACGGCGCTCCTCGTCTGACAGTTCTTAAATAACGGGGGGGCGGGGCCACCCGGTGACCCCGCCCCCCTCTGACGCACGGTGACTTGACGGGACTTCCCTGTGGCATTCCCCGTGACGTCACAGGGAAGTCCCGTCAAGTCACCGTGCGTCAGAGGGGGGCGGGGTTCACTGGGTGGCCCCGCCCACCCGGTTATTTAAGAACTGTCAGACGAGGAGCGCCGTCACACAGCGGGAGCCTCCCTCCATGCCAGCATGGATTGCGGAGCGGCCCGGAGAAGAAAATGAAGAAGAACAGAAGAGAAGAAAAGAAGAAGAGAAGAGCGGGAGCCTCCCCCCTATGCCATGGGTGCGGAGCGGCCCAAGGAGAAGAAGATAGAAGACGCCGCGGAGGAGATGCTGGACGAGAACGCCGGAGGAAGAACCAGAAGAGCCAGAAGAACCAGAAGAACCAGAAGATGAAGGAAGATAGAAGAAAGAAGAAGCATTTAAATAAAGGAATTGTCAAAAACTGTCTCTTGTCATTTTTAACATTTTTGACACTTTTTTCGTGAAATGGTAGGGGTACTTATGTACCCCCTTACCATTTCACACAGGGGGGGGGCCGGGATCTGGGGGTCACCTTGTTAAAGGGGGCTTCCAGATTCCGATAAGCCCCCCGCCCGCAGACCCCCACAACCACCGGCCAGGGTTGTGGGGATGAGGCCCTTGTCCTCATCAACATGGGGACAAGGTGTTTTGGGGGGCTACCCCAAAGCACCCTCCCAATGTTGAGGGCATGTGGCCTGGTACGGTTCAGGAGGGAGGGGGGGCCGCACTCTCGTCCCCCCCTCTTTTCCTGCGGCCTGCCAGGTTGCGTGCTCGGATAAGGGTCTGGTATGGATTTTTGGGGGGACCCCACGCCGTTTTTTTTTGGCGCGGGGTTCCCCTTAAAATCCATACCAGACCTGAAGGGTCTGGTATGGAATTTAGGGGGAACCCCACGTCATTTTTTTTTTTTAATTTTGGCCGGGGTTCCCCTTAATATCCATACCAGACCTGAAGGGCCTGGTATGGAATTTAGGAGGACTCCCACGTCATATTTTTTTTTTAATTTTGGTTCGGGGTTCCCCTTTGGGGAATTCCCATGCCGTTTTTATCAATGAACTTCTATGTGTATTGTCGGCAATGCAATAGCCGTGGGTAGTTTTAAATGAGTTTTTTCCTTCAAAATGTCATTTTGCTGTCAGACTGTTCTAAACACAGGAAACATGCGCCCCTTTACAGGCATACTATAGACACCCCCCAGGTACGAAATTTAAAGGGATATTACACTTTTATTGTTTGACTTTAAGCATTATTAAAATCACTGCTCCTGAAAAAACGGCCGTTTTTAAAACTTTTTTTTGCATTGATCCATGTCCCCTGGGGCAGGACCCAGGTCCCCAAACACTTTTTATGACAATAACTTGCATATAAGCCTTTAAAATTAGCACTTTTGATTATTCATGTTCGTGTCCCATAGACTTTAACGGTGTTCGCATGTTCGAACGAACTTTTTTCCTGTTCGCATGTTCTGGTGCGAACCGAACAGGGGGGTGTTCGGCTCATCCCTATAGCATACCTGTAGTGTAGGACCTATTGTTGGATGCAACTTAGATTAGATGCAAGATTTCTATAGCACCAAGGTGCTCTATGTAATAACTCCCTACACTGTGCTTGCTCTAGACTAGGCCAAATCTCCATGTTGGCACTAATCCAACAGTCGGCTTAGATGTACTGCCTGATAATATTTATACATGTCGGGTACCGCCAACCCCCCATATTGTTTTGGTAATGACAATAATGTCCTCCTGATCCTTGGCTGTCTATGCACCAACAATTTGACCCTTATGGGTTTTCCTGATGAACTGTTTTCTAAAAGCTTTACTGGGTAATATCTGGGTTTGTTCATGAGCTGCAGTATGTAGTACCTAGGATGACTACACGGGACTTGTTTATGACCGCCCTTTTTTGTTCATTATGCACTTATGTTTACCCTTGGAAGGCATCCAGGTATATGCATGCTATATATGTGTTATTTATGAATGTATACCTCCTTTGTATTTATGTCGCGCTCTCAGCACAGCTCTATCGGCACTATTGCATGCAAATGTGCGGCCGCTCAGCGCCAAAGCCCGGGCCTCCGAGGGGCCACATATTTGCGTGCACTCGGTGCAAAGAGGTTAAAAATGTATATCTTTATTTAACCACTTCCGATCCGGGCCATTGCCAAATGACGGCAACAGCGCGGATCTACATTACCGGGACGACGTCCATTGACGTCGTCCCGTGCACGAGCGGCCTGCGCGCCCCCTGCAGGGCGCGCGTGGCACGCTCGGTGATAAGCGAGTCTATGAGACTCGCCTGATCACAGATCAGAGTAAGGGGTCGGTCCCGACCCCTTACCACATGATCAGCTGTCAGACAATGACAGCTGATCATGTGATGTAAACAGAGCCGGTAATTGGCTATTTTTCCTCCTCGCACTGACAGCATGAGGAGGAAAAAAAACCCGATCACAGGCGGCCATGAGAGGGACATCAGTCCCGATCACGGCGATCATCTGCCCCAACAGCAATAGGCAGCAGTGCCGCCTACCAGTGCCCACCAGCATCATCCATCAGTGCCCACAGTGCCATCCATCAGTGCCATTTATCAGTGCCCACAGTGCCACACATCAGTGCCACCCATCAGCGCCCACAGTGCCACCCATCAGTGCTACTCATCAGCGCCCACAGTGCCACCCATCAGTGCCCACATCAGTGCAACAACAGTGCTGCACATCAGTGCCACCTATCAGTGCCCATCAGTGTCACCTACCAGTGCTCATAAGTGCCCATCAGTGCCGCCCATCACTGCTCATCAGTGCAACCCATCAGTGCCCCCCATCAGTGCCGCCCATCAGTGCCCCCCATCAGTGGTACCTATCAGTGCCCATCAGTGCCACCTATCCGTGCCACCCATCAGCGCCCATCAGTGGCCATCAGTGCCGCCTTATCTGTGCCCATCAGTACCGCCTTATCTGTCCCCATCAGTGCTGCCTTAACTGTGCCTATCAGTGCCGCCTTAACTGTGCCTATCCGTGCCCATCAGTGTAGCCTATCAGTGCCCACCAGTGCCGCCTCATAAGCGCATATCAATGAAGGAGAAAATTACCTGTTTGCAAAATTTTATAACAAACTATGAAACATGATTTTTTTTTCAAAATTTTGCATCTTTTTTTGTTTGTTTAGCAAAAAATAAAAATCCCAGCTGTGATTAAATACCACCAAGAGAAAGCTCTATTTGTGGGTAAAAGATGATAAAAATTTCATTTGGGTACAGTGTTGTATGACCGCGCAATTGTCATTCAAAGTGCGACAGCGCTGAAAATTGGTCTGGGCAGGAGGGGGGTTTAAGTGCCCAGTAAGCAAGTGGTTAATCTATCAAACGGAATCAATTCCTATAAATGTACACATTTCAGCCTCCTACATAGACCTTAGTCATAATAAAATCACTATGCCTAAACAACTCTTCAAGGAGAAGTCCAGCCTAACACTATAATCGCTACATCTATAGACATCCATGATCTAATGCCCCATACACACGATCGGATTTTCCGACAACAAATGTTGGATGTGAGCTTGTTGGCCGAAAGTTCGACCGTGTGTACGCTCCGTCAAACATTTGTTGTCGGACTTTCCGCCAACAAATGTTGGCTAGCAGGTTTTCAAATTTTCTGCCAACAAATTTTGTTGTCGGACTTTACGATCGTGTGTACACAAGTACATCGCACAAAAGTCCACGCATGCTCGGAATCAATGCTCACCAAACACAACATTAGCAGAAGGAGCCCGAAGGGTGGCGCATGGCTACTGAACTTCCTTTTTATCAGCTTGCCGTACATCTTGGACGTCACTACGTTCGTAATTGTTGGCCAACATTTGTGTGACCGTGTGTATGCAAGACAAGTTTGATCCAACAACCTTCGAACAAAAATCCAAAGTTTTGTTGTCGGAAGATCCGATCGTGTGTACGGGGCATTAGACTAACCCATCTAACACTGTAAAGAAGATATCGTTATACATACTTTTTTTGAAGCGGCTCCAGGCCGGTCTCCAGCGGTAGAAGCTCTGCAGGGGACACGGCCGACAATGGCTGTGAAATGAATGGGGAGTGAGGTCACCAATAGACTTACTATAGGGCTTCCATTGTCAGCTGCCTCCTCTGCACCCTCCTCGACAGCGAAGCTGCTGCTGACAGCTCAGCGTGGGACCGGAAGGGCTTCAAACAAGATATGTATACGGATTTCTTCTTTACAGGGCTAGATAGGTAAGTGTTAGATCATAGATGTCTATATTATAAAACAATTGACCTGATTGGGCCCCACAGTTACCATAACCATGTCTCCATCCCTGTATAAGCATAAAAAAGCAAAAGAGAGGGGTAGTGGGACTTTAAATGAGGCATGGGTATGTCTTTGAGATGGTCTAGGATACCTTAAATTATATTAACTATCACCACCCCATAAGGGGCTTTTTAGCTGTATAGCCATAGAGAATTGCTGATCAAGAAAATGCATAGACATCAGTTCATGAGTAATAATAATAATATATAATGCATCATAATATACAATACATAAATCATGCACATTGAGGCATAATAAAAATAGTAGTCATGTTGATAAAAACGTTGTTTATAAACGCTGTTTATAAGATATTGACATAATTGATACAGGCAATAGAATGGATATACAAAAAAGGTGAACAAGGTATTCCGGATAACAATGTTAGTAAAACTGGTATGCGATAGAATTCATAGATGAAACAAACTTGAAATGGCAACCCTGAGTGTAGACTCTACGCGTTTCATGGCGTTTAAAGCCAATCATCAGGAGTGGGATGCATCCAGAGATGACTAGAATAAATAAATAAAAAGGTAAATAGATCATTGGAGTCTAGATTTAAATCATGCTTTCAAAGGGCAAAGCGGGTATTTTAGAATATATATAAATGCACATTACCTTTTGGCAACAACCCAGTACATAACCCAACAGTCCAATTATGGAATAGTGAAGGTGGCCCTGAGAGAGCTGTCTCCCCCGGGGTTGAGGCCAAGGACACACAAGGCTGACCCCCAAACCGAGAATCTCCATGGGAGCTGGAGAATCGAAGATGGGGTGGAGAGGAACAGCAGCCAAGGAGAGAGCCAGACAGCTAAAACACACTTCCCAGGTAGGAGGCATACAGGTATGGGCCACAGATGAAATTCTTTGTTATACATTTTTTCCTCATTATCTTTATTTTATTTTATTTTTATATATATATTATTTTTTTTCTTTTTCTTTTTATTTATTACAGAATTTCATCTGTGGCCCATACCTGTATGCCTCCTACCTGGGAAGTGTGTTTTAGCTGTCTGGCTCTCTCCTTGGCTGCTGTTCCTCTCCACCCCCTCTTCGATTCTCCAGCTCCCATGGAGATTCTCGGTTTGGGGGTCAGCCTTGTGTGTCCTTGGCCTCAACCCCGGGGGAGACAGCTCTCTCAGGGCCACCTTCACTATTCCATAATTGGACTGTTGGGTTATGTACTGGGTTGTTGCCAAAAGGTAATGTGCATTTATATATATTCTAAAATACCCGCTTTGCCCTTTGAAAGCATGATTTAAATCTAGACTCCAATGATCTATTTACCTTTTTATTTATTTATTCTAGTCATCTCTTGATGCATCCCACTCCTGATGATTGGCTTTAAACGCCATGAAACGCGTAGAGTCTACACTCAGGGTTGCCATTTCAAGTTTGTTTCATCTATGAATTCTATCGCATACCAGTTTTACTAACATTGTTATCCGGAATACCTTGTTCACCTTTTTTGTATATCCATTCTATTGCCTGTATCAATTATGTCAATATCTTATAAACAGCGTTTATAAACAACGTTTTTATCAACATGACTACTATTTTTATTATGCCTCAATGTGCATGATTTATGTATTGTATATTATGATGCATTATATATTATTATTATTACTCATGAACTGATGTCTATGCATTTTCTTGATCAGCAATTCTCTATGGCTATACAGCTAAAAAGCCCCTTATGGGGTGGTGATAGTTAATATAATTTAAGGTATCCTAGACCATCTCAAAGACATACCCATGCCTCATTTAAAGTCCCACTACCCCTCTCTTTTGCTTTTTCATAGATGTCTATAGATGCAGGGATTTTAGTGTTAGGCTGGACTTCTACTTTAAATATTGTAGGGAACAAGTGTGCAGGGAAGGGAAGTGCAAAGCAATTGTGGGAAACAATCACAGCAGTGATTAAAGCAGCATGCTCAGTAATAGCAAATTAGTAATATGTAGTGCTGCCCCATTTTTATACTAATACCACTTCATAATGAAATATAGGGAAAGAGAAACACAAAATACAAAAATAAAAATATATAATGAAAAAAAAGTAAACACCTACATACCACCAGGGAAGAACATAAAATAAATAGAATAAACACATGACAGACCACCAGGGGAGGAGGAAAAGCAAAAACCTGACAGACTATCAGGGGAAGAGGAAAAATAAACACCTACAGACCACCAGGGGAGGAAAAAAAACACAGTAAACACCTGACAGACCATGGATTTCTTATTTTTGCTTTACGGACTTTGATAGCTTCATCGTTCTTTTCGTACCCTTGTGTTATTTTGTATACTGGTTTTTGTTAACCTCTGTACTGTATCCATTTTTTACAACTTAATAAAAGTTTGTAAAAAAAATAAAATAAAAAACAAATATGTAAACATGTATTGTACATATTTTTTGTGTGTACTAAATAGTTAACTAAAAAGCTGAGCAAAAAAAATCTGGAATCTGAGCAAAGCACATACATCTGTAGTGTTTACTTATCTCTCTCCAGTGCATCATTTCTCTCTGGTGCTTCGTTCCTCTGTTATCAGCATAAGTCACTTCTGCGAAGCTTTCCCAACACTTGAGATACATTTGTGTCGGATGGGGGGGGGGGGCTCAGACAGCTGCCAGAAACCATGAATCGGACTGAGACAAAAGTACAGTCAAATCACACTTGTTTAATAATAATAATAATAAAAAGGTAAACAGAGTAAACATAGTCAAAACATAGCCAGAGTTCAGGAACTGTAATGGATAGTCAGACAAGCCAAAACGCCAGGGAGCCAGAGGACAGCGTAGTAGAACAGCAAGCAGGATCTGGAGCCAGAAGGAATGTCAGCCAAGCAAGTGTTTACCAGGAACACAGGAGAGCATCATCATCTTGGCTGGGCGGCTTAAGTAGGCAGGACTGACGGGCAGAATATCATCAACAGGCAAGTCACTGTGGAGAGATAGGAGCTGGCAATTAGCCGACAGCTGAGCGGCCAGCTTTGAGAAGGAAGGGCTGAGCCCAGCCCTGACAACAGCCTGTCTATTCTGAACACAGTTCTTCTGCTGCGTGGAGGAGGGTGTGTTCCTTTCCTCCAATCAGCTCTCACACACTGTTACTGCAGTCTCTCCACCCCCTCCTCTGTACTCCTGACAGATGAAGAAAGATTTTAACACTTTTCTGCCCTTTCGAAGGAGTGTAAGGAAGAGAAGACTACAGATAAACAGATACAACTTATGTAGGAGGATTTGTTTCTTCTCTGTGTATCATCTTAGGCTGTTCACTTCACTGGGTATATGAGAGGGTTTACAACCACTTTAAGAAAATTTTGTTTTAGCTACATATATATATATATATATATATATATATATATATATATATATATATATATATATATATATAAAATTATGACTCTTTTTTTTTAATTTTATTTCCGTAGAGCTGAATTGATGAACCAAGTTTTCAATCAAGTTGGTCTCCATAAACACAACTGAATCACATGGAAGCCGAGTAATATGGGCATGACTGAAAGGCTTTACTACAGTTTACTAAAGGATTCAAACAGGACACGAGTCAACTCAAAGTTCTTAATGTCATAAATACTCTTCAGCATTGATCCAGCCTCAGAGGACAACGGGAGTCATTTCAGTGTTATGAAAGTGACAATGGCTTTACAGCAATGTGGAACCCATTCATACAAAAGAGAAGTCATGTCAGAAGCTACTTCTTGTTTTGAGCATGAAAAAGGTTTTACAATGAAGGCAAAGCATATCACACACCAGGATGGTCACAATAGAAAGAGACCATTTCAGTGTTCTGAACGTGACAAAGCTTTTGCAGTAAAGTCACAGTTCATCATACATGAGAGGATTCACACTGGAGAAAGGCTATATCAATGTTCTGAATGTGAAAAAGCTTTTTCAGAGAAGTCAAACCTTGTCAGACATGAGAGAGTTCACATTAGAGAAAAGCCGTTTCAGTGGTCTTATTGTGATGAAACATTTACAAGGAAGCCAAGCCTTATCCGACATGAGAGGCTTCATGCTGGAGAGAAGCCATACCAGTCTTCTGATTGCAACCAAGCTTTTACATCAAAGCCATACCTTGTCAGACCTCAGATGGTTCACAGTGTAAAAAAACCATATCAGTGTTCTGAATGTGACAAAGCTTTTTTAGTGAAGTCAAGCCTTATCTCACACGAGAGGGTCCACACTGGAGAGAAACCATTTCAGTGTTTGGAATGCAGTAAAGCCTTTACAGTAAAGTCAGGCCTTATCAGACACGAGAGGGTTCACATTGAAGAGAAGTCATATCAGTGCTCAGAATGTATTCTGCTTCATTGCTCATTCCACTCCCTTCTCAACACATTTTCACCCCCAGGCCCCCTTTTTCCTTTTCTGTGCCTTCTCCTCCGTTTTTCCCTTTTCTTCTACTTTCCCCTCTCACCCAATATCTGTGACGTACTGTATTGAGAACTTAGGTCCTCCCCCTGTCCATCTACTGACTGTTTTGTATGAGTCACTCCTCCGACATTTCTGTCCTTTACACCTCCACTTTTTGTAAACTGGATCCTCATACTAACCGTACATGGCATTAGACAACAGTTCATTTTTTGCTCTATCCATTACCCCACTAATTTCTTTCCTTGTCCTACCAATTTTATTATCCTCATTCAGTAAAATATCAATTGGTTTGGATTTGTCCCCCATCGCCCTACAGTCCTCTACACTTTTTCAACAAGGTTCATTCCTTGTAAATACTTTCCTCCCTCTTCCATTCTGTTTTTTCCATTACTTATCTTCTCGTTTTCTATCTTCTCGCTTCACTCATTTATTCTGTTTTTCTTTAGTCAAAGAAACACTGATTCAATTCAGGGCTAAAGTTTTCTTCCTTTATTTATATTTTTTTCATTTTATTTTCTTTAGCTAAGGAAATGTACTAATTCAATTCAGGGCTAAAGTCTCTTTTATATTTAGTTTTTTCATACCTAATCTAATTTCATCTATATCTGAATCCTTCTTTTTCACATGGCTGCCCATTTCTTTAGCTTAACAAACCACTGATTTAATTCAGGGCTAAAGTTTCTATATCCCTTTACCCTTGTTCATTCCCTCCTTTTTTTGTTTTTCCTCCCAACAATCTTGATTTGTTCGTTTTTCTTTAGCCTGTTGGGCTAAAGCTCGTTATTGCTTATACTCCCTTGCACAGAGAATAGATTCCTGTGCAAGGATTACTAACATATGATGTTCTATGCTCCCTTGCACAGAGCAAGATGCCTGCGCTGGGATTAATAATATATTATATACCAACACATATTTATACTATTGTGTTCTTTGCCATACTGCTATGGCGAAGACACGCTGGCCCCTGTTATTGTCTCTGTATTTTACATTGTGCCGCTCTGGCCGCCCTTCTTTCTTCCTTTTTACACAATGCCATCCGTATGATACATTTGTGATGCTGGGGTCCGTTCAGTCTACTCCCCGGGGCTGCGACGCGCCCAGCCCAGGACCCATTGCCTTCCTGTCATTGACGTGGGCGGGCCCTGGCCTCGGCGCGTCGACGTCATGCCTCCTACACCCCGCCTGCGGTGTCCTGGCCGCCGCGGACGGGATGTTTAGAGTCTTTCCATCTCCGGGCTTTAGCGCTGTGTGGTTGGTCAGGAGGCCGTACCCATCGGGCCCCCCCTCCCCTCACCGCGTCATTATGCCCGCGCGTGACGTTGGCGTGAGCGCGCCGCATGTTTGCGGCTATTTTAGGCTCCATTTGGCTTGGCATCCCACATTTCCGCCATGCATACTGGACTTCTGGCTCGGCTGGGCACCCACCACTCAGGTAACTCCCTCACATTTAGCCACTTCCCCTCACCCATTCCAACTACTTTGGTTCTCTCGTTTATGCCTCACTTTTCCCACCACTCTCACTCCCCTAGTTTTATAGCTCCTTTTCACACACTTAGGGGCACGCTCTATTGCTCCTACCTCACTCATTCCCTAACATTACCATCCTCTATTTCACACTTTCTTACACCTCCATTGTTCATTTTTTTCCCCAGCTCCTCCACATTCCCTGTCCTTGTCGGACGTCCCTGCCTGCCGGTCCTGTGGGTGCCTATGTCACTTGGGCCACTGTGGCCGGCATCAGTGGGGTGCGCTCTCTGCCTCAGCCCCGGGGGAGACTCCATGGACCCAGACTAACATCACATTGCCATACACAAGTCATCACAAACCTACTACTGCACAACCTGTAAGTATGCAGAAGATCATATTTTCAACATATGTTCTCTACAAACACCTATCCATACAATAACAGTTACTCTATTGCTTCTGTTATAGTTTTATTGCATCGGACTCCTGACGATTGGTTTAAAGCCAAGAAACGCGTAGAGTTTAGATCTATTGATGCATCCATTGTCTGTACCATGCATATGTGCTTTTTGTCAATGCATTACCTATTCATGTACTTCGCTTGTCTATACATTGCTGTCAATATGTTTTCAAGTCCAGATCCATTCATGTATACACTGACTGCACAATGTATATATGCTCTTGCAACTGTACAACTATTTATGAACCCTGCTGATCTATACACTGTTGCGAACATGGTTTATTTTGATTTTATATGTGTCCTCTTTCTCATTGGTTGTAGTTGATTTGAATATCTATGCCAATAAAAACTTTTTTTACCATCATTACCTTTTACCATTATCTATGTTGACCCTACTCATTTTACTTTCACTTCATCCATATAACTGTTAACCTATATGTTTTGTTCATTTTTTCACACCCCACCCCCATCATTGGCGCAGCATATTCACCCACGTGCCTCACGCAAAGTCCCGCTTCTGTCCCCCCACTTTGTTACATTTATTTGGGATGGAGACATGTGGGTGTTTCTCTACTACAAGGTGTGGATTGGTCACAACCCCTTTTGAAGTGCTCAGAATGTGGTACAGGTTTTATAGAGAAGTCAGAGCTTATCATACACCAGAGGGTTCACACTAGAAAGGAGCTCTATCACTGTTCTGAATGTGGTAAAGCTTTTAGAATGAGCGCGCAGCTTATCCTACATAAGAGAATCCATACTGGAGAGAAGTCATACCAGTGTTTTGAATGTAATAAAGTTTTTAAAGTGAAGGCAGAGCTTATTGATCAGTGTTGTCAAAATGACAAAGCTTTTGCAGTGAAGGCACAGCTTGTCAGACACAAAAAGGTTCACGCTACAGAGAAGCCATATCAGTGCTCTGAATATGGCAATTCTTTTATAGTGAAGGCAAAGCTTATCGAACATGAAAATATTTCTACTGGAGAGAAGCCATATCAGTGTTCCGAACCTGAAAAAGCTTTTACAGCCATTACACAGCTTATCAGTCACAAAAGGATGCACATTGGGGAGAAGCCATTTCATTGTTCAGATTGCAAAAAAGCATTTACACGGAAGGAAAGCCTTATTAAACACCAGATGATTCACGCTGGAGAGAAACCAAATCAGAGTTCTGAGCATAACAGAGCTTCTTTGCAGAAGTTAAACCTTATTGCACACAAGAGGATTCATGATGGAGAGAAACTATTTCACTGTTCTAAATGTGACAAAATTTTTAGAAAGAAGGAAAACCTTATCTTAAACCAGAGGGTTCACACTGGAGAGAAGCCGTATCAGTGTTCTGAGTGTAACAAAGCGTTTTCAAAGAGGTTAAACCTTGTCAAACACAGGAGTCTTCACACTGGAGAGAAGCCATATCAATGTTCAGAATGTGATAACACTTTTATAGCAAAGAGGAGCCTTAACAAACACCAAAGGGTTCACAGGGGAGAGAAGTTGAATCAGTACCCTGAAGCTTTTGCAGAGAAGGGAAACCTAATCATACCCAAAACAGTTCACATTGGAGAGAAGCCATATTCATGTTCTGAATCCGGCAAAGCTTTTACACAGAAGGGACATCTTCTCATACACAAGAGGGTCCACACTAGAGAGAGGCCGTATCAGTGTTCTGAATGTGGTACATCTTTTACACAGAAGGGACATCTTCTCAAACCTGAGAGGGTTCAAACTAGAGAGAAGCCGTATCAATGTTCTGAATGTGATAAAGCTTTTAGTCAGCAGGGACATGTTCTCATAAACAAGATGTTCCACACTGGAGAGAGGCCGTATCAATGTTCTGAACGTGGCAAATCTTATTTAGTGAAGTCAAGCCTTATCATACGCAAAAGGATTCACACTGGAGAGAAGCCATATCAGTGTTTTGACTGTGATAAAGCTTTTACACAGAAGGCACACCTTATCATACACGAGGAGGTCCATGCTTGAAAAAAAAGCTGTATCAGTGTTGCAAATGTGCTTTTTGAGTGAATGCAGAACTTATCAACCACCAGAAAATTCACAATTCTATGCCTCAGCTGCAGAGAAGAAACTCGGGGGGAAGGGGAAGTGTAGAAACTAAGCTGCAAAGAAAGAACTGGAGGTGTCTCATCAGTTTAACACCCCCTGTTATCCCACAAAATAGTGAGAAAATGAAAAGGTATAATGCTGCTTTGAAAAATAAACTAAAATCTGTTAGCAAGTAAGAATGAAATGTGATGGATATATTGACTTTATTACTTGTATCCATCTGGCACACATCTGGAAAGCATTTTACCTTTTGAGATACTTTTTGGACAACCACCAGTGACTGAACTGTGTTTTTCTTCACGATTCTCATCTTTCCCTTGCTTATGAAGCCTTGTCTTAACATGTAATACATTTGCATAATTCACTAACTGGGCTGCATTCCCAAGCATTTCATTTATTGCCAGATCCTAAGCTAGTACATTAATAACTCTGACTCAGTACCAGAGAATGGGTAGCAGTCAAGCAACATGTTGCCAAGCCTTTGCAGCCTGATTAGGAAGGACCCTTCAAGGTTCTGCTGACTATTACTACATCATTTAATCTTGAGACCTTTATGTAAGCCCATCTTACTGACACCTTTCATTACATCTTCCACCTCCTCTCCTGCTTTCCCACGTCACACTTCCTTTTGGTAATGACAGCATTTCAGTCAGAACTGTGTCTGGGGCACCATCCAAGGAGGGCTCACTGTTTGACAAGAAGGCTATTCCATAAGCTGAATTAGACCCTTAAACAGGGAGTTACTTGCTGTTTGATTCTTTTTTGTGATGCATTTTACAGCACTGTCTAAGGCCATATGTTTCATTTAGTTCTGCTGCAGGTCTAGGCATTCCACCCAGTGAAGAATGAATGTCCCTATTATCTCATTTCTCTGTCCAGTTATTGCTCATCTCCGTGGACTAAAAATCTTTGGTGCAATTCACACAGTACAATTACAAGAGATCTGAACTTAAACGGCTGAGTGTGTGGCCATATTGCTACAAGTTTTTCCAAAGGGGTGGAAATTTCTATGACTGGAATTCCCTTTCATGACTCTGAGTGGACAGATCTCTTTTTCAGCAAATGTTTGTTTTGAGAAGAATACTTCTAGTCCCTGAAAATAGTATGACATTAGCCTTATGCCCTGTACACACGGTCGGACATTGATCGGACATTCCGACAACAAAATCTGGAGATTTTTTCCGACGGATGTTGGCGTAAAACACGTATGTCGGAACTATAAACGGGGCAGTAGCCAATAGCTTTAGTCTCTTAATTTATTCTGAGCATGCATGGCATTTTGTGCGTCGGATTTGTGTACACACGATCTGAATTTCCAACAACGGATTTTGTTGTCGGAAAATTTTATAGCAAGCTCTCAAACTTTGTGTGTCAGAAATTCCGATGGAAAATGTGTGATGGAGCCCACACACGGTTGGAATTTCCGACAATAGGGTCCTATCACACATTTTCGGAAAATCCGACTGTGTGTACAGGGCATTAGAGTGTAACAATGGGCAAAATAAAAAGTTGCACGTAATCTGTCATTAACATAGTAAGCTTTGCTTTCCTGTAATATAGTTTTATTATTCATGAATTGATCTATTATAATTCTGCTTCCTTTAAGAGACCAAGCTATTCAATAAAAGTGTCAGTTGGAAGCATTGGGGTATACCATATAACACTAGGGTGCTGGCAATGAGCCCAAGGGACCTGGATTCTGAAGGTTTAAAATAGTCTTGGGTGGAATGAAGCCTTCAAGCCAGAGTCCAGGTCTTATAGAATACCAGCAGGGTATGTGTAAACCTCAGTGCTCTCCATCAGGAGATGGTCATGGGCTTCATCCAGGAGATTGGCATACTCCCATTAAGAGAGGATCTCTTCTCAGGAGACAACACTTTATGTTGGAGAGATTCCTTACCTATAGGACTGAGAGATTCCTGTTGCCTGGCTATGTGTTAAGGGAAGGCCTGAAAAATCCAACAGCTCCTACATGAGTAAGTGCTACATAAGCATCATCAACATCATCATCCCACCATGAAATGTTTAAGGCATACGAAGAAGGTAGAAAAAAAAGGGGGGGTAAGCAGGAGGGTTTGGTCTCAAGTGTATGCAACCTACTCATAAATCTCCTAACATAGGAATAGTGTTCTCCTAAATGGAATCCATTAAGGACCATCAGTAATCATGACATCCAGGTAAGAGGAGATATGTTTGAGAGGAAACCAAAAGGCCCATACCTTGGTAAAGATAGAATTCATATTATGTAGTTCATGATTAAGTTCCTCCATGAGGTAAATATGATCCATAACTTGAAGCCATCACTTTATAGGTGGGACAATAGTTTGTTTCCAGTAGGCAGGAATGAGCGATTTGGTACATTCACTATATGTGGGGTAATAGAACACTTATATCAACCTGGTGGATTGCTTGTTCAATGAAGAAGAATCATCCAGGGGTTATTGTTGCAGCCCTACATTTTCTGAATCAGCTATAGGATAGTAGCCCAGTAAGGGCGAATTGAAGGGCATTCTCATCAAATATGATTGTGTGTGACAACCATACCACCACCTCTCCAATACAGAGCCGAAGTTGTGGGGAACATGTGGTGGATTTTGGCAGGTGTGTGGTGTCAATGGGTGTTTTGTCAAGTTACAATTTCCCCATCAATGGGAAAACAGCTTTTAGTTTACTTCAGCCATCCTTGAGGAGATGGATGATGCCTGGGAGAGTTGTAGTACAATAGATTTCTGATCTTCCGTTACTGGCTTTGCAATTTATTTTCCCATTCTTATAGATAGGCTCAGTATGTAGGAGAGACCAGGCTCGATAGGGCTTGATAAAATTGAGAGACACCCTTGGACAGTGAAGTGGTCAGTGAGAAAATATGTACAATGGGGTTTAAATCCCACAAGTGTCTCATAGGTTTGGGGAGAGATTACATGAATTGAGATAACTGTGTGTGTCTCCAGACATCCATAAACATGATCTCAGAAGAGGCATTAAGCATCTCCAGTGTCAAGATTGCTGAGGTCCCCATCATGTGGTGTAATAATAGAGGTTGAGTATGGAGCCAAGTTTTGAAATGGGTGTAAAATAAGCATGGCAAGAAATAAGACCCAGTAGTAGCAATATTGAGGAATTGTGCTGCCAGCCTTGTTTCAGGTGAAGAGAATCCCATACAGCCAAAGATGAAATTGTTAAAGGAGAGGAGTGCAGAGATTATTGAACCTCATTATCATTACATTCCTGTGAGATATTTATTAGTCTGTGTCCCATTTACAGATTTTTCCTCACTTCCTGTCTGGTAAATGTCACTGGCAGGAAGTAATGGGAAATCTCTCTAACAGAACCCTGGATAGCAGTAAAAACCCAACAGTGGTTCTAATCCTTCCCCACTCCATCCACACCTATAAAAAAAAAGTTTTTGACTTGGCATAGACTTTCAAAGAATGTATCACTAATATAACTATAGCAGTGTCAGTGTTGTTGTCACTGATAGCAACCCTGAGATATATGTTGCTGTGCTGAATGTTCTCAAAGTCTCATACTTCTCAGTTTCCCCATCAGTGAGCATGATATTCTACAGAGACACATAATACATTAAGCTGGAAATATGTTGAATACACTGGGAGCCAAAAGAAGATGAGACCAGAGAACAGCAATATATATCAGAGCTCTGCCAACAATCACACCATCTGATTGGTTTCTCCAGGTCTCACACTCCACACTGCTGTGCTGAATAAGATGAGATGTATTAAGGGAAATAAGAGAGAGGAGAATACGGGGTTAATCTGTCACTTTATCTTTCTGAAAGTCTCTAAGGGAAACCAGGGATGCAAATATGTTAAATTCCTTGGGAACCCAAATATATCAGATTGTCTAATTTTTTGCATTGCCTAGAGCAGTGATGGTGAACCTATGGCACGCGTGCCACAGCTGGCACACCAAGCCCTCTCTGTCGGCACGCCAGGGCAATCCCCCAGCCAGGCAGTCACTGGCACTGACGGTGCAGGCATGGAGGAGTTGGCTCCCTTCCTTGCATCAGTGCCAGTGACGTCGGCGGGGGTGGAGGGGGTTTGGACAGCCAGTCATCTTGTCCCATGTGCAATGTTTAGGGGGGTAAAAAATTCCTCCGAAACGGTCCCGACTCTGTTCTGCAGCTTATTACCTCCCCCGAACCCCTACACCTCTGCTAAGGCATTCGGACATTCCTTTCTGCAGGCACCGTATTCCAGCTCCCCCGGTAATGGTCCAGGAGGTGAGTGTAATGGTCAGGTAGTGAGTGCATGTGTCAGGTAGGTGAGTGTATTCCTGAACACTGCATTCTGAGCGAATCTGTCAGGATTGTACGTTTTTGGTCCCTTAGGACTCATTCAGAGGGATGATCAGTCCCATCCTCTGTACAGAGCCACTGGCAGGTTTAATTCTGTGTTGGCATTTTGAAAGAAATACGTTGGTTTTGCATCGTGGTTTGGGCACTCAGGCTCCAAAAGGTTCGCCATCACTGGCCTAGAGGATACAAATATGCAGCGGTCCCCAGGGCCACAATATATGTTGACGCTGTAATGTATCACCATAGAATGGATCATCAATAGAATTCTATTGGATCGCTTTTATAATGGATCCTAATAGAATGTGTCCCCATAGAATGGATCACCAATAGAATTCTAATATAATATGTGCTGGATTTGTGGACTTTAACCCTCATTTTGTGATCGATTATTTTGCCATTTTGTATAAAATATGTTTTTATAGATATTTATTGTTCACCATATATTGGTCACCTGTCCTCAGGAAGGAAGTGCTGGAACTGGAGAGAGTTCAAAAAGGACAACAAAGCTAATAAGGGGGATGGAGGACCTCAGTTTTGAGGAACGACTGCAAACATTAAACTTATTCGCCCTTGACAAGAGAACCCTCAACCTTACCAAGAATGTAACTACGCATGTGACACTTGCCACCACACCAGACAGGGAAATAACAGAGTTTAAAAATGTGGTAGCTTTCACAACGGCTCTTTAATTTCTGAATACAACATGTAGAGAGTCAGCATAACATTTTTTAAATATCTTTTTAATGAAATGGAAAGAAAAATGGCAGAAGACAATATTAACAGAAAAAGAAAAAACTATAAAACGTGTTAGGCTTGTTACTGCAGGTTTAAAGTAGAACCAAAGGCAATTTTTTTATTTTGGATATAGTAAGGGGGGATTATAACCCCTGTCAGTTTTTTTGCCATCTGTGTCCCATTGGGGGGATTTACCTTAACTTCCTGTCCCATAGCGAAACAAGAAGTGAGAGGAAATACCTGCAAATTAAGGGAATTCCTAATTGCTGCCCTCCAAGACACCAGAACTAGTGTCCCCATAAGATTTCCCCTCTAATACTTTGCTTAGTAACATTTGGGATTTTTTTTTACTTTCACTTTCAATGCCAATGGTAAACAGGACAAATAAAAAGGGTGAATCTCCTTAATGGGGGCACAGAAAGAAATAAAAACCTAATAGTTGATCCATCTCTACTCTATCCAAAATGAAAAAAAAAAGTTTTGCCTTTAGTTAGACTTTATTATGCATCAAAAAACATATAAAAAGGGGATATACCGCACTAAATTACGTGACAGTGAAAAAGGCGAAGTGGGAGAGACTGCAGCAATTAACTAGGAGATATAATCCAAGTAGCAAGAAACATAATATATAAATCGCGCTAATCAAAAGTATATTGTGAAATATATTGAGTAATACGCTTGTAGTGTAGTAACACACTAAACAATAAACAAGTCATATGTGTTTAAAACAACAAAAGTTAAACTTAACACATAATCAGTTTAAATAAAAAAAGCAAAAAAATCAGTGACTGAGTAAATAGTAAAGTCCAAAAAAAAGCAGATATGAATTCTCCACCTCCAAGTGATTTGCTGAAACTTTTCTGTGATACACCACACACGGTAGTCTGTGACTCTCTTACTGAATCATTGGGACCACCTATCTCTAGGATGGTCAATCAAAGACAAAAACAGAACATTCCATAGCTCAACTCACCAACCAGTCTGCCAACTGACCAAATTAACCCGTCCAACAGTCTGCATTAAAAACAGAGGTTTAGTTTGCACACGCATGCATAAGCTGTAAGGTCTCTTCACAGCACCCTGTGTATGCTTGCAGTCCTAACGCTACTGAATTTATAAGCGTCTCCACAATGGAAGCACATGCATTAAATGGATAGATGAGGGGCAGGTGGGCCTGGAGGCAGCCCAATTCCCCTTAAAGGAATAGGAGCACACTGGACACCCAGCAAGAGCACAATGGCAGCAAAGGTGTACAGTGTGTCCCCGGACCATATTTACACCAGTAACAAACAAATGGCCCCTGCCCCCACCTATAACTGGCCTTCACAGCAAGAAGCACATGGAAGGGCTATCACATGAAAGACAAAAACAGAACATTCCATAGCTCAACTCACCAACCAGTCTGCCAACTGACCAAATTAACCTGTCCATTTTAACCTGTTCATTCTTTAATGGATGGAATGCCTAGACTTGCAGCAAAATGGAATGAAACACAAGGAACTAGCTGGGCTTAAAATTGTGGTAAACCACATTCATAAAATCTGACCTAGGCACATATAACTGTAGTGTTTACTTATCTCTCTCCAAAGCCCTAAGTGCTGTGTCTTTCTGCTGCTCTGTTGATCTGTTATCAGCATGATAACTTCTGACAAGTTCTTCAACACACGAGATAACAGCAGCTCAAAATTTGTGTTGGGGATAGAACTTAGAGATAGATAAGCAGAGAGCTGGTCTATTCACAATACAGCTCTGCATGTTCCTTCGTACCTTTGCCTATGTGGAGTGGGGGTGTGTGCCTTTCCTCTAATCAGCTCTCACACAGTGTAAGCCCAGAGTTCCCTCCCACTGCTGGAAGAGGAAACAAGATTTCTAACATGATCTACACTTTCTAAGGAATGTAGAAAGCTGAAGACAGCTGATATACAAGTAAAACTTATGTAGGGAGATTTGTTTCATCTCTGTGTATCATCTGAGGCTGATCACTTCACTGGGTATAGGAGAGAGTTTCCATCCATTTTAAGTAATGCTGTCAAACTCATCACATAAAACAGCAGCAAACAGCAAGCAACTTCCTGGTGGAAGGCCTGAGCCAGCTTAGGGATTGACCTTCTCACCAATTAGTGAGGCCTCTTCAGCTGGTGCCTTGTCCACAGTTGAACATGGAATGCTGTCATCACTGAGAGGAGGTGAAATATGGATCACAGGAGGGTAGGTGGAATGCGTAATAGAAGGCATGGGCCAGGTATGATTACCTGGAGCCCTCAAGCTTCACTGAGGCAGTGATAATCAGTAGAACCTGGAAAGGTCTTTCCCAATGAGGCTTCAGAGGCTTGGTAAGATTCTACTTGACCTCTATGAATTAAAAGGCTTTCTAGGTCTGTGTCTGATGGACATCAGCTTAAGCCCGGGTTCACACTATAATGCGCTGCGGACCGCACAGGAGCGCTGTGCGTCCCTGTTCACCATTTCAGGGACGAATCAGGGCTGATTCTATGCCTGAATTCGGCCCTGAAACGCAGCCAAAGACGCACAGCCTTTTTGTGCAGTGCGCACCGCAGCTGCCCCAGAGATATGTGAACCGGCTCCATAGGAAGCCAGTCACATTCTCCTGCTATGCGAATTAGAGGTGCGGGAACGCACCTCTAATTCGCATAGGTGTGAACCCGGGCTTAAACTCAAAGCATCCATCAATTTCTCTCTGTTTGCTCACAGATTTTAGTTATTTTTTATTTTTTAACACCCCCAAATCTTGCATTGTGGCTTAGCTGCTACACTTCTAATAGCCCCCATTCTTCAAGAGTTTTCCCTCTGCAGCTGCGGCTGAAGATTGTGAATCCTCTAGGGTTTAATAAACTCTGCATTCACTCAAAAAAGCTGTCATATTCACAACATTGATATGGATTTTCTCAGGCATGGACCTTCCTGTGCATAATAAGACGTGTCTTCTGTGTAAACACTTTAGTGCATTCAGAACACTAATATGGCTTCTCTTCAGAGTAAAACCTCTCATAATTGATAAGACAACTTTACTATTAAAGCTTTATTACAGATTCGTTGTGAATCCTCTTTTGTTTGACAAGGGTTACCATGCACAAAAAAGCTTTGTTACACTCAGAACACTGATTTAGTTTCTCCTCGGTGTGAAGCCTCTGGTGTACGATTGTTTCCCTTCTGTCTAAAAGTTTTGCCACATTCAGGACAATGAAATGACTTCTCTCCAGTGTGATTCCTCTTGTGTCTGATAAGGTTTGACTTCCATGTAAAATATTTTTGCCATAAGGACAATGAAATGGCTTCTCCCAAGTGTGCATCCTCTTGTGACTGATAAGCAGTGCCTTGCCTGTAAATGTTTTGTCACATTCAGAACACTTATATGGCTTCTCTCCCTTCACTATAAAAGCATTATCACATTCAGAACATTGGAATGGCTTCTCTCCAATGTGGACCATCTTGTGTAGGATAAGCTGTTTGTTCACTCTAAATGCTTTAAAAGCTTTAACATATTCAAAACACTGAAATGTTTTTTCTCCAGTGTGAACCTACTTATGCCTGGTAAGGCTTGACTTTTCTTTAGGCTCGGTTTCCACTATTGCAACCCCAAAGTCACGCGATTTTGCCGCAATTTTCTGCCGCAATTTTTTCCATGATTTTGATGCGACTTGAAGCAATGCCTGTGTATTCTTGAGGTCTATAGACCTCAAGTCGCATCAAAGTGGGACCAAAGTAGTGCAGGGACTACTTTGAAGTTGCTGCGACTTGAAATCGCACAGATATGAACGGTACTCACTGGAAATCATGGGGTAGGACTTGTCATGCGGTTTTGCAGTCCTAAGTCACATGACAAGTCACACTAGTGGAAACCAAGCCTGAAAAGCTTTGTCACATTCAGAACACTGACAGGGCTTCTCTCCAGTGTGGACCTTCCCATGACTGTAAAGATGTTTCTTTTGTTTGAAAGCTTTGCCACATTCAGAACACAGCCCTCTTGGACAGTATAGTAAAAATAAAGTAAACTTTATTTTATACCACACCCCTTTAAACACCTGCTTACTTGCTCAAGGGCTCTCCCGGGCATTTGGATCCAGCAGAGACCTTGGGCACTTTGGTGTATGAGGATAACATAGTCAAAGAGGTCCTGGATTTCTATTTTGTTGTGCATGTGCGTAAAATTTGCCATGTGCCTAGATGTGCATAAGGGCCCTGCCAGGTCCTGGAGGCTGGGTGAAGTCCTTCAGTGCATGTGATGTGCAGTCAAAAATTGTGGCACTGCTGGAAGGAAGGCAGAGCCATAATGAAAGCATAATTGACTCTGCTAATGTTTTTCTTGAATGCCCCCCCCCCCCGCCAAGAGGTTTTGTAACATCGCACGGGCACATTATGACAGACTTACTTTTCAAAGGAAACCCTCCAGCGATGCACTGTCAGTCCTTGGGTCCTTTCATCTTCTTTTGACCTTCCTTCCAGGCTGCAATGATGTCACTCCTGCATATGCACATGGGAATCTCTTCATCATGGCACAGAGGGGTGCCGTAAATGTACTCTGAGCTGCACATACGCAGCTCAGTGTACATTACCGCTGACTGGACAGCAGAAGCATTTATGACTGAAAAAAGCCAATTCTGATCCCACCAGTGTTTTTTTATGAGTTTCATACCACTTTAAGGGACTGAAGTTGCTCTTCAGTATGGATGTAATGCAATAGCTCCTGATGCAATGCCCACTTCCCCTTTTTCCTCACCACCTCTCCTTTCCTTCCCATATCCCTTCTTTGCAGTCTCTTTTTCTTCCTCCCCTTTCTGACATAATCTCCTCTGTCCCTTATTATTCTTTCTCCTTCTTATCTCTTTCTCTCTCTCTCTCTCTCTCTCTCTCTCTCTCTCTCTCTCTCTCTCTCTCTCTCACCTTTGTAGCAAGGTCCCAGGCCTCCTCTAGTCTAATAAAGGGTGACCAAATGTCCCCGGTATCCAGGGACAGTCCCAGGACTGGGGACACTGTCCCCGAAGCCTGTCTGTCCCCGGATTTGTGCCCGGATTGTGGGGCCGATCCTGGGCGGGCAGTGGGCGGGGCCACGTTGGCTGTTCGAGCTCTGTGCACTTGTCATTGTGGCATGTGCAGTAATAATCTCAGAGTAGCTGGAGAGGAGGAGCTGGAGCTGGACTCCTCCTCTGCATTTGTCTGCAAAAGTAGATAGTAGAACTGCCGGCTGCGATCCCCAGGACACATGACCGCCCTCTCCCAGCATCCCGCCACTCTCCTCCTACCTCTACTCCCTCCCCCAATCACTCTCCCAGCAGTGGCAGTGCATGGGGAGAGAACAGGGCCCAATGTTCCTCCCTCTGCCCCCCTTCTGGATGATGTATTGGAAATAATTATGGGTAATGTAGTCCAGAGGGGCAGGATTGCATTGAAAATGAATGGAACTACAAGGAGGGGGTGAGTTTGTGTTATAAAATTAATTAATTAAAAATTAACTAATTTTTCTCCTTCACTGTTGACTGGGCACTGATGAGCTGGCACTGATAGGCTGCACTGATGGGCACTGATAGGCTGTACTGATGGGCACTGCTGGGCTGCACTAATAGGCACTGATGAGGTGGCACTGATATGCTGCCCTGATGAGCACTGATGAGGTGGCACTGATAGGCTGCACTGATGAGGTGGCACTGATAGGCTTCACTGGTGGGCACTGATGAGTTGGCACTGATAGGCTGCACTGATGGGCACTGGTCAGGCTGCATTGCTGGGCACTGGTGAGGCTGCATAGATGGGCACTGGTGAGGCTGCATAGCTGGGGACCAGTGAGGCTGCATTGCTGGGCACTGGTCAGGCTGCATTGATGGGCACTGGTGAGGCTGCATAGATGGGTACTGGTCAGGGTGCATTGATGGGCACTGGTGAGGCTGCATTGATGGACACTGGTCATGCTGCATTGACGGGCACTGGTCAAGCTGCATTGATGGGCACTGGTCAGGCTGAATTGATGGGCACTGGTGAGGCAGCATAGATGGGCACTGGTGAGGCTGTTTTGCTGGGCACTGGTCAGGCTGCATTGATGGGCACTGGTGAGGCAGCATAGATGGGCACTGGTCAGGCTGTTTTGCTGGGCACTGGTCAGGCTGCATTGATGGTCACTGGTCAGGCTGCATTGGTGGACACTGGTCAGGCTGCATAGATGGGCACTGGTGAGGCAGCATTGCTGGGCACTGCTCAATCTGCATTACTGGGCACTGGTCAGGCTGCATAGATGGGCACTGGCGAGGCTGTTTTGCTGGGCACTGATCAGGCTGCATTGATGGTCACTGGTCAGGCTGCATTGATGGGCACTGGTGAGGCTGCATAGATGGGTACTGGTCAGGCTGCATTGCTGGGCACTGGTGAGGCTGCATAGATGGGCACTGGTGAGGCTGCATAGCTAGGGACTGGTGAGGCTGCATTGCTGGGCACTGGTCAGGCTGCATTGATGGGCACTGGTGAGGCTGCATAGATGGGTACTGGTCAGGGTGCATCGATGGGCACTGGTGAGGCTGCATTGATGGACACTGGTCAGGCTGCATTGACGGGCACTGGTCAGGCTGCATTGATGGGCACTGGTCAGGCTGAATTGATGGGCACTGGTGAGGCAGCATAGATGGGCACTGGTGAGGCTGTTTTGCTGGGCACTGGTCAGGCTGCATTGATGGTCACTGGTCAGGCTGCATTGATGGGCACTGGTGAGGCTGCATAGATGGGTACTGGTCAGGGTGCATTGATGGGCACTGGTGAGGCTGCATTGATGGACACTGGTCAGGCTGCATTGACGGGCACTGGTCAGGCTGCATTGATGGGCACTGGTCAGGCTGAATTGATGGGCACTGGTGAGGCAGCATAGATGGGCACTGGTGAGGCTGTTTTGCTGGGCACTGGTCAGGCTGCATTGATGGGCACTGGTGAGGCAGCATAGATGGGCACTGGTCAGGCTGTTTTGCTGGGCACTGGTCAGGCTGCATTGATGGTCACCGGTCAGGCTGCATTGCTGGACACTGGTCAGGCTGCATAGATGGGCACTGGTGAGGCAGCATTGCTGGGCACTGCTCAATCTGCATTACTGGGCACTGGTCAGGCTGCATAGATGGCCACTGGTGAGGCTGTTTTGCTGGGCACTGATCAGGCTGCATTGATGGTCACTGGTCAGGCTGCATTGATGGGCACTGGTGAGGCTGCATAGATGGGTACTGGTCAGGCTGCATTGCTGGGCACTGGTGAGGCTGCATAGATGGGCACTGGTGAGGCTGCATAGCTGGGGACTGGTGAGGCTGCATTGCTGGGCACTGGTCAGGCTGCATTGATGGGCATTGGTAAGGCTGCATAGATGGGTACTGGTCAGGGTGCATCGATGGGCACTGGTGAGGCTGAATTGATGGACACTGGTCAGGCTGCATTGACGGGCACTGGTCAGGCTGCATTGATGGGCACTGGTCAGGCTGAATTGATGGGCACTGGTGAGGCAGCATAGATGGGCACTGGTGAGGCTGTTTTGCTGGGCACTGGTCAGGCTGCATTGATGGTCACTGGTCAGGCTGCATTGGTGGACACTGGTCAGGCTGCATAGATGGGCACTGGTGAGGCAGCATTGCTGGGCACTGCTCAATCTGCATTACTGGGCACTGGTCAGGCTGCATAGATGGGCACTGGCGAGGCTGTTTTGCTGGGCACTGATCAGGCTGCATTGATGGTCACTGGTCAGGCTGCATTGATGGGCACTGGTGAGGCTGCATAGATGGGTACTGGTCAGGGTGCATTGATGGGCACTGGTGAGGCTGCATAGAAGGGCTCTGGTGAGGCTGCATAGAAGGGCTCTGGTGAGGCTGCATTTGGGCACTGGTGAGGCTGCATAGATGGACACTGGTCAGGCTGCATTGATGGGCACTGGTCAGGCTGCATTGATGGGCACTGGTGAGGCTGCATAGATGGGCACTGGTGAGGCTGCATTGATGGGCACTGGTAAGGCAGCATTGATGGGCACTGGTGAGGCCACATTGATGGACACTGGTGAGGCTGCATAGATGGGCACAACTGAGCGCTGCATTCTTTAAGTAGCGCACTCCTGAGCCCTTCAATCTTTCTGTAGCACACTCCTGAGCCCTGCAATCTTTATGTAGTGCACTCCTGAGCCCTGCATTCATTATGTAATGCACTCCTAAGCCCTGCATTTTTTGTGCAGCAGCAGTTGCGGCTGTTGGTAATTTTTGTGTGTGTGTGCGTGGGGAGCGGCAAACAGTGCACCCACAGCCTATCCCCCCTAGTCAGGTAACCCAACCCGCACCACCAGCCCCCCTGGACCGGTCAGTCGGGTCACCCGGAGCATGTATATATCATACAATCATTCAATAAACACATATCACATACACTGCATATATAATTTGACGAAAATATGTTTATAAGATTTACCATTTGTCAATAAAAAAATATATATGTTCCCAGATTTAAAAATCTGGTCATCTTAGTCTAATGAGAGCTTTTAGAGCCAAAAACTGCTGACATCCTCCCATACAGAGTGGGTTGTGAGGCATAGTGGGTATGATGCAAGTTATATTAATGGGTGCCAAACATTTCTTGAATGCAAAGAGATTTTATTTCTCTTAAACAGAACTTTGGGAGAGAGGGTGAGGGCCAGGACACCCTTAAGCAGTTGCAATGTTAATTGGCAGACACCGAGACTTCTACAGGTAGACAGCCATGCAGGGAAAGGCATCCAGCAAGACGCCACATCTGCATGTGCAGGAATGCTGTCTCCTATGGCAATAGTCTTTAACAGTTCCTAACACAAAGTGTAACAATTCTTTCACTTCCACTACAATCACTTCTTGTAGTTCTTCAACCCACTGAGCTCCCAGTCTCTCTCTCACTAGACTAGATTATTTACTGCCACTGAACCCCTTAAGCTCCTCCAATCTCCACTGTAATATCTTCCTCAAGTGTCACCCCCGCTTCTCTGCTGGTTCCCTAGCTTGGCACTTCAGATGCTTCTCAAGCTTTACCCCGCTGGCCTGCTCGGTCCCTGGCTGCTCTGCAAGCATCACCTCCGCTGGCTGGGTCTCTGGCTTGACACCTGAAGTTTCCCGATTCTTCACCGTCCCCGGTTGGTGAGAATACTGCTCCATTACTAGCTTCAGCTACTCACTGTGGTCCCTGGTAATAAGGTGGTTGGTCGCTTAGTGGCGACAGCTTCCCCTCTACCTCCGACCACGATAGGTTCTCAGGCCGGCAGAACCGTCATCTCTGGTTGGACTGCAAGCAGCAATCCCAACCCGACGCTGCTCTCTTGCTTCTGGATAGGCCCTCAGACAGCCTAGCAGCCAGATGTCCCCAGGATAGGTCCATAGGCCTGGGCAGTACAACACACGTCCACTCAGACAGCCATCCAGGTGGCACAGAACATTGATCACCTGACTCCACCCAAATATATAGGCTCTCGCAGCAGGCCAAGAGATTTAAGAAAACCCCTCTCCATTGGCTGAGATACCCAATATACTCATAATCTGACCTTGCATTGCCCTTTTCTTATCTAATGGCACTAAGTGCCCGGCCACCTAGTGGCAAAAGAGAGAAGTGCAGCAATTACAGACTTAAAGTGAAATCAATTGATCTCTAACAGGGGCGTAACTAGAAATAGCAGGGCCCCATAGCAAAATGTTGTATGGGGCCCCCCTGCAAACAGCCCCCCCCACAGCTGCCCTAGTGTCAATGCAGCGTGACCTGTGCCACGTACAGTGTGACCTGTGCCCAATGTAGCATGACCTGTGCCCAATACAGCGTGACCTGTGCCCAATACAGCATGACCTGTGCCCCATACAGCATGACCTGTGCCCAATACAGCCTGGTCTGCCTGTGCCCCATACAGCCCCACCTATGCAGATGAAGAGGCAAGCCACCCGGATCAGCAGAGAGCGGGATTGCCCGCTGTAATAGCTTTCATTTGAATTTCCTGTCTTCCCGGGGCTCATCGTCACATAGCCCCACCTCTTGGCCCGACGCCTTTGATGACGTCACATGTCCCGCATTGGATCGGCGTTCTGTCTATCAAAGGCACTGGGCCAAAAGGTGGAGCTATGCGACGTGATCCCCGGGAACACTGGAAGTTCTAATGAAAGCTCTTACATCGGGCAATTCAGCTCTCTGCTGAGTGATTGGCTAGTGATTGGTGCCAGTGATTGGTCTTAGTGATTGGTGCCAAAAGCACAAGTTCCTTTCTCCACTCCAAGTTTATTTTCCAAAGAAAAAATGTCCCACACATATGAGTAGATTTGCTGCACTTTACTTATGGAATTCAGGGAATGGCATAACAGTCACATTACATTGACATACATTTTGGAGTCACTTGACAGTGCATAGTCATATTTATTGGACAGCCCACAGTAGCCACATGTGAAAGCATATGCAGCACTTTGAGCAGCCATTTCCCTCTAACAGTCTTACTTTTCATCTGTGGTCATTAGTACTCACAGGACTGGGTGTTTGTCACATTCGGCGACCCATCACATTTTGCTATGGAAGTGACGTCCCGCTGAGAAATTTCGCACTGTGCATGCGTAACTTTCCCATATGATTCATCAGATTAAGCCACCCGTCAGAATGTGTAACGGAAGTGACCTTTAGTCACCGCCATCTTGCTACACCCCGCACTGCTCTACAGTAAGGATACACTGAGCAGGGGGAAAGCGGACATCTTGTTACACCCACTGGAGTTTTCCATTTTACACTTATTTTTACCCTGTCTGCATTTAACCTGTGAGGTGAGCAGGCTTGCCGCTGCTTTTGAGATTCAACAGCCAACCAGTCAGATGGAGTTCTAAGTACTGTATTTCATTATATAAACTCACTTTACTGTTAAAAATACGTATAAAATGCACAACTCCGGTGGGTGTAACAAGATGTCCACTTTCCCCTTCTCAGTGTATGCTTACTGTAGAGAAGTGCAAGGTGTAGCAAGATGAACGTCACTTCCCTTACACATTCTGATGGGTCGGGGAATCCGGCATCGCGCATGCGCACTCCAGCGGGTAGCCAAATGTGATGGGTCGCTATATGTGACGAAACACTGGGCTCTCTGTAATCACCTCCTCCTTAGCTACATCTCTCCCAGGACCCTCCAGCGATGCAGCCTCACTCAAGGAACTATTGGCCTTCTCTAAAAGGTCTTTTGCACTCACCCCCCTTCTCCATAAGGGACAGAAAGACTACAGCTGGATCTTCCTGGGTGCAAGTCTACTCCTCCCCAGCCTCCTGCCTGTGCTGGCACGGGATGTTTAGCTCACATGCCTCAAAGTGCACTAGGGCTCCTCCCAACCTGGCTCATAAGAGGGTATTGCCTCATGCATGACATCACTGCAGAAGGGTTATAACACATGATGACAATGTATGCTGTATCGAGACACTATTCTGGTACAGAGCAACCTAGTGCCAAAATAGCTAACTGCACTGGCCTACATGTAGGCTTTCAGGTGGAAGCAATCTGATGCCGTTACAGGAGCTGAATCACTTACATGGACCCCTGGAACATTTGTTCCTCCTCTAATAGAATCCTGATGTCTCATTAAAGATAACTTGTCACGGTAAATACATTATCAAACAGGGGGCTATTGGTCTCCTATGTGATAGCAATAAAGTTAAAGGGGTTGTAAAGATAAATGTTTTTTTCACCTTAATGCATTCTATGCATTAAGGTGAAAAAACTTCCGACAATACCGCCGCCCCAGCCCCCCCCGTTTTACTTACCTGACCCCTCGAAAGTCCCACGCTCACTCCCGACATCCTCTTCGCCGCTCAGCCTGCCCGTTGATTGGCTACAGTGGATGGATTGAAAGCAGCGCAGCCATTGGCTCGCGCTGCTGTCCATCACATCCAATGACGCGGCGCGCCGGGGGCGGGGCCGAGTGATACAGTGAGCAGCTATAGCCGCCGGCTGTATCACGGGAGCGCGCCCGCAAGAACTAACCACTATGCGAGGGAGCTCACATTAAGGTGTTGAGTGCTTGCGGGGAGGAGCTGAAACAGCCGGCCGAGGGACCCCAGAAGAGTAGGTTCGGGGCCACTCTGTGCAAAATGAGCTGCACAGTGAAGGTAAGTATAACATGTTTGTTATTTAAAAAAAAAAAAAAAAAACCTTTACAACCCCTTTAAAGTAGAACAGAAGGCAAAACTTTTTTTCATTTTGGATAGAGTAAGGGAGGATTATACCATAATCCTTGTCAGTTTTTTCTTGCCATCTATGTCCCCATTGAGGAGATTTGCCTTCATTTCCTGTCTCATACTCAAATCAAGAAGTGAGAGGAAATCCCTCCAAAGTGAGGGAATCCCTGGTTGTCACCAGAACTAGTGTCCCCTACTGGAAGATCTCCTTTTATCCCTCTTTAGGGATGAAGTTCAGGCATATCTCTCAACTTTATTAAATGATAAAGAGGGACACATTTTAGCACACAGTATATAGGTCTAGCCCTGTCCACAATGCTGGCAACTGAGGAGTAGGGAGCAGCTGCAGGGACTGCGCTGTCAGTATACACTGTCTCTGTTATCCCCCCCCTGCTGCAGTTGACAGAGTAACAAGAGTGGCTACTGAAAGAGGAAGTTGTCACTATAGGACTATGAACAACCTGATTAAGCACTGCCCACCACCAGGGGGAAGCAGAGAAAGAGGATATGGATTGCTGTGCCTCCTGGAAATGACAGAAGGCCTGCTTGGAGTAACTAGGGCTGATGGATGAGGTATTCTGCACACTGTGCCCTGTGGAAAGCAGAAGAGGAACACGTACAATACCCAGGGTGCTTAGGGAGAAGAGGCCAAGCAAGATGGATGGGAAAGAGAACTGAGAATGTGTGTTCGGAGAAAAAAAAAATGTGTGGATACAAAGGCTACAGGAACAGGCTGTGGAGTAGTGGAGTATGTTGTAGACTTAGGCAAAAAGCAAAAAAGGATCTCTGGCTGGCTGCTACTAGAGAAAAAGAAACACAGGCATACAGTATCCTGACCTAGTAAAGGTAATAAAGTGCAGCACTAAGTTTGAAGTAAAGTGAACCTGTGCATAAATGTCATATGTGCAGACAATACAAAAAACTTGACTTTGTTGAAAATCAAATAACAAAAACAAGATGTAATTATGCAATAGAATACGTGAATAATGAAATATATAGTCTAAAAAGAGAAATCCAGAAAAAAATCCCACAGAAAGAAAGTAAATATTTGTGCCGTGCGATTTTATGTGATGATGTTGAAAATCTGATCTTGATCTGATGAAATCCAGTGAAAGTGCCTCCAAGTGCAGTGTGGAACGTAGATAAAGTGCTCAACAGCTGTGATACCCGTCACCACATTAAGATAAAAGGCTTACCAGAAAGCCTGTGACCACCCTTACTCAGGGGTGTCAAACAGAGCTTTTAGAAGAATCAGAGATCCACTGACAAGAAGTACTCTGGTGTTTCTCTCCAGCGAAATCCACCGACATCAGATGGGAGCCCGATGGTTCAAACAGCATGAAGTGGTCATGTATTAAAAAACAAAGAAAAACTCCAATAGTGCAGAGAGTCTTTCTAGACGTTTATTTAAAAAAGGAAAGGAGTTCCGATGCATGAAAACTCCAATAAAGGATATAAAAATACAGCAGCATTCCTTGCAAGGAAAGTAAAAAACAAGTTAGTTGGTATCAAAATCGCGCATGCGCAGTACGTGTGTGCGTGTACGTGTGTGCGTGGCGTCCTGACCTGTTTACTGTGCTGCTACAGGACTTAGAGAGGGGAAACAGTGAGTGCTGAGACCTGTGCTGCCCCATTCTGTTGTGTACTGCCTGGTGTGAGGACTGAGGAGCTGCCACTGTTGTCTGGGAGTGCTGGCCACCAGGACCTGTGTGTGGAAGGGCTGCTGTGAACTGGATAAAGTTGCTGTGCTCATCAGAGGCTGTGTTGCTGCATTATGCCTGCCAGAGACTACAACACTAAAGGTACTGTGTAATGCTACTTAGTGGCGGCCCGTCCATACACAGGGGTGCGGCCCCCCCTAATCCATGTGCCCGGACCCTAATCTACATGCAGGATGCCGGTAGCATGAATTTCAATGTTTTTTTGTTTTTTTTTTAAGCACATGATTAGAGTCTGAGGCTCTTATTGGCTTCAAAAACAGGTGGGCTCGGGGCGCAGTGCACTGCACCCTGGGCCCACGTTGTTGTTTGACAAAAGCAAATTAATATTTGCTAATGTCTCCCTGCTTCTCCTCTCAACCAATCAGAAAGCTGGCCTTAGACCTGATTGGCCAGGGAGTCTTAGGACTCCCGGCCAATCGGGTCTCAGAACCCACTTCCAGTTTATTTGGGAGGAGAAGCAACGGCCCTGGCTCTTCCCTCGGCAAGCTGGAGCAAGGAGCAGCATCGGCCTAATGTAAGGCCACTGATTGCTGCTGCCCATCTCCCATGGGGGGGCACTAATCACCGCCGTCCATCTCCTGCAGGGGGGCATTGATCGCTGCTGTCTGTCTCCCGCAGGGGGTGGGCACTGATGGCCGCTGTCCGTCTCCCGCAGGGGGGGGCCACTGATTGCCACCGCCCGTCTCCCGCAGGGGGGCACTGATCACTGCTGTCTGTCTCCCGCAGGGGGGGAGGGCCACTGATCACCGCCGTCCGTCTCCTTAACCACTTGCCTACCGGGCACTCTAACCTCCTTCCTGCCCAGGCCGAATTTCAGTTTTCAGCGCTCTCACACTTTGAATAACAATTACACAGTCATACAACGCTGTACCCAAATAAAGTTTTCATCATTTTTTGAGACTGATAGAGCTTTCTTTTGATGGTATTTAATCACCACTGGAGTTTTAATTTTTTTGCTAAACAAACGAAAAAAGAACAAACATTTTCTTTATTTCTGTTATAACATTTTGCAAATAAGTAATTCTTATTCTTTACTGATGGGTTGCATTGATGAGGTGGCACTAATGGCCATTAATGAGGTGGCACTGATCGGCACTGTTCAAGAGGAACGGATGAGGTGGCACTGATGAGAACTGATATGCTGCACTGATAGGCACTGATATGCTGCACTGATATGCTGCACTGATCATCAGGGCACTGACAATTTTTTAATTTTTCTATTAAAAACAATCATTTTTAAAGGAGCAGTGACTTTAAGGATGCTTAAAGTGAAACAATAAAAATGAAAAATTTCTTTAAATATAGTGCCTGGGGGTCCCCTTAGTCTGTCCGTAAAGTGGCCCATCTGTAGCATGTATAGAACCTGCTGCAGCAAAACTGACATTTCTAAAGAAAAAATAATCAAATCACATTTAAATTGCTTGAGTGTTGCAATTAAAAAAAAAACTGCATGGGGTCCCAACCAGTCCATACCAGGCCTTGTGACCTCACTGAACCAGCATGTCACAAGGGGGTGGGGCCACCGGGTGACATCATCAGATGACCCCGCCCCTAAGGAACTTTCACCTAGCAGAGGAGGCTTTCGTGGTCAGCCTTCGTTGCGGGTGGATTTTTTTTTTGTGGGTGCGGCGGGCATCGTGATTGATGATGGATCTACATCAGGTGGCATTATTATTTTTTATTTGTTTCATTTTTCTTAAATAAAGGACTTGTCAAAAACTTGGAAAACACAGAATCGCGCTAAACGTATGAAAAATGTATATACAATATATATAAAGTGAAAAGTGCTCTCATGCACCTATCAAATGTCAAAAACAGGTCATATAACTTGATTTATATGACCCTATAGTGAACAAAAGAAATATACAAATCATAAATTACCAAACACCTAAACAGTTTATATATTAAAGGCTTCCCTTGATCCTCTGTAACGGGGGATCACGGGCTTCCGGTAAGTAGTAACCCCTTTCTGGTGGTGGATTTCTGCACTAGTCCTTCATTCAACTATGAAGAACATATTATTTATGGATGGACACTAATCATTGCTTCAGTTCACTGGTGTTATTACTGTGCGGGCCTTTTGTACACCACTTTACCTGGCCCATTTACTCTGTTATTTATGGACATTTTTTACACCTTTAATATATAAACTGTTTAGGTGTTTGGTAATTTATGATTTTTATATTTCTTTTGTTCACTATAGGGTCATATAAATCCAGTTATATGACCCGTTTTTGCCATTTGATTGGTGCATGAGAGCACTTTTCACTTTATATATATTGTATATACAATTTTCATGCGTTTAGCGCAATTCTATGTTTTCCAATTTTGATTACTGTATTTATGTTGTGCAGGAGAATTGCTGCTTTGTACACAGGGTATTTCACTTAACCATTGGGATTTGGCACATCATTTTTTTATAATTTTCTTTTGACCTTAGCGCAGTTTGTTTTTTCTTTTTTCGTTGTCAAAAACTTGTCTAGTGTTTTTTATTTATTTTTTACAGTTTTTTTGGTGAATGATTAGGGGTACAATGTACCCCATTCTCATTCACATGGGGCGGGGGGGGGCTGGGATCTGAGGGTTAAAGGGGGTTTTCATATTCAGATAAGCCCCCTGCCTGCAGACTCCCCACAACCACAGCCAAGGGTTGTGGGGAAGAGGCCTTTGCTCGCTTGTCCTATTGTTTCATTGTCGGGACATCCTCCATACTGACCCTTCAGCACAGACACTTGCACCCTCTAATCACTGACACCCCAACACCCATCTATCAGCACAGACACCTGCACTCTCTACTCACTGATACACCAACACCCCCCACTGTTCCAACTGCACAGACACCTGTGTCCCCCACTCACTGACACTCCAACACCTTCCACACTGATCACCATTACAGAAGTCACACAACATTCATCAATTAACCTCCATTTCATTATTTCTGTGTTATATCACCAACACAACAACAACATGTACAATAGAAAAAAAATCTTTATTCACATTAACATCTCCTTTCCTAATTCTCCTCCCATCACCACATCTAGTGATTATAAGATACACCATCACATTGATACATTATAAAAGTGATCCCATAGAATTCTATTGGTGATCCATTCTATGGGGACACATTATATTAGGATCCAGTATAAAAGTGATCACATTCTATGGGGACACATTATAATAGGATCCATTATAAAAGACATCCCATAGAATTCTATTGGTGATCCATTCTATGGGGACACATTATATTAGGATCCATTATAAAAGTGATCACATTCTATGGGGACACATTATATTGGGGACACACATTATATTGGGGACACATTCCAGTTCTAGTAATCATACATTATTATAGTAATATCATTATATTAGTGATAAATCCCATTTTTTTCCCCCTAGTAAATCTTGGGATCATTTCTTCATAAGTTTCCTCTGAGCTTTTTCCATTGATTTTCATCTCTTTCTATCTATTTGTAGATCTATTATTAATTTCTATTTCTTCACACAATAAAATAATCAATAGAAAAAACTCATTGGAAATGTATTAATAATAAGGAATGAAAATCTACAGATGATAGATAGATAGATAGATAGATAGATAGATAGATAGATAGATAGATAGATAGATAGATAGATAGATAGATAGATAGATAGATTAGATAGTCCTTAAAGGGCCAGTACACCTCTATCTCTACTTTATACATTGGGTTCCTCGGCAGCCATTCCCCTACTATGACATCACAGCTCGGACACAGACAATAAGTCGAGTTACACTCTGCACTCTGTCTCAGGTTCAGCACTCTCTACAATTCTTCACTGTCCCATCTCTCAATACATAATGCTCCTGTACTGTGAGGAGCAATTGGAAATAAAACCCTGCCTCCTTCTGTAGGTGGCCCAGGAGCCGTACACTCCCATTATTCTCTATGGAATATCCAGGTACATTCACACTCAGATCCGGAGAAGTGTACACTGTATCAGGAACATACATACAGAGTATTGAGGCAATGTAAATCATACAGCAAGACGGAGTTTTACATGACTGATGGATAACATATGTTGTACAGTTATATTAATCCCTTCTTACCGTTCTACTCCCAATAAATCAAACACACCAACTTGGAGTAAAAAAGGCCGTAGCAGCCTACTTTATTAAAATAATATATATTTTAACTTTCTTATAAAACTCTTTTATCAAAACAATCTAACAATAAAAACATCTTTTCTTCCCTGAGAACATTTTTAAACTAAAGAGCGTTGGTCTGCGCTATCACTTGAAATCCTTCTGCTGTTCATCACCCACTCAGCACTGCGGTACTTATCAAAACTATCTCAAACTATGCCTCAAGCCGACAAGCTGGCTCAGAGACTAACAATTCCCGCAGTGCCCCATTATCACTTCCCGGTTAACCTCCGTTAACCGGGAACCAAAAGACCTCCGGATCTATAACACCGTTAGATCCACCCACTTACTTTTTCCATCTTCCTTCTTTTTTACAGACCAACGCCCGCCACTGCCACGACTATTTAATCCTCACCACCTGTTGAGAAATAACATCAACTTCCTTTATATCAACCATGATTCTAATACCACTAAAAAAGGGGCGGGTGGGCGGGAACTTTCCTCCAACCTTCTGTTAACCCCTCCCAGGTCAACCCTCTTAAATAGTACCCCACCCTATCCTGTCCCTCCCCCTCGGCTCCATTTTAACTCTACCTTCCCCCCACTGTTCCCACTGTCATGTATGCCCTCCATTTTAAGCATTACATGCTGCATTTTGGGCCTTTCTTTAAGAGTTTTTAGTGTCTCACCTTTCCATCTATATATATATATACTGTACTATATATACTACAGAAGAGGATTGTAAAGGACAAATAACTTTATAAACTGGATAAGATGGCTGCTGGTCACACACCTATCAATGAAACATCCCATAGGTTTTTTACAGAGACTCCGCCCACATTGTCCATTCAGAGTAAAGTGACACGTTCTCTTGGAAGACCCCCAAACCCCCTTATACTCTCCTTTGCTGTTCCCCAATATGCTGTTTCTCCAGCAAAACCCTCACTAAGCCCCCAGTTTCCCGAGTATGAGGGGTCATGTGATCTTCTCTGGGTGAACCAGGCTTTGAACGATGTAACGTGAGGGAGGTGGTGGGGTAACATCATGAATCCTGTGTAAGCTCTGACATAATCTAACATGGAGCTTACACAGGGCTCTGACAGAGGGACTGAGTGATGGGGGAGCAATGAAGGGGGACATGAGCAGGTTGAGGTAGACTTTCAAAGCTTTCAACATATCACTGCCTTGAGTGGGCAAGTGGCAATTTGGAGCACCAAAGCAGTGTAGTATTTCTGGGCTAAACAAAGTCACACATTTAGGGTCTCGGGGGCCCCCAGACAATGATGGGATAAGGTCATTTATCACCAAGATTAAAAGAGCCAAAATTCCCCCTCCCCAAGAAACTGTAAACTACATCATCAGCATAGGTTGCATGTTCTATCTTTTTTTACACTCCCCCCTGCTGAAACACCCAAAGCAGCCATCTCTTTTTCAAACCCTTTGGCTCGTCCTCACCCCCCAGACTTTCTGAAATATTTGGGGTCCCAAGGCAATGTTAAATTTTTTAGCTTTCCCCAGAGCCTGGGACACAGTAGGGGACCCACCCTTGGCAATGTGATATCTTTGTGTTGCCCAGGCAAGGTCACGTGTTTCTGGGTCCCAGGCCATGTGACATATTTGGGTCCCCAGGAAATATGATGTATTTGGGACCCTGGCTTCCCTTGGAGGATTCAAGAAAGATAAAGTAACAGATTAACCCCTTATTCTATTTTTCCTTTAATATGTTTCATCATATTCATTATTCAGCACAGTAGTGCAGAGTGTGAGACCCAGAGCAACCAATCAGATGGTGTGACTGTTAGCAGCACTGTGATGTATATTGGTGTTCAGCGTGTTCTCCGGTCTCACCTTCCCGTGTATTCTACATATTACCAGACTAATGTATGACGTGTCTCTGTAGACTGTCACGATCTCTGGTGAGGAAACTGAGGAAGATGTGACCAGAGAACATGCTGCACAGTGGCATACATCTGAGTGCTGTCAACACCGACATGGCTACAGTTGTATTAGTGATACCTTCTATTAAAATCTATACCAAGCCAAAACATTTTTTATTAATTTTTGGATGGAGTGGGGAAGGATTGGAACACCTGGTGGGTTTTTACTGCTATCTCCCCTCACTTCCTGTTCTGGTGACATTTTGCCAGACAGGAAGTAAAGGGAAAACCAGGGACACAGAAATATAAAAATCTGACAAGAGTTCCAGCCTTACTTTATTCTACAAAAAAAAAAAAAAAATTATTTCTATCTGTGTTGCTGCTGCAAATATTTTTTCACTTCCTGTTTCTAAAATGTCGTCACCAGGACAGGAAGTGAGAGGAAATCTCTCTAAGGGAATCGCAGCTAGCAGTAAAACTCACTGGGGGTTCTATCCAAAATTAAGAAACACATTATGGTTGGACATAATTGATATTTATCATTTTAATTGATAACCACATTTTATTGTTTCAGTAGTAAATCTTTGGATCACGTCTTCATATATTTCCTTTGAGATTGTTACATTACTTTTTTTTTTCTACTATAGATTGGATGGAATAGGAGGAGGAAAGAGAGAAGAGGTGATCCCATCCCATCCAATCACAGCGACCGCACTGCACCCCGCATAGAGTGACTGCAAGTGGGAGAGGGGCAGAGAGTAGGGGGAAGGGCAGGAGGAGGGAGATTGCTGATGTCACACACTGTGATAAATTTCTGCTTATCAATTACAATTGTCATGTATAGTAAAGATAGATAGATAGATAGATAGATAGATAGATAGATAGATAGATAGATAGATAGATAGATAGATAGATAGATAGATTATTATATAGATAGGACACACCCCTCCTCACTGACTTAACTACTTACTGTTTCTATAGTAATTGGACAAATATTTTACCCAATCACAGTGATCAGTGAATGACAGAGGGAGAAATCAAACTTATATTTATCTATACTAAAAATACCTGCAGGACGGAGATGTAAGCCCCACCCACTGCCTTATCTAATTGGCTCAATATTCCACCAATCCCATCCCCCCTCCCTGTGACATCACCAGTCTCTGGGTGGATTTCTCACATCTCACCCCCCCTCTCAGATCTTTATACAACCTCCCCATACACATACCCCACCATGGAGGGGCTCAGTGAAGGTGGTGGTGAAGGTGTGGAGATGTCGGATCGGGTCACACAGATCATAGAAGGAGATCCGCCCGGCTTCATAATCCAGATCTATCCTGACTCTGTTACTGGAGATATTGGTGGGTAAGAGGATCTCTTTACTGTCATGTATCACTGAATACTCATCATTATACCTGTACAATCCCCAGGACTTGTTATTATATCCAATTCCTGACTGCTCTCCTCTCCTCTCTATACTGGGGTAACACATCCCGACTCTCCATCCATCTGATCTCCCGACATCCACTTCCCAGTAATGTCTCCCTGAGGAGAAACTCCGACTGCTCAACACCTGAGAATAATACTGAAATCTCTCTGGTGTTTCTGGACGATTCTGTTTTCTATCTGACCAGGATACAGTTTTCCTGTCATCTGATATATGGAGCCTATTATGAGCTGTGTTTACATCCAGTAATATGTCTGCAGCTCCCTGTATATAGGAGTATACATTTACCTCTGTTATTATATCAGATAAACCTGTATGTAAGACCCCCGCCACATCCAGACCCCCTCCATCATGGAGGAGTTCCTCATGTCTCTCTCTGTCCTCATTATCTCCATCCTCAGTATCACACAAGTCACCTGTGTCTGATTCCTGTAAGACAGTCAGTGGATCCGTCATGT